>NC_142745.1:5730000-6102500 GCF_051943395.1 Hippocampus bargibanti
CATAACATCAAGATGCTGTGAATAATTAGGGTGACGAATAACGTGATGAGCGGTCCAAGTGGGGATTCCCTACACGGGTATAAGGGTGGTCTGGCAGATGGCATCTATTTTAATGCCCGCCTGACGTCAAAACAGTGTAATCAGAGCCTACAAACATGAGCTCAGGGAGACACATGACACCAAACATCTCGGATGCCGTGCTCTAATTTCTCTGGACGGGTCAGTGGGAGGATTTATCAGCATTTGATTGGCGTGGCGATGTGATACCGATGGCTCTCAGGGGCCATTAGCTAACAGCCCGCTAACCCCTCACCCAACCATCCCTGAAAGTAGGTTACAAACATAATGAAGATGACAAAAACAGACGACGATGCGGGGCTGCTGTAAAGCTGGCTCTGCATATACGATGATGCTGCATGACTGCAAAGACACAACAATGCAGCAAAAGGATGACGCTGTGACCTGACGCTGTCTTTTCGTAGTGAAGGGGGATGAAAGTGACACAAGACCGGCAGCAACGGGACACGACAGGGGACAGGGGGGGATGAGGACATGAGGGTGAGGACGAGGAATCAAATGAGAAACGTTACCATACTGCTTTAATCCAATTTGCGTTCCAGGTCCATTCTCCTGCTGCCCCCAACCTCCTCCTCACCTCCCCTCTGTCCCCCTGAAGCCCACACCCCACCCCGCTCCACCTATCTTCACCCTCAGCCGACGCCTGGCTGACGATCACCTCAGTACGTCCTATGCGGCTTCATGGTTGACGGCGTCGACATCTGCAGGCTCCTCGCCTCCCGTTCTCCCTCTCGGCCGCTCGGATCTTGTTCTCTCTCTGCTTTCACTCTCCTCCCCTCCCATCCCCTCGTTTCTTTCCGTGCAAACGCAAAATGCTGCCTGTCCGGTCCTGTAATGGAGGTGGGAGCAAAGGAGGAGACGATGGCGGGGGTGGGGATGGGAGCGGAGTTTAGCGCAGGCGTAGCGACGCCACTGTTGAAGTTGAGGTGTGGGAGGGGCAGAGGGAGCACTGATGGGCCTGCAGAGGGGCGGAGGGGGAAGGGGGGCTCCAGTCGCAATCCAAACTATTTGGTCTGTGATCGCCAAATTGTTCATTCATTCGTTATACAAGTCTAGATTAAAATGTTCTTTTCCTTTTTCATATCTACAGTATGTTTTATGGGGACATTGGAACGGTTTATTCTCATTTTAATGGTTTCTTATGGAAAATAAATGTTTGGAAGACAAACTTCACCTTACACTTTCTGGGAACCAATTAGCTAGCTAGCTAGTTATTAGCTGTCTAGCTGGCCGGCTGTAAGATGTCTAGCTCTTGGTTATCTGGCTATCTATTAGCCACCCATTAGCTAGCTAGCTGGCCGACTGTAAACTGTCTAGCTAGCTAGTTGTTGGCTGACTATTTGCTATCCATTAGCGTGCTAGCTAGCTATTAGCTGACTGGCTGTAAGCTATCTATTAGCTATTTATTTTATTTACATTAACTAGCTAAGTAACTTTCTATCTATTTGAGTTACTTTGGGGTTGTATGTAATTTGATTTCTTAACCACATTGAAGGACCAAGATTAGGCCAGGGAGTCTCTTTTACAACAACTGCCAATGAGTCTAAATGTTTTTTCTTTTCAGGTCAGATTGGCTCACACTGTTCCATTTACAACCACACTGTGGATGGCTTACAAGTAAATCCATTGAAAATGACAACAAGCATGCATTTAATTTTGACATTTTATTATAATTTGTAATTCTTGAACAACGTAAATTAACACAAGGTGCAGTACAATAAATAAAGATAGATTTTTTTTCATTTATAGCTTTACACATCAAACAGTACAGAGGGACCTGTGCACCAGCGTAGAAAAAAATGGAAGTGCAGTCAACAGTCAGGCTCATCTCCAAGTTGTCCGTTTGTGAGCATTAGCGTGATTTTTCCCCCCCACTTACAACCGTTCAAATTAGCCATAAAGTGAAGAATGATGCAGACATCGTATTTTTTTCAAGGCATAGAAACATTAGTGTTATGAATAGCATGCATTAGAGCAATGGAAGAGGATTGGCACTTCACGCCATCGTAGTAAATAATACACCAATTTGAGAACACTTTTGTGATTGTTAACTCGCGATGTACGTCTCAAAAAGAACAATACTGGATTGGTCCAGTACATGAGGTGCATGAGAAATATACTGCAATGGGTTTACAATAACACTTTTCTTCTTCAATAACATCTTTTCTTAAGGTGTACCACACGATATTATTTGGCATAAATTGGCTTGATCGCTTTAAAACAGAAGATGGGATAACATGATGCTTGGGTCACATCTAATATAAGCAGAGCGGATACGCCTAGAGCCCTTAAGTACGCTCAAGCATCTTTTCTGCATCATTCGACAGGATGTATAAAGTATAATAATAAAATAAGTGCTTTTTTGGGGTAGAAAAAAAATAGATCATAATAGATCAACATGACAAACAACTGAGTAGAAAAAAAAGTACACGGATTCCAGCGAAGAGGAGCCAAAGGACGTTTCATCCTCATTTGTTGATTTGCTCGAGGCAGCTTGGCGGTAAAGCCTGATGGTATCTTGTGTTTCAAGTAATGATCATCCTATATTTCTGATTCCATGTCGCAGAGATGTAAAAACAAAAGCTGTTTGAATGCGGCGGAATGCAGAAGGAATAAATCAGTCGACACTGAGGGCATCCAAATGAGTATCAATCCACCAATACCGAGATTAGACTTAATCTCGGATGTTCAATACTTTAAATCCCCCAACCCGTTTTTCTATGAACACGGCCCCCAAATTAACCTTAAAGTCTCAACGCCTGAGGTCCCTTATGTTGTCTCCCTACGAGCGACTGTACAGTCTGTGCCCAACTTGGCATTCCTGAGTGTTTTTGTAAGGATCACTTGAAATACAGGCCCTCCTCCAGGAACGCTGCCCAGTTGGAGTTGTGGAGGGAGGGAAGTGAGAATTACTCGCTCGATTTAAGACGCATCTCATTGACTCTTCTCTTCGGGTGATAGAAGTCTGGGAAAGAGAAGAGGAAAATCAGTAGGCAAATCGATGCAATTCAAACAGCAGAAAGACTCAAACCTATAAAACATGGGTCTTAAAGTCGCGGCCCGCGGGCCAAATGCGTCCCTCGAAAGAATATTTTGCGGCCCGTCTTGATATGAAAAATTAATGTTAGTGCAGCCCGCATGATTGATATGAATGAAACTTGTGTGTGGAGCTGAACAAGTAGGCAAGATAAGCAATGTTTAGGACAGTTAATGTTCAATATTTTCTTTATGTTAAGAAAGTTAAAGGTTAAAGAACTGTGAATACAGACATTTGAAACTTTATTAAAATAATTATTTTTCCTGTGGTTTTTCAGTCGTCTGTAACCGCCTTATGATCATTAAATTATTTGATTTATTTATTACCGGTTCATTTATTTTTGTATTCATTTTTCCATTTATTCGTTTAATTCATTTTTTATGTGTTAAAACTAAAGATTTTAAGAACATTGGAATATTTTATCTGTGATTTTCTTGTGGAAAAACTGATGTGGCCCAGCCTCACCCAGACTCTGCCTCCAGTGGCCCCCGGGTAAATTGAGTTTGAGACCCCTGCTATAAAATGACATACTAATTTCAATTCATATGTACTTTGGCCACCAGGGGGAGGTATAATGCACAGAGAATTCCGCAAACCTCTGTAGTTATATTAGCGAGTGTAAACATTAGGGTGTAAACATTAGTATTTATGGATTGATGTGTATAAGGCGCACCCCCAATGAATTATGTTTTTTTCAAACACAAACAAATGATGAAAAATATTCTCCAAAAATAATATCTAAATATATAAAAGATTTCCAAATATAAGGCAAACCACATAAGGCGAGGCTGAGTAGAAGCTGGGGTTATGCAATACTTTTACAGGTGGCTACTGACAGTAATTGCGAGATTTGTTGTGGCTCAATATTACTTCACATATAAGGCGCAAGTTCATCTTTTGAAGAAAATTAAGACTTTTGGGTGCGCCTCATGCACCAGAAAATATGGTAATGATTTAAATTTGTTTCAAATGGACACTAAATAATCTGAGATAAAGACACATCTCGAAAATGTACCTGTAATATTAGTTTGTTTCCTCTTCAGTCCTCCATTTTCCTTCTTCCTTGGAGTTTTCTCCAGATTGACAGGACACCTATCAAATTTGTTTTCAGGGACGTTCTCTTTCTCGCTCTCTGGCGATGTCGCCTTGATTCTCTTCGGGCTAACTATCAACTGTGTTTTCTTTTGACCTGTTGCCTTGTCCAGCACACGGGATCTGTAGAGCAGCGGCACCTTAGCGCCCGAAACGCCTTCCCACTGGAAATCGCTGCTAACCAGAGGCTGGTTAGACACAAAGTCAAAACCCCAGCGCCGGGATGCCTCATCCAGGTCTGTCCTCAGGGCGGCCTGGTAATCCGCTCGCAGCTGCACCTTGTCAACTGGGCCGAACAGGTTACGCCTTGTGGGGCTTTTTGCCAGAGGACTCAGGATCCATTTGACGTTTGCCATCATTCCGCACTAAAATGACATGAATAAAGTTGTCAAGGTAACAGCTCTATAAAATGCATTTAAACGATTGCCTATAAACGGCCAATGACTTAATCAGCAACACTTTTGCTTCCTTAATCTAAAGCACATTTTGGATTTGTGCCTTGAGAGTTTAAACTCTATATTTTCCTTTTTGGGATAGAAAAAAAATGTCTTACCATTGCTCTAAACTTCCCGAGTGAGTAAAACAGAGTATCTGAGACTGGCGGTGCTGGGAATCTATTTATAATGCTCAGACATGAGTCATAAGTCTCTGGAAACTCCCACTCGAACGTGACGAGTATATGCCCAGACACAACCTCACTCAGACAAGTGAGGGCAAATCCCTAGGCTAAAGTTGCTCGACGGCAACTGAGAAGAGCTACCACCAGGTGGTGTTGTCAGGCCATCTCCCTTAAAGTGAGTGGAATGGTCCATTGGAGATCAGACATTGGGGGACATGTAGGGACAAGTAAATTGGACGGGAAAAATGACATTATCATGATGATCATGATAAGCTATTTGAATCCTGCCATGGTATGTTTTACTTTAAAATATACACAGGAAGCAATGTACTCCATCTCGTGAGTCATTACACCCATCCAGGAAGGGTTGGGCAGGTCCTCTCGACAATTTAGAAACTTAAATTAAACTAGCTCGGTAAGACAAGCAAAAAACGTACCCCACAAGGCACATATGTAGAGAGGCAACAGCCGGGCTTCGACTAACATTTTTTTGAGGGGGGGATAATTTTTTAAATTATTTAAATTAATTCCCTGAAGTCCCTGTGAAAACCTACACTACTCAATTTGACCACAGGGTGGAGTCAAATCAGACTGATACACGGGCATTTTTCCAGGAACTGAGGTTCATTCGTTTGAAACCCAGAACATTCTCACGTATTTTAAACTAAACACGTTGAAACAGACTCTGAAACAGTAAAACGATATACCGATTGTATGCACTGGACTCAAACTAACGTACCCAACCATATTGAAGATGTTTCGAAAGGTACACTATTTAAGCCAAATTCAACTTGTCCTACACACCATGTTTCGCATTTGATAGACAAATCCAATGAAACAGAATGAATATGTGTGGTCAAAAAAAAGATTTAAATACTGTGTAAAATAATTAACTAGGGCAGTGACTATAAGGATGGGTGGAACTCTTAAACTGGGGTTGACGTTTGGAAAGTTTATTTTTAACACTACCACCTAATTATTACATACTTTTCCGCATCAATCAAAAAGCAATGTTAATATTGGGTGGAGATTGTTAATATATTTTAAATAAGTATCCTCGATAACCTTTCCATGAAGCGGAAATGACACCAGGGATTTCTGGATGGGCGGGGCCGAAAAGAGTGGTTCAAGGCTGTGGCGGGAGAAGACAAGCCCGCCCAGTTACTATGCCGGTTACACGTGAGTCCAAAACTCGTGTCGGCCCGGCGATGAGTTGTCAACTTGTTCGACACATTCCCTTCGTCGAACAAAAACAGTGGGAAGTAAGTCTTTTGTGACAAACCAAACACCACCAAACTACTGCAAATGTCTCCATTGTAGAACGATTAAAGGCTTTCTGATTAATATACCAGTACTGCTAAGTTACTCAACCAGTGGAGTGCTCTTGCAGTTAGCCACAAATAAGTACATACATTTGTCATTGCGATAACTGAGCAACTTTAAAAGAAGATAACAAATCACGGACTTCAAGTTAATACAGTAGAGCATACCACACTGAAAAAACAAGTACATAAATCTCTTTACTTACATTGTTGTCAACAGTGGTCCAATTGAACAATTGTTCAGAGCCAGGCGAGGTGTTTTGGCTTTAGCCTGGAGGAAAAAAATGCTAAACTTCGCAAGAATAGCGGCAGAGAAAGAAGGTTTTGATAGCGTGTCACGTTTTCCCAGTCTGGTGGTAGTCAGAGGCTTTTTGAACTCCAGTGGGCGGGGTGAACGCAGTTTCATGTACCGGGGGCGTGTTTGATCCGCACGTGGATCGAGTCCCGTAAACACACGTGATTCTTTGATCCGGGACTGGAAGAAATTCCAGCACGGGAGAGGATCCGCGTCTGTGTGTCTATGCGCGTAAGGGTCATTTAGTGTGCATCCGTTGTGAAATGGAAAAGTAACAAAGAACATTGATGTCAGTTTAAATGAGATGCAAACATGGTGGCTTGCGTGTTCATATGTCAGACCACCGTTTTGGTTAAACTGTTTATCTTAAAATGAATCTCACAATATGTTTGTGTTAGTTACGGTTTCAATGACCAGTTGACAAGTTGATTTTACGGCGCCATATTGACACGTGATATGCTTGTTGAGGAATTAAAGCAACAGCGACCCAAAATTCGTTTTCTTTCGTTCTAATCACGCAGTAAATGAACATTAAAAATGCAATTATAAATAGAATCTGATTTCCTTAAAGAAAAAAACATTGAGACAATTATATCATAATAATTATATCTCACACAGCCAATCTGTGAACTGTACTGCAGTGTTCAACCGTCATGATACAAATATCATAATATCATACAAACATCATGAAAGAGCCTTACTAAAATTCACGTGGACATCTGTCACCATATTATTATCATAATCTGATCATATTATAATTTAATCCTTCCAAAATTAGAACTCAGATGCTCTGCCTGTTGGTAAAATTTGGACCACATTTGGAAAGTGTTTCATAATAATTGCAAAGTATCGCATGTTGTTTGTTACAAATTCATGCTCTTATTGGTAAGTAAAATCGAATAGAGCACATTTTAATATTTTTCATGTACATTTTTATTTTTTTAAATACACTACGTTTTAAGCACAGCTCTGTTCTACTTAACTTTTAATCACAATAAAGCTAATATGATTGGCAATCATACAGTTGGCAGCTAAAAAAAATCCAACGTTGAAGATGAAATTATTTCCTACATTTCACATCTCCGTGTCCATCGCATCATGTACCAAGTGTTCAAGTTACACAACAATTAGTGGATAATATACTTAAACTACACAACCGAGTGGATTCCCGCGAGTTTCTCAAGCGTGGGAGCCGCCCCCGTGGAGACCCGTGAGTCACGACCGACGGCCACGTCACACGGATTTGAGCCATCCACCCAATGCTATGCTCGTCGGTGGAAAGACGCGCGCAATTTGGAGAGGCCGTCCTCGCGTCTTCGTGTGCTGGCGTTGCGGCACTTCACGTGGAATGTATGCGTGAACATACCAGCCGTGGGACTGCGAGGGGTAGGACTGAAAATTTGCGATTGGACAATGGGATGAGCGATGGTGATAGTGGTTGGTGGGGGCAAAGCGCCCGCGGAGGTCGCCATATCGATCACAGGGCAAAAGGAATTTCTCACTGAATAAACTCTTCACGAAGGGGATCACGTGCACTGCTTTTACATTTGCTTTGTTATAAAAGCAAACGCCCCCTCTAAATAGGTTCTAATGCCATGTTTAGAGTGCGATGATTGAAATTAGGATTGCACGGGTAAAGAATTTTTCATGATGAAACTGAAAATGTAATTAGTGGTCACAAATGAAAATAAAAGCCTCCAAGTTTTATAATGAATTCACAAATCACTATGTCACCATCAAATGTTTATTTCATGCATTGTGTGTTGGATTTACATGGAGATCCGACAAAAGAAATCAGTTTAGTTTTCTGCCCAAGTCACTTATCGCTAGTGTTGGGAGGGAAAATCCTCATACCTCCAAAATTATATGTATTAAGACCCCGCCCCAAACCCAAATAACATTTATTCCAGCATTAATATCAAATCATAAAAGGGTGAAAAATCAATTTAACACATTGATGATAGATTACCACTGCCTAATAAAAACTGGATTCAAAACAAAACTATTGGACGAGTGTGGAAATTCACCCTAATGGAAATAAAAACTGCTGCCGATAAATTGTGCTGTGGCCCATGACACCTTGGAATTATGGGATCACAGGTTGTGGAAGGTTAATCACCTAAAGTATATCCACAAACTGATATTTTCCTTATTTGAGGAAGGGACTTTTTTTGATAGATGCATGACATCTATTTGAGGAAAATGATTTGATTGTTGGATCATCTTTCAAAAGAAGAAAAAGCAGTGTAAATTTGTTTGAAACCAATATTTTTAATTGAGAGACAATTTCACATTGTATCAAAGTACAGAAAATGGAAAAAAAATGAGTGAAGTTCCAGATACGTTCCATCCTTGTAAATCACACATCCCACAGATGTGGACGGAAACATTTGCTATTTTGTAAGAAAGTAGCATGAACATCAGTTTACCTTCCAAATCACACTAAGGTAGTTACTTGTAATGCATCACGTTTCTTCCTTAATCCAATATACACAATGAAAATAAACTGTCACTATGGGTCAAACGACACAATTATAAAAACAAGGGAAAAATAACTAGCTATTGAGTGATAATTGGTGGAATGCTGGGTGGTGGGTACACTTGCGGGGCTTTTATGACACTCCACAGCCACGCACACCCCATGTATGTAAAATCAGTGAGACTAAAACTGGCGATGGATTAAAAAAAAAAAAAAAAGTGAAAACAAATGCAGAACCGTCTTCATCCGCTGTCATCCCGTTCTTCTACTTTCTGTCATTTGACCTGGAACGACTAGAAAAAAAGCAAGACATTTGCAATTCAGTCAAGGGCCCACTGAAAATCTTCTTGCATTTATCCAGCCGATGAAGAATAGCCTATGCACCTCCTTGATCGAGAGAAGGACCTTGAAGTCTTGTGGTTCCTTTCCCGAGAGGGGGAACGCTCCCTTCTCCTGTCTCGAGAGAAAGACCTGCGTACAAGAAACATCCCATTAATCCCCGAAATATCATGTAAGGTACAACAAGCAACATGGGGGGCAGATGGGACTTCAGGAGGGTCATCCCGGTATAGTTAGTTGCAGACTGCTGCATACTGCACAGCGACCAGCTTGCCAAAATGGAAAAACTATGTTCTAAATTGGATTTCAAGGCTCTATGGGCGATGCACTGTAATATATTTTTTGATGGCACAATTGTCAAGAAAAAAAAATTGAGGTTGAATTATCAAAAAGTGACATACCTGCTGCGACTGCGGCTAAAGCTCCGCCTGCGTGGAGATCTGTGTGGAGAAAACGAACAATGTTAACAACTCCAACTGACGCTGGCGTCATCGCCAGACCCTTTCATGTAAAACTTGTGTTAGTCTGGGCCACCCCCACAACAGAAATGCACTAAATATATACTTTTACAAACCAATAGTATTGGGCTGTATACCAATAGACTCTTCAGAAGGTTTCACGCAACCCACAGAAGGTCCATTCCACAACTACGTTATAAGACGTGAAGCCAAAGCCTCAAGATGAACCAACTAACAAACACCAACTGCTCCCCTTGCGAAGATGAGACGCTGCGCCGTGGACTGCCAATTTTGTCGGATTGCCATGTTAACTGGTCCACTGTATGTAAACCATAACATTTGGAAATAAGTAAGGGAGTAATCAAGCAAACAGCTTTTAGGTACAAATCAGCTGATAACATTCCAGACATTTGATGGTGGGCCATTCAGCTTTGGAAACAAGGAATTAAAGTAATGGGTGAGGACAAAATGAAAAACCTATGTAAATTTTTACCCCCCCAAAAATAAAAAAAAGGAACAACCTTCGTAAACCAGCTGTCTCGTCACTTTTAAAACTGTTGTCAGTGTACTGAATGAAGCAGGAAAACTTACTAGTATTTTTGGTTTTCAACAAGCTAGATATGACGAAAGGTAGGCAGACTGTCGGCCGGGTAGGAAGAATTGGCAGAATACACCTGGCCAGATGCTGCGAGGTGATAAGGTGGCAGGCGGGAGCTGGCAGCGGCTTTTTTCCTGCTTTAATTGGTTAGCCGAAGGCTGCTGCTGGTAGGTTGTCGACATTTGGAAACGCGATACGCTGATTGGAATGTGAGGTGGGCCGCTGCTGTTTGGGTTAAGGTTGAAGGAGGAGGTGGTTGAGAAGAGCATGATGAGGAACCAATGGCCTGGTGCAAGCTGACGACTGGCCATGCCTGGGTCATGTGACAGCACCAGTCAAGCTGAGTGAGGCACGACGGTCAGCAGTCACATGATGCTGAAAGAGGACTAGTTGATTGACTCTGAGGGTGGTGAGAAGAGGCATGGTGGTGGCTCTGCAACGGGTTTCATTCTTATTAATATATATGGAAAATAAAAAGCATCCTCAAACAAAAAGGAAAAGCATCACATTTGCCACTCTAACTCCCACCCGGTTCAATAACTTTTGTCCTACTGGCACACTTGGCGCTTAAGGCATACAAGTGATATATAAACTTAATTGCTGCAGTCCCCGCAAAGTGTTTATGGATTAGATTCAAGTAAAACTAATTTGGTTATTCAAAAAAAAAAGGATATTCCACAATGTTGCTTATTCAACAATTGCATCTGTTCAATAGAAAGCCAAAGAAAAACTTAACTCTCGAAGAAGTTCACACACAGAAAAACCCAAAGAAACCATCACTTTGGCATGTGCTTTCAATAAAGGTAAACATGTTAATGTAGGCATCACAATGCTCTCGCTACAAGTTATTCTCTGTAAAACATCTCTTTTCTATCTACCTTAATGCTTGAAAAGTAGAAAGGGTTTTGCTCTAACAGATTGGTTGATATGCGATGAAAGTACCAAAAAAAACAGGCTGTGTAATCACTTAGCAGGGACTACAAAATGTAACTGTGGGTTCTATTTTAATGAAAAATTAAATCATACTGTATAATTTCCCCATTGTGGAACTATTAAAGGCTTTCTGATAATTGTCCTTGTAAAATGACACGTTCATCGGCCATGATACACAGCCTCACACACACAGAAAAACCTAAGAAAAGCATAAAAAGACAATACTAGCCCCCAATTTGTAAAGTATCCCATGAATGAAAGACGGCAGCAATCGCTGGGATTACATTACAAATGCAGGCTATGGGCAACCAATGCCACAAACATCTTGTAGGTTACCTTCGCCTTGCTTGTGGACTACGCCGCCTGTAATCATCCCGGTCTCGGGGGCGCCTGCTCCACGATGGCGGGGCGCCGCGGGTGCGACTGCGTTTCTCCCCATTGGACAGCTCCACCCGCACACGGCAACCACACAATGTTCTACACAAAACAAGACACAAAATGTGATAATTAGTCACCATCATGTTATAATGATTGTATCTCATATTTAAGATGCGCTCGCTTCCTACCTCCCATCAAGCTCTCGCACTGCATCAGTAGCATCTCTGGGGTCTTCAAATTCTACAAAGGCAAAACCTGGGGGGTTCCTGGCCACCCACACACTGCGGAGAGGCCCATAGTAACTAAAGGACCTTTCTAACTCAGTCTTGTTGCCATTGTTGCCCAGATTTCCAACATAGACCTTGCAGTCAAGAGGACACTCGCGGTGCATGACTGGAACTGTAAATGGTAAAAAGAAAATATTTTTTTTTTTAAAAACGGCGGATAGTCATGTTTGTGTATGTATACATGTATGGCAAATGTGTTTCAGCAAGTAATGAAAAAAAAAAAAAACAATTTACAAGTAACACCATTTTAAGTAGTCACAAGGACAACAATCGACTGGATGATGCGATACCGTTTGGCATTAGCAATCTTCATTCGAAATCTAGATTCATTTTACCAATCAACAAACAAAAGCCTATTACTCATTAAATGCAATCGTGCAGAAAGGCGGTCGGTCGGATCAGGGCCCAGGCCCATGTTTCGGTTAACTAGTATGCTAGCCTAAGGTTTAGAGGCCGCTCTTGCTAGTGTCTCACGGGAAATGACACACCGACCGGTAGCATAGCAATTAACAATAAAAAACGATCGGTATTGATTCACAGTATCCAAATCATGTATATAATTCAGAAGAAACTGCAATGTTTCGTGTCTTCGAGGCTAACGGCTAACACGAGTCAGCTAAAATGGCCGTCACTTGTTTCAAGGCCTCAAGCTGCGGTCGCAGAAATCAGACAAAGGATCAAGTATTTATTTCTAATAATTACCAGAGAACAACAACGTAATACTATGATGTTACTTACATGGCGATCCAAAACAACCCAACTTGATCTGTGTTAAATAGGAGTGTGATTTGACGAGGGCGTTGTTCGAACGTGCTGTCCTTTTCCGCTGTGAATGGAAAATGGCGTCTTAGCTTGTTCGAACAGCCAGTTTGTCTAGGGAAGGCGGGGCAATTTTAGCCCCTCCACTCGGAAAATAATTAGTGGATAATTTTAATCAAATTCAATTCATAACGTAGGAGCCACTTGTAAAAATACTTTTGTTAATTCCATATCAAGTGTTTCCGTATTATAGTATTGTAGTATTATAGTTTGAACGAAGGAATTAATAACTCCGATTTTGACCACAATACTCACTTTAAAGCAACAATAGACACAATACAGATATAGTTCATTTGTAAGGTGAAACAAAATAAAATGTAAAAAAAATACATACTATACTAATTGAATGTATAAATAAATAAAAATGAAAGCATTTTTTGTGTTTTATTTACTTCTAATTTACACTTTCGTAACGCTCACATTATTTGAACACGCACCACATCGTCGCAAGTACGAACGTCTCCCGATTTATGATTTCTGAAACTTAACATGCATGTCTTTATGGCAAAACGCACCATTTTGATATACGAATATTATTAAATATTACAAAACGCATCGTTTTGCCGTAGGAATATGATTAATTCCAAAATGCAAACACTTGTTCATTCAGTATAAAACGTTTTATTTAGAAATGGCTCTTACGTTATTAATTGAATTATATAGACATCCTGTGGTTAAAAAAAAGACAAAAAAACGGAACCAAAACCCATAGTATGAATTGTAATTATGTATGTTTTGAACATTCGATAATTACAATCTCCCCAAAATGTAGAAACTACTGAAATATGAAGAGTCCCACTATTCCCGCATTTTCACTGTTACATTGAACTCTTCTTGTCGAGGGAAACGCCCCTCCCAGTCCGTTAGCCTCCACCACAAACTCACTCAGTTGGGGTAGCAGGTGACAGTCGAACCAGTCCGGCCAACGGCACGACCTCACTCACGCCAACAGGATACCAGCAAACACACACAAGTCCAGAAAAAGAGTCTATACTTTTACATTGCGTCATTTGAGAATTCCTTTTCCCCACGTTGGTGCTGCGTAGCTCTCCAGAATTTGCCAGGACATCGATGCAATTTGTATCTGACGTTGACGAGCAGAGAAGACGAAGACTGAAGCAGCACGACGTCTCCAGAAGGCTTTCGTTCCTGTCCTGGTAACAACTTGCAAGCCACCGCCAACGATGTCAGAGACTACCGTGGAAGTAAAGCTGGAGGTGAAGCAGGCGAGCAAAGAGGTGAAAGAAAGCGAAAATGTAGCCGAGAAATATTCTGTCATGACGGTGAGCAAGAATACCGAAATGAACATGGAAGAACTGTCGTCCGCCTTCAGCGCGGTGCCCACTCACAAGCCGGTTAAAAAGGTAAACACGCCGTCTCAAGTTTGAAACACACCGTGGATTGTCACTGTTGTGTTTTGCCAACTATTTCAGGCAATAATCGTTTAATGACCGTTTAACACCCAGCTAAGCTAAACGGTGTCAACTGGGTTTCGTCCCTTTGACTTAAGCCTTGCAATTCTTCTGTTTCACTTTAACTAATAAATATAAAAATAAAATCCAAACTTTTTTAAGCAGGATTGTAAAATTACAGGATATTGGTATAATGTGCATTTCCTCCTCATGTTATTTGAGTTTGAGTCACATTTTTTTTAAATATAAGATACATTACAACATGGGAACTGAGCAAAATGTATATATGTATATATAAACGTATTTTATATCTATTTTTTTGCCATACCAATCCATCCCCTGGCTTTGCCTTCTGGGCTGTTTGTCTTGACTTTTCACAAAAAGGTTTCCTCTGACCCAAACAAGGTCACTCACCAAAGAGTCAGTTTGTCTGACATTGCACTGAGCAAAAATAAGGGCAGATAACGCCATAACACCTTTTGTTGGGACTAGAGTGGCTTATGAACGGCAGACAATCAATGCTCGCGGGGATGTTGAAACTCCTGTAAACCGTTACAAATGATGAATGCAAATAGGCCAAATATGAAGAGAACACAATGCCGTTTAAAAAAAACCCTATAATCAAAGAATAAGGAAGAAGTCACTCCTTGAAATGTTCCAAAGTCTATTTCTAGTATCTGTACTTGAAGGTGTAGCATACAAAAGACCAGGTAAAGTGGTGGGTAAAAAAATACAGTTTAACTAGGTTCACATCAGAAATCCCTGTCCAATTTTTAACCCAGCAACCTTGTTATGGAGTTATACTTTCACATCGTCTTTTCCATTTGACAGGGACTAAAAATATATTGTACCACTGATTCTGAATCACACGATTTAGCATTTTTCTGATTGCCAATAATTAAGCTTTGTTTGAATTTGGATTGGATACGATTGGATTTACATTTATTTGTCTCGCAGCGTGGAGAAATGTATATTTCACAGCAGCAAAGTTATGAAAGTTTTTTGTGGTTGCTATTTGACTAAATATAAGAACAATTATTTTTGATTCGACTAAATCATTATCATGCAATAGCAGGATACGAGAGCCAGTCTCAATGTTACTTTACCTATTTCCATGCCGTGTCACAGAGCATAAAGTTATGATTCCCAGAGTTTCAAAAGCGTTTCTTCAAAGTGCTCTGTAATACAATTTGTTCCATTGTTAACAGAACCTTAGATTCTGAATTGTTTTGAGACTGTGCCAGACAATGCGTGGTGAATTATTTCCCTGTCTTTATCATGTACATTTCTTGGAAACCAGTCCTTATTGTTCCTTGTTGCTACAGCATGTTATTTAAACTGGCATGCAGAGCGTTTTGTGTTAGTGCCAAGAAACCAAAGACGGATCACGGTTGAAAATACTTGCTCTGAATCTTGCTTCATGGGGAGAGTATTGCGGTGACTGCTGAGTTACGGAGAGGTTATTTATCATTATGCAGGCCCATCTGCCGTGCTGTACTAGATACTCGCACAGCGGTGCTGCAACGGATAAAATATTTAGTAGGAGACTCAATGAATTGATATCTTCTGTCAGTGAATGACCCTTGAATCTCTGATGCTTTGAACAATCAGATTGCTGTTTAGATACCATTTACATTTTTACAAATTTTCATCCACCGTTTTTTAAAAGTGTTATACGAATAGAGATGTACTGTATCTTGTATGACTTTCCAGCAAATCCAGTTTGTGGAGGACAAGCAGGAGTTCAGTCGGTTCCCCACCAAAGCAGGCCGTCGTTCCCTCTCCCGCTCTATCTCGCAGTCGTCCACTGACAGCTACAGCTCAGGTAAGAACCCCCGTCTCCTACTTTTAATATAAAATCAAACAGTAATGTCTTTTTGGTGGGATAGTCACTCGCAACTATGCATTTTCTTTCAAATCAGCGGCGTCTATCCTCTCTTTAAAAATAAATAAATAAATAAATCTTTGTTGTATTTTCCAGCTGCATCCTACACAGACAGCTCAGACGACGAAACTTCACCTCGGGACAAAACACAGGTCAACACCAAAGGCAGCAGCGACTTCTGTGTCAAGAACATTAAACAAGCCGAGTTTGGGAGACGTGAGATTGAGATTGCCGAACAAGGTAGGACGTGTGGGATATATATTAGCATCCAATATAATTAAAGATTGGCTCGTTGCTCTTTTGTTGGCAACATTGAACATTTAAAAGTACAGTAAAGTCTCGTTATATCGATATTCTCGGCAGTCGGAAAAAATATCGATATAACCGGACTATCGATATATCCGATCCTGCGGCATATAAATTTTCTCCTTGCGTTCATAGAAATAGTATCGTAATAAGCAGTACTATCAATATAACCGATATCGATATAACGAGACTTTACTGTATTACTGGATTCATTGATCTATCTTTGCCCAAATGGCAATGTGGCTTGGAAGCACATCATTCATTCATTCATTCATTCATTCATTCATTCATTCATTCATTCATTCATCCCATGGCCTAGAAGGCCGTAGGGGTGCCATGATGGACGTCTGGGCAGTCAGAGATCTCCAGCGCTCTCGGTCTTCAGCAGTTAGCGCGGTCGTTGTTTTTCCGGGCCTCGACCGATCCGGCATGAGTGATCCTGACTGTTTGTACATCATGACATTTCAGTAGGCAATTAAACTTGGTGGTGCCTATCTCCTCTCCAAGCTCTTCACCAGGGGTTCCGGAGCCCCCTGGTTACCTTCACATACCTCACGTCAAAATGCTCCAACATCTCAAAACAACACTGTTTTTCCAACATGAGAATAGGTGTCTTCGGCAAGGTTCATTGCAATCGAGCGAGGGGTTGCCATGCACCAGTCGCCTTTGTTATGTGTCTGCCCACGGTTCTCTCCCACTCATCATGTCTCCTAACGTTCTGTTCACAGATATGTCCGCACTCATCGCTCTCAGGAAGAGAGCGCAGAGTGAGAAACCATTGGCAGGTGCCAAAGTTGTGGGCTGCACTCACATCACTGCACAGACAGCAGTAAGATATTTCTCTTTCTTCCTTATCTGAAGTCAACAGTTTCAAACTTGGGTCTTAAATTGGACAGTGACCATTAACTTGACTGACAAATTGGTGCTGTTGTTAAATCCAGCTTCTTTCATCTTCGGCAGTGGGCTAAAATAAAATCTCTCCTTTCTCATGAGCACCATGAAGCAGTAATTCGTGCCTTTGTCACATCTCTGCACATTACTTTGGAGTCAGACAATCCTCCTTGAAGCGTCTCTATAGCTGGTCCAGAATGCTGCTGTTCGCCTCTTGATTGGTACTCATAAGAGGGAGCACATAACTCCTACTCTGGCATCCCTTCGCTGGCTCCCTATACATTTCAGAATTCTTTTCAAGATCTTATGATTTGTCTTCAAATGTTTAAATGACCTTGCTCCTCCTTACCTCAACGAGCAAATTCATACCTATACACCTTCCCAGTGCCTCAGGTCTGCTGACCAGACGTTATTAGATGTGCCAAAAATGAATCAGAGGCTCAGAGAGGATGAAGCCTTTTCCGTTACTGGTCCCACTCTCTGGAATGACCTGCCACTGAACATTCGGCAAGCCCCCTCGCTGCATATCTTTAAAACCCCCATCAAAACTCACTTGTCTTTGGCATTTGACTCAGCATGATTCCGACTTGATCTTGGTTTTACTCACTGGTGCTTTCTACTATCTTTGTAACTGCTTTAATTCCTGTATATGATAGTTGTCCATGTTAAGTGCTTTGTTACAACTTCAGCTGTTCTTAAAGCGCTATATAAATCAATATGTATTGTATTGCATTTCTTTAAGCTTCAGTTTCATCCCACTTACTCATCCAAATAAGAACTCTGTTGAATTTTAATCTCTGTTAGTCCATGATTGTGTTTGTTGACACAGCACCAGATATTGAGTGCAGGTGGCGATATGCTTATGTGTTAAAATAAGAGTAGTAAATGTCATTATATCTTCTTGGACCACTTGATTCTTGTTTGTGGTTTCAGGTACTGATTGAGACTCTGGTGGCTCTTGGGGCTCAATGTCGTTGGACTGCCTGCAACATTTACTCCACGCAAAATGAAGTTGCTGCTGCTCTGTCAGAGATAGGTAAACACATGAGCAAATTAAACACATAAAAGGTCACTGCCCTGGTCCCATAAATACTCTGGCTTGGATCATGAAAAAAAGCCAGTGTCCCATGTTACTACTTTGTGGATAGATTTTTTTTGTGGACTTCCTGGCCTTGTAACATTAAAAACAAAACAATGTGTTTCATGCTACTATCTGGTGTTGGAAAGCTTAATGAAGACAATAAGCCCCATCAGGTCAGGTGGTTGATATGTGGTTTTCAAAGCATGTACTGGTCATTTATTTGGTGTGTTGTGCTGTGGTGTGTTAATGGCTGACTACAGCAACCCAGGCTGAGGACATATGACTCAACGGGTATTTGGGTGTAGATTTTAAAATATTTTCAGCAAGTTATCACCATGGAAAACAATGATATCACCCATGTGGTACATTTCAGGTGTGGCTGTGTTTGCCTGGAAAGGGGAATCTGAGGATGATTTCTGGTGGTGTATTGATCGCTGTGTCAACACTGAGGGATGGCAGCCTAACATGGTATGATAATAACGGTGAAGGGTGCAGTAGAAAAAAAATGTAAATGGTTTAATTCAGTAACATATGTGCTGCTAGATCCTGGATGACGGAGGGGACCTGACACACTGGATGTATAAGAAATACCCAAATGTATTCAAGAAGATCCGAGGCATAGTTGAGGAGAGCGTCACTGGGGTTCACAGGTTAGATGTTGCGAACATAAATACACAACCACACTATTTAGCTGTCCAATGTGAAGCCAACAGTTTGTCTCCTCTTTCTTTTCTAGGCTGTATCAGCTTTCCAAAGCGGGGAAACTGTGCGTGCCAGCCATGAACGTAAATGATTCTGTGACTAAGCAGAAGTTTGACAACCTTTACTGCTGCAGAGAGTCTATCTTGGATGGGTGAGTGAGGCTGATATGCTAGTTCTTGTGGGCCGCTTGAGATCGTCATGTCCAAACAATGTTTGTTTGGCAGCTCTATACGGCAATTTGATGCCTCAGTTATCATTTCTTTGAAAGATTTAGATTTAGTACAATAGCTCTTGTATATTCGTTTTCACCAAGGCCATCTGTAAATAGTTCAATGATTAGGAGTGTTGCACAATGTTTCTACCGCTTTGGATGTAATGGGTGAATGCTTCTTACCGTCCTCGTGCCAACTCCTTTGCAATTCCTTGCATCCCTCTGATTAATAATCGGCCAGATAGACTTTCGCAAGTTTTCCATCACCAAATTTAACCCAAGTAGCTCTCAGCAGAATGCAGGCCTCTGCCAAAGCAGAACCGTCTCAACTCATTCACTGCCAGACATTGATAACATTATATATTTATATGTTTATACAGCACATGCATAACACCATAAATGTATTTACACGTTCATGCAGCGCGCGCACTGTCATAAAATCCTGCATAAGGAAATTCTGTTATAAGGAAAATGTTGGTAATGCAAACGTGATTACTTATGATAGAATACTTACTGTATAGTTTTTTTTTTATATTTCTACTCATTAACTCATTCAGTGCCAGACGATGTGCTAAAATGTGTCCATTCCAGTGCCGAGGTTTTTTTTTGACATTGTCACTCAAATTCCAGGACCCACAGAATATTGAGTTTTAGGACTACATTACATAAGAATAATAATACATTTAATTTCTAAGCGCCTTTCAAAACTCTCAAGGACACTTTACAGTCACATGATTTTTTTTTGTGTGCGGGTGAGCAGCGGCAGCCATTCGCGCCAGCGTTCACTGTACCCGGAAGTAACACAGCAACAAAGTTAAGCATTTAATGCAGCGTAAGAAACTTTAGACTCACTTCGTTTATCAGAAAAAAAGAGTTAATTCCTAAATTATACGGGTCTGGTGTTATATGAGCTTGAAATGGGGGCTGCTGTCCAAAATACAAATGCCATACATAGATATTGGTTTCATATATAACAACAGCTGAAGCTGTAAAACAAAGTGATAACATGGAAAAAAGGGAAATGCTGCCCCTGATGGAAGGGGTAAAACATTGCCAGAGGGCTGACCAGCGCTTTATCGGCAGTCCCAGCAAGAAAAACAACAAACCTGAACAAATTTCCTCGTCAAATTTTCAATTCTCGAATAAATTCGGGAATGGCAGTGAATGAGTTAATTTAGCTCAGATTTCATTTCATACCATCTGCTTTTGTGTGAGTCAATAGTGTCATTTAGATTATTTAAATGATTAACATTTTCACAAAATAATTCCAAAAATGTAGTCCAATGAATTTAACATTTTATGAGATTGGCAACAAATTCTGACAATACAAACTGTTTAGACAATACACAACCAGTTATGAATCAATAAAGTGTCAGGGTAATAAAAAAAAAAACATTTTACCTCATTAACTGAAATTTATTGTGTGATACATTCGCCGCAACAAGACTTGACTTGACTGTTCAGTAGAATGCTGACTCATCTGATTTAGATTCACTGAATGGCCGTTTCCCACCTCCACACAATCTGTTCATTATCCGCCTCTTTTGTCTTGAAGCTTGAAGAGAACCACAGATGTCATGTTTGGAGGCAAGCAGGTGGTTGTGTGTGGATACGGCGAGGTGAGACATTTAATTTGTTGTCCACGCCAATGTATCTTCGTAGCACTGGGAACAATTGACGACTTTGTTTTTGTAGGTTGGAAAAGGTTGTTGCGCTGCACTGAAAGCTCTTGGGGCTATTGTCTACATCACAGAGATCGATCCTATTTGTGCGCTTCAAGCTTGGTGAGCTAAACAGAACTATACGAAGGTTAAATTTTTATTTAAAAGAAAATACAAAATAGTCACGCTTAACCAAACCATGTACATTGCATAAAACATAAGTGCATTTGTTATTGTGCTGGTGCACCGTCTCTCTATTGCATGTGAGCAGTATGGATGGATTCAGAGTAGTCAAGCTGAATGAGGTCATTCGCCATGTTGACGTCACCATCACATGCACTGGTAACTCTACTCAATACCCCCCCCCCCCCCCACTGAGCTGCGTTGACTGTGTACGCTAACACACTGTGGACTTTTCCTCAGGAAATAAGAATGTGGTGACCAGGGACCAACTGGACCGCATGAAAAACGGCTCCATTGTGTGCAACATGGGGCACTCCAACACTGAGATTGATGTGGTAAATACACTATTTAAAAACGGAACATTTGGAGGGTCATTCAAAGTTGATATTTATTTGTGATGTTAGACAAAATTCAATAAGCATGTGTTCATGTGACGGGAACTCCTCTAGGCAAGCCTACGCACCCCTGAGCTGACATGGGAGCGGGTGCGTTCGCAGGTCGATCACGTCATTTGGCCTGATGGCAAGAGAGTCATTCTGCTGGCTGAAGTGAGTGCTTTTATTTATATATACAGTGTACAGTGAATCCCCATTTATCACGGCGGTTACGTTATAGCGAGGGTTCACTCAATTAGAAAATAAACTCTGCTCTATTTTTAGGGACGCCTCCTCAATCTCAGCTGCTCCACCGTTCCTACTTTTGTCCTGTCCATCACCGCTACCACTCAGGTGACAAGATTGCTTTAAATCCTACAGTATGTGTGATACCCAGCAACAATCAAATGCAAAGTGTGTGCGCACGAGGGGTTGAACTGTTAAGTTTATCGATCCCCAGTTGATAAGTCGCAATTCATAGGAAATGGAGTTAGTTCTATAAGTTCCGACTGTCTGCAACGCAGCGAAAGGGGGGGGGGGGGGCATTTGGTGGCCCAAGGTAAACACTTGTGGAGATTATGGATTTGACAACTGAAAAAATATCAATGACATTGTTCATGTCAACTCAACTATCGTCATCTTCGTTCCGAAGATCCCCAAAAAAAGGAAACAGCCACTGAACTGCTAGTGTGCACATCACACACTGTTTTTTTCATGTATTTTTTTAAATAAAACTACAGGATCCTAAATATGTAATTTATGCTAACATTAAAGAAGGAACCCAATGTTGGTTTAGTGACATTTAACAAACACCAGACGTTCTTTTTTTATAGGCCCTGGCCCTCATAGAGTTGTACAATGCTCCAGAGGGACGGTACAAGCAAGATGTTTACCTGCTTCCTAAGAAAATGGGTAAGGATGATTACAGTATGTCCGTGTTTTACAATTTTCCATGCTTTTTTTGCAGTGGTCTGCTGACAATTTCAAATCATAGCATTTGATGTCTTTCTCCATGATGCCGTTTTCACTTTCAGATGTAGTCATCTTTCAATTTTTTTTGACAATCTTTCAAAATCTCTCCTCCAGACGAATACGTGGCCAGCCTACATCTAGCCACCTTTGACGCCCACTTGACCGAACTCAGCGACGAACAGGCAAAATATTTGGGCCTGAATAAGAACGGTCCTTTCAAACCTAATTACTACAGGTAAATGTTCAATAGCCTAAACCATGAAAGCAAAAGAAATTGCTTCACATCCTGAAATCATTGTTCAAATGTACAAATATTAACATGACAGTTTGCAAACAGGCTTTTTTTCCACCCCAACTGATTTTTTTTTCGCCCACACAGGTATTAGCCTGCAAAAAAGCTACACCTCAACACACCCCGTTGATGATCGTCAAGACACAAGACCTGTTGGTGTATCTCCTATTTCGTAGTCTACACATGAAGACATTTTAGTGTATGTTTGTATTTGTCTCATCAACTTTAATTTCACTGAAATGATTGTAGTCATCTACATTAATACAAAAGAGTATTGTGAGATTATGGTGTATTTATATGATACAGATACAGTAATGTTATGCATTAATCTTACTATTTCAGACTGCTGTGATAAATAACTGCCTGAGGAAGAGTTGCAGATTTCTAAAAAAAAATACCTCTTCATTTTGTGCGACAAAAACAAACAAGTCTATTACTCACTGGGATGTGAAGTTAAGTTACTTTTTTGACCTGACTGATATCTTTCACTGGTCATCACCTTCATATGTGAGAGAGATGGCAACCTTCACTGGCATTTGTAATTATGCCAAATTTTAATATTAAAGAGCCATAGACAGGAGGACCAAAACTCAAAGTTTTGGTTTGTGAACATTTTTCGATAATTCAACTTGTTGCTGCGTGTGCTTATTTTATGAATGAACCATCACATTTAAGATGTTGTCGGAAATGCATTAGCATGTTACCGTCCCACAGGTGAAAAAAAAACCCAACAATTTAGGTTACTTCAATGGCCTCTGAATACATTCCAATGATAATCTAGAGAGAATATATTCTTACCTCTCAAGAGTCAAGTCTCTTTGAACTCAACGCATGTGAGTTAGCAAAATATATGCTTCATAATCCGAGAAGACCCTGACTTGTTTTGAAATACGAATGATAAGATAGGATGGTGCATGCACACCACAGTAGTCAGATAAAGTAATGTCTCGCATTGATGAAACCAAGCCGTCCACTGAGAATCCATATTGTTGTATATTCTATTGTCTCTATAACACGTGATTCACACACTGCATGCGCTGCAAAATCTAGATTAGCCATTGTACTGTCTACACAGCCACCATTGGCTCGTCTCCGTGGCATTTATCAAAACACAACATACATACCTAAAATATGTTTGATTTGTCTTTAGATTGAGGTCATGTTCTATTCCTCCCTTGAATTGATATTTGTAACAATGACAAACGTTGTTACTTTGTCATTTTGAGCTGTACACTGAGTTCGCCCCCCCCCCCCTCCAACTGTTCAGATTTTTCACTTCAATGTTCTATTTGTGTGGCTTGTTGCACATGTTGGACTATTATTTCTCTCCTTGCTCTTGTGTTTTAAACTTTAAAGACTGTGTTGAATGATTTAGTTATGAACGTTTTGCTTTATGAATTCCAACATGTATTTGAGCTTTGCCATTTCTACTCATTTGGGCTTGAATTTTAGCACCTTTTAACAGATCACAAACATTATTGCATTGAAGTTATGAGGAAATTTAAGTATTTCTTTGACTCTACAGGATTTTATTGAAAAGTAGCTTTGCCTGTCATATTTGGACTTGTAATTTCAAGAGCATTTGAACCAAAGGTAGCTTATCTATGAGGACGTCATTGTCAGGAAGCTGGGTGTCGTAACCATGGTTACTGCCCAGCAGACAGTGCCTTGTGACTCACTTCGTCGGTTTGTATCTGCAGTACGTGTGTGGTTTCGCAAGTATTGCTGATGCTCAATGTGGTTGTTCTGCGATGCAGATTTCGTATATCAAATGTGATTTAATACTGCAGCAGTGGAGAGCTGTTACTCATGTATTCATTATAGTAATTTAACATGAATAGACAGTATATATTTTGATCTCCTTCCTACAGCACTTGCATCTGTCTCTTAAGTTTTTTTGTCTTTTTCCCCATGTAATAACTTCATTATCTTTTCCTTATAACACTTAAAACACCTTCTATTGTCAATTTGTGTTGCTTTAATGAATAATAGCTATGTTTTAAGTCGTGTGATGCAAACTAACAGGACATATGAATGTGTGTTTGGGGGGTGATGTTTGTCAACTGGATAATAGATGCACGCCACTGTGATTTTTAGTTGTACACTTTGTAGTCATGGGTATGGAGACACAGCTATGGATATAATGGATGTAATTATTTGCTTCAACCATAGATTTTGAGCACAGTTGCTCCATTTAGCTCAATCACAACAGTATTCTGTATGCAGTGGCAAATCTCAATGTGCACCGTTCCCTTTAATAAACTGCTGGTAATCTAGCAAATGTCTCTGTTAAATCATTTCACAGGAAGTAACCAAAGCTTTGGACTATCTTGTTCCATCTCGGAGAGCAGCAACAAATAATTTCCAGAATATATGTCCAAAGGCATGCACTTTTTTTAAGGAAGTGAGAAGAGGAAGAGGGACAGGGGCGTCAAAAAGATGGAGAGGTAAAAAAAGGATGATAGAATCCCACCACCTTTACAGTTACAAACCCAGAAATTAATCAACCCCCAGAGATTAAACAGTACCACCGGCCTCAAAAGTGACATTTAAAACTAACCCGTGCTTACAACCTCTAACCCTGACATGAAGTTATGATTTGGACTTTAGCTATACAATTGCAAACACCGTTTTTTTTTTTATCTGAACTCTAAATCCTAACGCTAGCTCGAAAGAAATCCCAGGTGGATTGATGAACCCTTGCCAAACCTTAACTATGGAAATGCAAACATTAGTTTTAAACCCTGTTTTGAAACTAATGCTGTGATGAAGCCCCAACCCTTCCACGAAAAAAAGTCTACACGACAATACGTCTGTGTAGAAGTACAGATGACGGCTGAAGAACCCTTTTCATCTACGTATATGCGTTTTTCCAGTCTCGCGATGCGGTCTCTAGTCTCGCGAGAAGACGCTGTGTCCCCGCAAAAAAAAATGGAGGTCGGAGGAAACGGCGTTGGGCTAGTTGTAAACAATAAACAGAGAGCTATGTTGCCAAATAAGAGTAGGGGAGAATTTACACGCAACCAGAGAAAGGATTCGGAGGCAAGTACACACATATATGAGTGATTTATCTAATCGTGTCTATCGTAGTTTTCACAAAAGACCAGAGACGGACGAGGCTGCTCCTTTCCTTTATAAGCATCGTGAGCTAATTCTTCCACTTAGAATAGCTTGACTATAATTATTGACATTTTGATCATTTAAAGTCTACTGACAACTTTTTTCCAATTGTCCTCAAATGTCACTGCTGAAGAGTGCTCCCGTGTAGAATAAAGTCACGCACGACGACGGTACTGTATCTTAGCTTATGGCAAAGGGTAAAGATATGGAGTGATTCACATTTCACGAATCTGCACATGTTGAAAATCTCCAGTTGGGGAGATCTCTATCCATCTCTATCTAATGTTAGGTCCCACCCATTTTAAATGACCAATTGTGTTGTCTTCTGTAACAATGCAAGAATTGTTTCCGATTCATCAACATTTGGTGATTTATTTCCTACATTAATTATGAACACAATTTATAGGAATTACATCTTTTGACATTTCTGCAACAGTATAACGAAAACGTCTGTAAATATCAATTTCAATTCCACCAGGAAATATATTGGTAGACAACGACTAGTTTGAAGTTCTCTTTCGAGACTTGACAGATAAGCTACCGCTCACTCCAATAGTTAACTCTAATCGGTATTTCCATTATTTTCAATTTTATAAATGGCAGAAATAAATATCTGTTTTTTTTTTGTACTTAGGGCTTGTCTGAGTCTCCAGACCTCGAGTTTGAATATGCTGATACAGATAAATGGGCTGCAGAGCTGTCAGGTAAGAAACTATTTTTTTCACAGTGGATATATGGGATGCTATCTCTTAATATTTTACACTGTATACGGTGTGCTTTAGAGCTGTACAGCTATACTGAAGGGCCAGAGTTCTCCCTCAACAGAAAATGCTTTGAGGAGGAATTCAGAACACATGGTATGTGGTTAATTATCTGATACATTTCTGTCCAACGCAATTCATTCCATCAAAGTTACAGAATTATGTTAATAAATGTATGTTCCGGTTATCTTTGTTTCTCAATGTGACTCAGTGCGTGATAAAAAGTGGACAGAGCTTGATGCACCTCATCACAGGGCCCATGCCATGCGGATGTTGGATGGACTAGAGGTGACTGCCCGCGAGAAAAGGCTTAAGGTTGCCAGAGCCATTCTCTATATGGTGCAAGGTCAGTCCTTAATATCTCCAACAGACATCTTGTCTTTCCAAAAAATCCAACATTATATTTGTTTTATTAATGTGGAGCAAAATTGTTAAAATTCAGGAACCTTTGGCGAGTGTAGTTCTGAGGCCGAAGTGCAGCATTGGATGAGATACAACACCTTCCTGCTGCTGGAAACTGGAACTTTTTCTGCCCTGGTGGAACTGCTCAACATGGAAATCGAGTAGGCCATTTACTTTTTGCTCTAATTTCTGTCATGTCATCCACTTCACAGCCAACTACAAAAATGTAATCATCTCTGCACTGATTACATCTTTATAAAAATCAACTCAGATAAGCCTATCAAGCACATGCCACTGCAATATTGAGAGCTTTGATTCTCTTATATGAGGACATATTAATCAGGGATATACTTTAAAACTCTCAAGCGCAGAGATAATATTTGTGTTGTCCTTCATATGTAATGTGCCACCATGAGCAAGTACAGAAATGACTTATGACTCCCCTTATTCTGGTTCCAATAATAGATCATCACAGATATTCTATTTCTTTGCCCCTCAGTAACAGTGCCGCCTGTAGCAGTGCTGTCAGAAAACCAGCCATCTCCCTTGCTGATAGCACAGATCTCAGGGTGCTGCTCAACATCATGTACCTGATGGTGGAAACCATCCAGCAGGACGACCCAGCTGACATGGCCGAATGGCGAGTTACCAGGGAAACCTTTCGAGCGGAGCTGGGTGGGTTTCTTAAGAAACAATATCCTACCATGACATGCTATGATGTAGACACACCAGCCATCACATTTGGTACATCTGTTGAATGGCATCATAGAATATTTTTAATCTGTGGAGACATTGATAATAATCCATTTTATTTCAGGTTCTCCTTTATACAACAACGAACCCATCGCAGTCATGCTCTTCGGGATGGTTACCAAGTTCTGCAGCGGCCATGCGCCTCATTTCCCCATGAAGAAAGTGTTACTGCTGTTGTGGAAGAGCATACTGGTGAGAAATGGGGCTCATTTATATTTTACAGTATGACGATGGCCATAAATTTCTCATATGCCGCATGGAAAGTTACAAGTGAGATATGGAATTTCCCTCTTGTCTTATTCAGTTCACACTCGGAGGGTTCGAGCAACTCCAACTCATAAAGGTCCATAAGCGTGAGAATCTGGGTCTTCCCCCTCTGCCAGAAGACAGTATTCGGGTTGTACGTAGCATGAGGGCGGCTTCCCCTCCCGCCTCGGCCTCTGATCTTATAGAGCAACAGCAAAAACGGGCGCGGCGTGAACACAAGGTACCTGTTGTCACTGGAGTTAGTGCACAGTGCCATGAGAATATAGTCCAGACTCATTGGTTTCACTCTTACTGAGGGCCTCACTTTTTCTTTACTCTTAATACAGGCACTGATTAAACAGGACAATCTTGATGCATTCAACGAAAAGGATCCTTACAAGACGGATGATCCCCGTGACGATGAGGATGACAACGATGACAATGACAACTCAATAGAGGCTGAGACGTTCCCATTGGAAAGGGACGAGGTGATGCCTCCACCTATTCCTCATCCTCCATCAGAGAGGGTGTTCTTTCCCAAAGGGTTGCCATGGGCCCCCAAAGTCAGGTGCTTTGTATTACTTTCTCTTTTTGGGGTGTTTCTAAATGTTTCACCGATACTATATAAATAGCTGTTTCTTTGCTTTCATTAGGGAGAAGGACATTGAAAATTTCCTGGAGTCAAGTAGAAGCAAATTTATAGGTTACACACTTGGATGGTAAGAACAACGTGTTTTTTTTTCTCATCAGAATCAGAATCATCTTTATTGCCAAGTATGTAGAACACACAACGAATTTGTTTCCGGTAGAACACGCTGCACTAGTATCGTCGTCAAAAAAACTGCTAAGTGGCACTATACATATATATATATATTTGTTTTGTCATATTGTCTCTATGCTGTCATATTATTTGTTATTTAGTTTTTTTTTGTTATTTTGACTTCAAGACGGCGCCGCGAGAGTGGCTGCCTTTCCAGCAGCTCATGTATTTTGTTTTTCTACTTTCATTCCTTTCATCACTTTGCTGCTGTGAAATGTAAATTTATCCACTGTGAGACTAATAAAGGCATATCCAATCCAATCCAATCCAATACAGTTCCATCATATATTTTTTGTAATATACTCAAAATAACTGAATTGTCTTTCTTGTGTGTCTCACAGTGACACAGATACGGTTGTTGGCCTACCTAGACCTATTCATGAGAGCATCAAGACACTAAAGCAGGTATTGCACCAATTCATACACTCCTTAAAAACCTCTTGATTTTTATTTTTATTTTTTGTCTCCAATGTTCTTGACATGATATTCCCTTCAGCACAAATACGTATCGATAGCCGAGATTCAGATCACGAGAGAAGAAGAGTTCCAGAAAACCCCTCTATCAGGGGTGAGTGACTTCAGAAAAAAATACAATTATATTGAAAAGCTGGACATATATTGATCTTAATATCTTATCTGGTGGTAATCAACTCTGGCATCATTTTTGTGTGTATGTGCTTCCTTGCCAGGGAGAAGAAGAAGTGGAGATATGTGCCACTGAGCTGCTCTATCAGGGAATCCTACCCACATTACCTCAGTACATGGTCGGTGCTCTCACATCACACATCAAAAATATTAGCATTTTTAGTTGGATTTATCCTTTGTAAAAAATGTCATTCAGTGCAAATAAGCGAATATCTCTGGCCACATCATTTGGTTAGACTTAGACAGTCTTGAAACATCAAATATGCATTACTTTTATCATTAATGCAGTGAATTCACACTAGATTTTTAAATACACTTTATTTTATTTGACTGGTATTGGATTTGAGATGTTGCTAGTGTACCTAAAGATTTGGCTAGTGAGTGTCTTTGAATTTTGATTCCTATTTCAAAAATACATTATAATTCACGTGTATGAGCATGTCTTTTTAGCCAGTTTAAGGCTTGACAATGGCTGTGATGCAAATACCACATTGTTCACGTCCCAGTGGAAAAGGTCCACGCACACATGTTCAAATGCAAGGTTTTTGTGGTAAAAATAAACTAAGACAAATGATTTACATGTAACCTATACACGACGCAACTAATATCTATTGTATAAATATATTCAAGGTCAGGTAAAAAACATACTTTGATATTAAGTGGTTGCAATATTATAATTTTGTTTTTCAATTGCATTAGACAAATTATACAAAACAGTTCTGAAAAATTGTCTGAAATTGTCTTATTTTCTGTCACAAAAACATATTTGATCGGGCATACATATACCTTTTTAAGCATACATTACAGAGATTAATTATAAATAAATGCTGTCTTCCACATGCTATAGTAGCATATCGAGGGAGTAAGCTTCCATTGCATAATTGACATCCATTCTTCTCTTGTTGGCATTCAGATCGCTCTGTTAAAGATTCTTCTTGCGGCAGCTCCCACCTCCAAAGCCAAAACGGATTCCATCAACATCCTGGCAGATGTGTTACCAGAGGAGATGCCGTGAGTGATGCATTTTTTATTTTTATTATTTGCTTACTCTTCTTGCTCAAAATATGGGGCCCTTTGTAATTTTAGCAGCTCTTAGCATTTTACTGTTTTGTTTAGTTGAAAGAATATCATCCTCAGAAGTGCCTTAAATAGTTTGATGGCATTGAGGCAAGTCGGGGCAAATGAAGAAAGATCAAGAACGTTTTGTACCACCGTGAACTACAATCACAATAATAAATCTGTTGTTGAATCAATATGTGAAAAAACAGTGCGATGACTAAAATTATTTGTCAAATATGCTGAAAAATGTTAACGAATGACCGATTGTTCCTATTGCAGGACCACTGTGTTACAGAGCATGAAACTCGGTGTTGACGTCAATCGACACAAAGAGATCATTGTCAAGGCCATCTCCGCCATCTTACTGCTTCTCCTCAAACACTTCAAACTTAACCACATCTACCAGGTACACCTCACTTCAGAATTACCCATTTCGTATCAAACTGGCATCTATGTATTTTATTACCGAAATAATCTGAAATATTTTGGGACTTTTTTTTCCTCAGTTTGAGTACATGGCTCAACACCTGGTGTTTGCCAACTGCATCCCACTCATTTTGAAGTTTTTCAACCAGAACATAATGTCATACATCACAGCGAAGAACAGGTAATTCGTTTTTCAACATACTGTAGCAAATCAAAGACTGTAATGGAATGTAATCCCATTTTTTGTCATTCCCGTTTTGCAGCATCTCAGTGCTGGACTTTCCATACTGTGTGGTGCACGAGCTTCCTGAATTAACAGCAGAGAGTTTGGCAAGTGTTCCCATATTATCACTTCATCTTCACCCCCCTAACATTTAGTATTGATGACATATTCTTGTAGGAAGCGGGAGACAACAACCAGTTTTGCTGGCGAAACCTGTTTTCCTGCATTAACCTGCTAAGAATCCTCAATAAACTGACCAAGTGGAAGCACTCAAGAACGATGGTGAGGAGACAAAGATCTTCATGTCACATGATCCCTCCTTAACACTCACTATATTGCTTGTAGCCTCTTGCAACATGATTGTTGTCTTTTTGACCCTTACAAGGAAATGAAGGCATATTTGTTGTATAGATAGCACGTTTATTTGCTGGAGATGGTTAAATATTTGAACACTCGTCACTTGTTCCAGCAACATTATGATTTCGAAGCTATATTAACACAAAGACAATTAAAAAATAAAAAACAAAACAGACCCAGCATGATTCAATCATGGCAAGCTAGAAAGGCATTAAAAAATCTGTTACCCAGATGCTGGTAGTGTTCAAGTCCGCTCCAATCCTGAAGAGGGCGCTAAAAGTGAAACAAGCCATGATGCAGCTTTACGTCCTCAAGCTCCTCAAAGTGCAGACCAAATATCTGGGGCGTCAGTGGCGGAAGAGCAACATGAAGACGATGTCGGCCATTTACCAGAAGGTCCGACATCGACTCAATGACGACTGGGCTTACGGAAACGGTGAGATGATGAGAGGCCTCAAAAATATATTTTTAAATTTATTTTACAAGTGATGTCAGCACAACTCACTTTTTTTCTTGTAATTGGCAAATTACACACAGTCGCTTGTCTATGTATTTTTTTATCCATTTAACACTATTTTCTTCACACACGCACACACAATTTTAGAATAATGTGGAAAAATTGAAGTGCGACAAGTATTCTCTGGATACGTTTTATGAAATGATTTAAATGTTATATGACCAGCAATATCTTCAATTAATTAGACTATGGTCATAATCTCCTATTTGTCCATTGTACGCAGATCTGGATGCCCGTCCCTGGGATTTTCAGGCCGAAGAGTGTGCCCTACGTGCCAACATCGAACGCTTTAACAGTCGCCGCTATGACAAGAATCTGAGCAACCCAGACTTCCTGCCGGTGGACAACTGCCTGCAAAGCGTCCTGGGGCAGCGGGTTGACCTGCCTGAAGACTTCCAAATGAACTATGACCTCTGGCTGGAACGAGAGGTCTTCTCCAAACCCATTTCGTGGGAGGAGCTACTGCAGTGAGAAATGGTCAACATTCTTGATCTTTTCAGACTCTTTTTGAGTGTGGCGTTCAGGTAAACCCCAGCACCAAGCACTCATTGAACAACTGTGATGAATTAATTTGTTCACAACTTCCCAAACGAGTGAAGATGGCTATTGGATATCCGTCAGTCATCAGTGTAGTCGCCAACAAATTATTTAATCTGATGCCTTGATGAGTTAGCATTATGTTATATCGTGTTTATTGGGTAATATTGATTTTGTATTTAGGTTCTGTGAGATGCTACCACTCTGATGAAAGTGTACAGAAGGAGTTGTTTCTTGTTCTTTATCCCTTACAGCCACTAGTCTCCCCTGTGAATATATTAAACTACATCGCTACACATTTTAAAATACATTGCTGGGTACTAATAAATACAAATTTTAATTGTATAACTCAGGCCGGGACTGCAGGCTGTTTTTAGATGTTTTACAACATTTCAATAAATTTAACATACCGTGTTCATATGAGCTTTTATTTAAATAAGACTGATAAAGGGATTTTTTGGAGGGTAGCATGTTCATTGACACAAATAAAATATATTTCAATTATTGCCCAAGTGGCAGATATATGTTTACAAGTCATTTTGTTTTCTTCAGTTCTTGCACACTCCCTGGGACAAAGTGGCAGTCATATACCCAAAGGATGTACATTAATTAAACATTCATTTAATGTCTAGATACAGTAGAATACAGTAATTACTCTCTGGTTTTTATCACTTCTAGAGTAGTTGCATCACTGCAAGACACAAAAGATATGTGAAAAAAAATCTGGCTCTACATTATTTTGTCTTATTTTATTAGAAATCGATAAATGGAACATTGTGTTTCTATTTTACTTCACATACACCTCAATATTCTGAAATGCTACTGTCAATCTTGCAGATTTTTTTGTACTATTAATAAACCAACAAATATTTACTACATCTATTTTTTTGGTTTCACATTTACTTCATAAAACGAATGTTGTCAAAATATACACACATAACTGTCAAATAACAGAATGTGTCTTAAATAATAGGAACCAATATTGTCCTGAATAAGAAAATGAAATGTTTAAATATATTCATTGATAGACAATTGATAAAAGAAAGTTAATGTAAAAACCTGCTGTGGTAGTAAAGTTGTGCAATATTTTACTCTACAAGGATACAACCTTTGTTATTGTCACTAAACAGTTCTTTTCTGAGTCACAACCACAGCTCATGGCTGACCAATCACGCTCCATCCCCATCCCAACCTCATCAAATGAACTGTGAGTGCCTATCGGCATCCTCTTTTCTTCTCACAACCACCAGGGGGCAGACTTTAATTGCAGTACAAATGACATGCAATTCCGTGTCCCAATTTTACGATTACAGTACGGTACATTGAATTGTACCACACAAGAATCCTGATGCATGGACAAAGCATGGTTGAGATTTGAACATACCCTGTGATTCCATGTTTACCAACTAAATCATAATTTTAGTCACGATTATTTATTGATCTTGCTTTTATGATATGATCGTGTGATTGACATCACCGGTTATTGCTCAACATCTGCATCATTTGCACTTTGATTGATAGCGAGTGCAAGCCTGCACGCTAGTTTAGATGTTTCAGGTGCCACAAGTAAATAGAGTATTATTTCTAAAGCATATCAATAAAGAAATGGAGTTAATATGGATTTGTGGAGACGGACAAATAGATTACCAATCAATGGTCGCGGTATTACACTGCTATAAAAATACTGTCGTCACTCACTTGCTCAACACATAATTATAATTTCAACATTGTTCCAAAATGACACGGATTGTCATTTCAGAGTGAAACATTGAGTTGCTTTTTCCTGCTGTATACATACTGGAGCACATAAGAGGGAGCATATATACTGTGGCTGTGATTCTGACCTCTTTCCACTCACCTCTGAATTATTTTTTAAATAGTTTTCGCTGTTCTTGGATGTCTAAAAGAGCTTACATCCAGTATGTGAGCTGCTCCATACCTTAAGTCCTGCCCAATGCATCGAATCAGCTGACCAGCTGCTTCTGGAGGTACCTAGCTTGAGGAAGTATCATATAGTGTAGATTTTTTTTTAAGTGAAATTCGAATTTGTCTTGACAGATTAAAAAGAGCTCACCCTGGATCTCAGCATAGCCCATGAATACCCGTTCCTGACCAAAAATCTAAAAGGAAATGTGACTCTGTCTTCACAAATCAAAAAAAGTAAGACATTTCTCACCCGTTGACCAGGTAAAGATAGTTCTCACTTACAAAACAATTAATCTGGATATCACGCTTTAGCAGTAAGGACGCGCGAAATTACCTTTGCAGAAAAATGAAGCAACATAACACTCAGTGGTCCTTCAACATTCTATTCTAATACTTTATTAGTATTTTTTTTTTACAGAAACAACACTGTACATTTGTGATCATAATACAATCTTCAGCACTGAGGGGAATGGAAGGAGATGTGCTCGGTAAGACCCTGCTGCAGGGAATCTACACACGCACACACACACACAAACTGGAGCATATGTAAGTCAAGGATATCGATTTAGCTACACGCATCAATTTCCCATAAGCCACATGTATTCTGCTATTCAGTTTAGTTTTTACTTGTGCACAGACCTCTATGAAGACAACATAAAACATAGTAACAGTTTATATCTCCTTGTGTATTCCGAACATTCTACAATGCCACACTGTATATGGTGTATGCCATATGTCTCCCGATAAAAATCAATATTCTGGGGAAAAAAATGGTTGCACGTCAATATTCACATTATTGCAAGAACGTTGCAATCTGTCTTCGCCACACTTGCAAAGCATAGAGTAAAGTGAGATGGAAAATAATTTTCTTTTTGCTACACACATGTGTCCCATGAGACGATCTTCATTATAAGCACAAACTAACATAAAAATTGGGATATCGCAAGTAAATACAATCTTTGCCTTTCTTGATTTTTTTTTCACTCGCGACGGACATCACTTCGACCAGCAAACAACATCCACACAAACTCCAAAATAGTTTTTAAATGTACAATTAAGATGAAAATATATATTGCTATTAACATATTAATGGTTCACATCTATCTAGGCCACAACTATACAGCAATATAAATATAATCCTTTCAATAATAGCACAGCTTTTTGTTGCAAGTTAAGAAAATAAACATATCTGTAACAGAAGCTTCAATGTGGTTGTTTACAATCATCTATGCACAAGCAGTGTGTCCAGATATTAAACAGTCATATTTACCATTCACGCTTGACATGTTTGTGCTATTTTGCGACGTAATAATACGTTTGCAGCACATTGGAGTCATCGCTTAAAGTGTTGATATTTATTGTGCATTGAATAAGTTTTTGTTGACATTGAGTATAATTTGCGTTGTGGGAATTGCTTTGGTGTGTCTGCAGCGAGCCTTGATTGTGCATGTTATGTAGACGCGGTGCGGCAAACACAGGTCAGCGATGACGCTCAATAATTTATTGTGCGTGATATTAGAATGAGAAAGCAAAATCGGTGTAATAGGAGCCTCATTTGTGCATTTTACTGCGGTTAACTGAAAAATGTCGAGTGCTTTTGGAGCCTTTAAACATTCACATTTCAAGTGCTTTGCTGTGTGGTTGTACTTTGGTGTATAAAATGGAATTAATGAATTCTTACGATGATCCAGTTTAGTGGATGAAATGATAATGCAAATTACATTAGCATACATTATCCCGCAATAGGTCCCGACCTCCGCTTTGAACATTAGACTGTACACATGAGTGATATGAAATACAGTAAAGTCTCGTTATATCGATATCGGATATATCGATAGTCCCGGTTATATCGATACTATTTCTATGCACGCACGGAGAAAATTACATGCAAACAGGGTCGGATATATCGATAGTCCCGGTTATATCGATATTTTTTCGGACTCCCTTGAATATCGATATAACGAGACTTTACTGTATTATACTTGGTCAAATAGTGGCCAATACTTGTGTGTATGCTGACTTTCTTCTGCCTTGTGACTACATCTTTTTGTGCTTCTGAACCTCCAAATGTTGTTTCTGGTGCAATCATAAACTTTCCTGTTGCTGCTTGAAACCTTTTGCAATTGAGTAGTTAAATGCGATGTGCGGTTAGAGATCATCAGCCATAGTGCGGCAAATGATCCAATTTTATTGATTACAAATAATGTCTTTTTTTATCTTTTTCAGCGTCATCTGATGGGCAGTACAACATGGGATGGCAGAAGGTTCTCATATCTTCATACGATTGTCCGTTTTTAACTCATTTCAGCATTTTTTCGGGAATTGAAAATTTGACGTGGAGCGCCATTCCCCAATTTGTTCTGGTTTTGTTTTTTATTACGAGGAGGGGGTGCAGAGAAAGCGCTGGTCAGACCTCTGGCAATGCTTTTTTCCCTTCCATGAGGGGCAGCATTTGCCTTTTGTACAGCCGCCCCCATTTCAAGCTCAGATAACTCCAGACTCATTTAACTTAGGAATCAACTCTTTTTTTTCTGATGACAGAAGAGCCAGTAATGTTTCTTACACTGCATTGAATGTTTATAGTTCTAAAAGTCAATATTCTGTTGGTCCGGCAATTTGAGCGAAAATGACTAAAACCCCGGCATGAAGTGGACACATTTTTCCACATCGTCCGGCAGTGAATGAGTTAAAAACAGGACCAGGTGAGTTGGTTTGTAACTGGATGCAAGATTATCTTCACTTCATAAAGTATGATTGTTTGCTTTTTTTTGGGGGTGAGGGCAGCCTTCAGATTTATCTAATGGAAAAAATATGCTTTGCCTGGAAACGCTGGTCGGCAACTATTTGAGACAGTATAGTTAGTTAGTGATACACGATGAGAGCTTTGGAAATATTTACAATTTTTATACGTTCAGAAGTGCGACCACATCCACACTCACTGACATCACTGCATTGATTAACTTGTCTGTGTTGCAGCACAAATTCAAGATGCCCTTTGTCTGGTGGCTCTTTGCCTCTGTACAAGTGAGTGGTGCTTTTGGTAAAGTCCAAGGTTCCTTGTACTAAGGCAAAGGAAATAACATCTTAAGTGCATGAATTCAGTGATTTTGCAGCTACAAAAATGTGCTTTTGGGAGGGCAGTGATGGGGATTTTTGCCCCTTGATGGTAAACCGGACGAATGGGCGATGCAGTCAAAAGTCAGACTCGGGTGTAGTCGGAGTGGTCGGTGTGGTAGGGCTGATGGCGGCATTTTGGTAGCCCGTACCATAACAGCTTTTAGGAGACAAGGAATTAGGGTCCAGGGATTTGTTTCCACTGGGACCCAGATAGGCTTTGCGCGCCGCCGCTGATGCAGGCGCTTCACCGGGTTTGGCGCCAAGGATGAACCTGGACTCATCCTGCTCCTCCAGATTGGAGATATCTTTCATCATGCTCTTCCGGTAAGAAACAGACAGCTTGTTGGAGCCGTCTGACATCAGGTTGAAGTGACGGGCGATGAAGACAATCGGAAGCGGAAGCATGGCTACCACGATGAGAGCAAAGCACATGACTAATGCCCATGGGGGGTAGCTCTGGAAGCGCTCCTGAGCCTACGCACACACAAGGGTTAGGTCTGTTAGATCTCTATGTGTAAATGCCTGCAACTCATCGTAACTTTTTTTTATAGTGGTTTTGAATGTAAATCCATTAGTAGATAAAAACATGGCTGACCAGTTCTTGAACCCAAGCGTTGTATCCAGGCGGGCTGAAAGCCATCTCAATGACAGAAGCCGAGATGAGCACAATGAGGCAGATCGGGGAGACGTACTTCCACAAGTAGAAGTAAATGATGTTGGGTCGAAAACCCAACATGTCTTCCAAATCCTGCATGAATCTGTCGGCAACAGAGGAGCAGAAACATGAAACGGTATTTGCGGGATCCTGCCTCTGTTCTCAATCCCCCACTCACCTACCTACAATCATCTGCAGTTGTTGTACCTTTTAGTGCCATAAATCCAAGCCACCGACATATTTTCCAGGATGACCACCAACGTGAGAGGCAGGCCGGCGGAATAGTCGTCGAACATGGTGACAAAGTAATTCCCTGAGCGCTGAACAAACAGCAGACCGCACAGGAAAGCCACAATGCAGCAACACACTTGAGAATGAAAAGAAGTTGGAAAGGATAATGAGTTCATGGCTGTGGGTAATGTTTTACAGACACTCCCCTACTTACGAACATTCGAGTTACGAACAACGGTACATGCAAACATTTTTGTAGTAACATATGTAGTATTCTCTCCAGTTGTACATGGACATACAGTGAGACCTCAACTTACAAACACCTTATCTTACAAACTTTTTGTCTTACAAACGTCAAATCTATGAAAATTAAACCTTATAATAAGCACTATTTTCATAATACACACCCACCACGGCTGGCGGAGTGATCTCCGGCGGAAGCACATGACCGAACAGCACCAGAGGTTAAGTTACCAACAGTCCATAGGGAAGGTGACTCTCCTTCCATAAGCCATCAATGACCATCAGAAATGTAAATAAAGTGACTTTATGATACAATGCAGTGTATTTCTTTCATTACAATACAATAGCACATTTATTATACATAGAATAAGGTATGTTGTGTGTAGTTTTTTAGGCTTATTTAGTTGAAAAGTATATTTTATGGAAACCCGGGAACGGATTATTCCCATTTCAATGGTTTCCTATGGGAATTTTTTTTGAGATACACACTTTTCGCGTTACACACTCTGTCTGGGAACCAATTAAGTTCGTAAGTTGAGGTCTCACTGTATCTTTATAGAGCATATATTTTATTAAATGTTTATTTTTCAGTACAAACCAATACAGGTTACGTACTTATACAAGCCTTAAACATACATTCCATACAAAAATATAGCACTGAAGCAACTTATGAACAAATTCACCTTAAGAACGACCATTTGGAGCGTTTGTTTGTTTGTTTGTTTTCTTTTTTCAAATGCTATTTGCTTAAAATGTTAAAAATGCCACAACACAAATGCGATTTGTTAGCATTAAGCTAGCGAACACAAAATCAAATGCTCATTGTGTCGTCAAACTTTGTGCTAAATTTACTTTAACATTAAACTTCAATAGCTTAAAACTTCTGCCATCAAGCAGCACAAATTTTTTCCTTGCAAGTCACACCCCCAAAAAAATCACCCCGAAATTGACAAAGGTCTCCAAAAAAAATCAATGTTGGGTGTCTTGTATCTTAAAGCAACACATTATGACTTCTTTTTCACCTGTTAAAAGCTCCTTTTGGACTTTGTAGGCATCAAAAACAGGGGTGGTGATGCCCGTCATGGTGCCAATCATGCTACCCAGTCCCAGGTTGATCAGCATGAAGAAAAACATCACCGACCAGAATGGCGAAGCAGGGAAATGTGTCATGGCCTCCGTGAAAGCGATGAAAGCCAAACCAGTCCCCTGAACAGCCTGCACAAAGATGGTCCAGAGGATGAGTCAAAGCCAAAACTGTTGCGGAGGCACATTCGGACCAGTTCTGACTGACTTTGTTAAGTTCGTCTTCCAAGATGCAAGGATCCAAACCCAGCTGGGAGAAGCTGTCCTCTTTCACAGTCTTGATGACTTGATACATCTCGGCGTAGTCGGAGGTGGTGAGGTGAGAGAAGTTGACGTGTGGGGGAATCAGATCGTGACTCAGCACATTTGAATTGAGGTATCCGACAATCTTCTCAGCATTTCTATACAGACAAAAATGGTGCGCGTATTGGAAAGATACATTAAAATATGATCAATGTGGGAGCAATTTGCTTAAAATAAGGCATAATTCTACATTCTAAAAGCAGCCGCCTTCCTTTCAGTTTATCCTAACATTTGAAATGTGACTATGAAATCAACTCACTTGAGAAGAAGCGGCAGCATTGAACGCGAGATTAAATAAAAGCCATAGTAACACAAAATAGTCACTTGTTAAATATAATATTCCCATTTTCAATATTTTTTTCTTCTTGTACAGATTGTTCAGGTGTGTCCAATGTTGTGACCTATAGGAGTGACCACTCATATGACTTTCTGGAAGAGAAAGAAAAAGCTGAAGAACGTACTCAACGACACACTTCTCGTTCATAATATTGGCCTTGAAACCCAGGACGGCAAACACAACCAGCGTCGCCAGGATGGACGTAAGGAAGTTGATGAAGGAGACGAGCACGGCGTCAAAGTGGCAGTTGTTGTCTCTTTTGTTGTAGCTTGAGAAGGCGATGACACCTCCGAAGCCCAGACCCAAAGCAAAGAATACCTGGGTGGCCGCCTCTCTCCACACCTGGGGCTCCAGCATCTTCTCCAGCTGGGAGATGGAACATTGTCATTTTGCATTTGGCAATTTGAAATGCGAAAAGGTAAGGAATTACGGCATGACGTCATATTTTTTTTTCTCACAAGCCAGATTGTAGTTGTGGTTTTCCTTCGAGGACTATTGACTATGACCCAATTAAAATTTTTAAAATGCCATAAATTTAAATGCATTACGGTGTACCATATTTTCCGGTGTATGAGGCGCACCCAAAAGCCTTGATTTTCCTCAAACGATGACCCTGCGCCTTATACGCGGGTGCACCTTAGATGTTAAGTAATATTGAGCCACTATAGGTCTCGCAACTACTGTCAGAAGCCACAATTCCATTTCCCTTCTGAAGTAGTGCGTAATACCAGCCTCTATTGTAGTACCTTATAATATGGTGTGCCTTATATTTGGAAAACTTATTTATTTATACATTATATTTGGAAAACGTACTGTATATATTTATTTAGGTTATACTGTATTTGACTTTTGTCATATGTAAAAAAAGTTTGAAAATACACCATTCATTGGGGATGCATCTTATGCACCAAAAAATACGGTACATTATGTTGTAATTTTTTGGGGGTGAGTGTATTGTAAATGAAAATAATTTTGTTTACATGCGTGGGGTGCGTTTTATTGTACTTTTTTATTTTTATTTATTTATTTTTTTTTTTTTTGGGGGGGGGGGGGGTTCCGTTGTGCGGGTTATTTCATTGTGAGTTTTTGGTGAATCCAAAAGTGTGAATGTGACATTTTTGTTGTCCGTTTCTTGTGAGGGTTTCTTTGGTGGGTGTGAATGCTGTTTTTTTTATGTGGGGGTTTTGTTGTGTGTGCCAGTTTTTTTTTTTTTTTTACTATTTCAGTGAGAAATAATTTTTTTTGTCCAGAGCAGCATTTGAACATGTTCCCACAGCTCACCTTTGGAGTGAACATATGAGCAATGCCATCCACGGATCCCTTCAGCATCAACCCTCTGACCAGGAAGCAAAAAAGCACCACGTAGGGAAAAAGAGAGCTGAAGTACATCACCTGTGAGACATATAAAACACATACAGTATGTCGTAACCTCACAAATGCCACTCACGCTCCTATTTTATTCAACCTTTCCAGAAGAGGCGATCCCTTTGATAACGGCGAGGCAGACGATGATCCAGGCGGCCAGTAGAGATAGAGTCATTTTCACATTGAGGCCGCCGCTCTCTGCAATAGTGCTGGTCGTGTTCAGAGTCTGGCGGTACCAGAAGTAAGTAGTCGCAGAGCTCTTCTCGCACTCTGGTTCCAGGACTGCATTGTTGGAGGGACAAGGTGGGATACAACAAAAAATAATAAAAATGCGTGGCGAAACAGACAACATTAGGTACTACCTGTATTGTTGAATCCAGCCTCTACTGTAGCACCTTATAATGTGGTGTGCCTTATATTTGGAATTTTTTTAGATACAGTTGTATTTATGTTATATTTGGAAAACAGTCATTCATTGAAGGTGCGCCTTATAGTCCGGTGCGCCTTATATATGGAAAAAGTTTGAAAATACACCAGTCATTAGGGGTGCACCTTATACTCAGGTGCGCTTAACACCTCGGAAAATTACGTTTATTTTTTGGGTGGGTGTATATGAATATGATTTTGTTGTAGTATTTCAGTAAGTAGTTCAAACACTATTTAATTAATTTTATTTTATGGTGTGGCACAGTGTTGGATTAGATTAGCCTTTATTAGTCTTGCAGTGGAGAAAATTACATTTCAAAACAGCAAAATTATGAAATGAAGAGGAAAGGAAAGAAAGAAGTAGAAGAACAAAATACAGGAGCTGCTGTGAAGGCAGCCATTCTCGCGGCGCCATCTTGAAGTAAAAAAAAACTAAATAACAAATAACGTTCGAGTGTTTAGCACATGTGCCTCACAGTTCTGAGGTTGCGAGTTCAAATCCAGGTTCCTTCATGTGCGGCGTTCAGTAATTAGATGCATTTATAGTAACTTACTAGCAAAAGTCCCATTCTTCCTGATAGGACAGTCACTCCATGGCAGAGGATACTGAAAGGACTGGAAGAAGTAGAAGATACTCCAACCTATAATCACATTATAGTAGAGCCCCACAAAGCCGCACACCTAGATGGACAGAAAAATAGATATTATGGGCTGGCACATAACTGGTGTGGCTTGTGACATGAATCCATCCGCAGGGTAATTAAATCGATGCGAGTAACTTTGCTGACACTTGTTTATTTCGGGGGGAAAGTGGTTTGCAATGTAGTAGAAATGAAAACACCCCTGAATTCGCTGCGTGTTAGCCAGTTGGGTGATTTTAAAACGATAATAAGAATCACCATCATAATAAACATAACTCATTCACTGCCAGACAAGTGCAAAAATGTGTCCACTCCAGTGCCAGGGTTTTTGTCACTCGAATTCCGGGACCCACACAATCTCAGATAACTCCAGAGCCATATAACAAAATTAACTATTTTTTTCTGATGAAAGAAGAGAGTCTAAGGTTTCTTATTCTCAATCGAATGTTTATGTACAGTAGTCCTAAAACTCAATATTCTGTGGGTCTTGCAATTTTCAGTGAAAATGACAAAAACCCTGGCACTGGAATGAAACTTTTTTTGCACACCGTCTGGCTGTCAATGAGTTAATGACTAGACATAAAAAAAAACAACATAAAGAGCTGATATTGGCCAGTCAATTACAATGGCTCAGAGGGTTTGAATCCCGGTGTTATAATTTACAGTATTATAAATGTAATACAATGACTTCAATTCACATGTACATGTACATTGGGCTCAGAATTCTGTCTGCGTGTACACCAATGAAATTCACCCAAATGGCGTGAGAATATTATTTAGAAATGTTCCAAACTGGAACAACTTCAAACCAAGTTTCTGCCTCCAACTCGTCATTTCTGCCAGCTCCATATTCAAGGACATTACACCCACATAAAAATCATGATCTCCATGCACGGCCTATGAAAAGCATTGATCTGCACTGACGCAGGCACAATGAGCCTCATGTTGCCGTCAGTCATGCAAGAAATTCCGAGTCTACATCCGGTCGGAAGGAAGCGTGAATAATTAAAGTACTCTCTTTTCAACTCTGATACTCTCAGAGATATTTTTAGCTACCTCTTGCGCCAGCCGTGCGACTCGACTGAAAGGCTCCCTTTCATTGCCAAACATGTCAATACCTCCCATGTACTCAGGAGGTGGAGGCAGGTTAATGGGGCGATGGAGAGACATTGTTGTTATGATTGACCACATTCATAACCTAAAATAATAGATGGGTGTGATTATAGTACCATCAAACTCGACATTCCAATCCCTCCAAGACGTGGACACACGTAGTTCCACACACCAATACTCCCACGTCGAATCTTCTGGCCTACAGCCAGCTCCAGAAAGAAGAGGGGGATGCCGATGATAATCAGGAGAATGAAGTATGGGACGAGATAAGCGCCTGAAAAACAGAGAGGCTTTTTTATGGGGGAATAAGATACACGGGGTAATAAAGCTGATTTACACAAGATCTTTTAAATGTGTGACAGCATAACAGGGAAAAAAAACCTGTCTTTCTAAAGCAAAAATATTGCCCTACTCAATTAATGTATTTTCCGGTGTACGTATAAGGCGCACTGTAGTATAAGGCGCACCAGCAATGGATGGTGGATTTTCAAACCTTTTCCATATACAAGGCGCACTGGACTATAAGACGCACCTTTATTGAATGAAAAAAGTTTTCCAAATATAATTTATAAATACATACATTAAAAAAATTCCAAATATAAGGCATATAAGGGGGTTACACAGTACTTCTACAAGGGGAAATAGAGTTGGTGGCTGCTGACAATAGTTGCGAGACCTGTTGTGGTTCAATATTACTTCACATGTAAGGCACACCTGCGCATAAGGCGCAACATCATCTTTTGAAGAAAATCAATGCTTTTGGGTGTGCCTTATACACTGGAAAATACGGTAGTTCTTCCATTCGACATCCAAATGTGTCTCTTGGCGCTTCTCTGACATGTCCTCAAGAATTGTAAAATTGAGTCAACATTCTGAATTTAACCACTTATAACCACCAAGCACAAACTCCTTCAAAAATAGCATCTCTATACTCACATAAAGTGGGTTGATGGAAGTGAGATGAATGAAAATAGAGGAAGCAGAAGGAAGCGAATTAGCGACTACTGGATAGCAGAAGAGGTGAATGATTAAATGATTTTAGAGGAGATGAAAGACCAAATAGTGTGGAAGTGATTTGATAGCATCGGAAAAGAAGGAAAGGGAAGAACAGAGATGAAGCTAACAAAAAGATGGAGACGAGCGTAAAAAGGCCGTGAAAGGCTGAATTGAGAAGAGGTGTGATGAAAGGATGGATGTGAAAAATGGCAGTAAAAGCAGTAACTGAGTCGAAAGAAATTAAACAGAAGACAGCACTGCAATGGTGAGACATCTTGAACAGCCAAGAGACAACGTGGAAGGAACAACAGATGTGAAAAGGGCGAGATGGTTGAAAGAGCAAACTGATAGGAGGCCTTCAGAAATGGAGTGTTGAAAAGTGGATGGAGCAAAGAGGGGAAAGAGATGAGCGGCCTTGAAATGAAAATCTATGTAGATTGGAGAGCAGGTGAATGAGTAGATGAGAGGGGAGGTGTAAGGATGGAGGGAAATAAATGGCCAGATGGATGGTGAGTCAAGGGGAGCGGAGGATGGGTGGTGGTGGTGGGGGGGGGAACAAATGGAAAGAAGAGTGGGTGAAAGGAAGCAGCTCAGCTCAAATAAATCCTAATCCCATTCAAGGATCAAGTGAGAAAATGGTGATGTGAAGGCGCAATGTATCGCAGACCCCAAGCTGACAAATGACGCTTTGTCCAATGTGTCAATCAAAACTGCTTGCAAGTGACATTAATAGCATTAGCGACAGGATGACTGTGATCAAGATTATGGAAACGGTGGAAACTTTTAGGACTACATAAACATTCAATGCAGCATAAGACTCTCCTCTTTCATCAGAAAAAAAAGTTAATTCATAAATTATATGAGTCTGGAGTTATCTGAGCTTGAAATGAGGGCGGCTGTACAAAAGGGAAATGCTGCTCCCTCGTGGAAGGGAAAAACATAGCCAGAGGTCTAACCAGCGCTTTATCGGCACCTACCACCCCTCCACGAAAAACCAAAACCCGAACAAATTCGGGAATGGCGCTACATGTCATATTGTCAATTCCCGATTAAATTCGGGAATGGCAGTGAATAAGTTAATTGCATTAGCTGCAGGTTCCAGGTTTATGGACGTGTCTGAAAATCGATGAAATCAATTACATTGAAGAAACATTGAATATGATTTTTTTTTAATTCCTTAAAAAACTGGCATATTGTAAAATTGACTGAAACTAACTAGAATTGGCGAAAAATGGCTGTTGTATTCCTTTCGGTCATACATATGCGAGGATTTCTTTTAAAGGACTACCGACACCATTTTTTTTGTTTCCTAACTGACATCAGAAAAACGTTTTATAGCATCTAAAATACCCAAAACACGCAGGCTGATATTTTTAGTCAAATGCAAAACACCAATAAAAATGACTTAAAGTGTCCCAAAACTACTTCAAAATGACCCCGGAAATACAGTTTCAGACGGTCCCGCCCCCTTCTTCGTGACGTCACGCCAGGACTTCTTGGCTTCGTCTAGAATAAAAACAATGGCTTCAGATTCAGAGAAGATGCTTTCTTGTTACTCATCCAGTTATGAATATGATTCAAATAGTTCTGAACAGGAAAGCATAAATGTTTGCAATCGATTAAGACATCCTTTCTGTATCATTTTGAGGCGTCTGGACTCCAATGCAGCATCCCAGAAAATGCACAAGATGGCGCCCAAGCTCCGTTGCAAATGGGCTGATTTGTCTGCTGGGAATTTGTGTCAACTAGTATCAAATAGTCGTCTTGGTGCAACACACAACGATTCAGCATCGCGTTTTTTATGTGTTTTCCTTCTATTTTCGCCATCAACACAAAGTTTTCAGACCAAACAAAGTACCCAAAATGCATTGTGTGTCGCTTTCTCGGTCAGGGGCATTCCAGACGTGACATCAAAAACAAGACTTCCTGAATATTCAGCGCGAGTCTTAAAACATAAAATATAGCTATATGCGATGGAATCTTTGTAAAATACGCTCAGTAGAAGTCATTTGAAGTGATTTTACAAATTATGGACACAACGTCGGTTGTCCTTTAAATGAGCTATATAATATTAATGTATATTTTCACAATGTATGCATCATACCGACACAAAATATGCATGTGAAGTTAAGGTTCAGGTATTATTTTTGTCCATTTGAACCCGACAGGCTTGTAACTAACTGCGCTCAATCTTGTCAAATATCCAAAACAGATGGACCCGAACGGACAGATGGGGGATTACTGTACTGTGTGTTTTATGAGAGGCGGGGGTGTGTGTCAATCACTACAGGATTACCTTACTTTTTTTTCTTCCAATTTTGTTTACATATAATTTGTCTCACCTCCTCCATTCTTTTGGCACAGGTAGGGGAAGCGCCACACGTTCCCCAGGCCTACAGAGAAGCCCACCTGAGCCAGGATGTACTGCAGTTTGCTATTCCAGGCGGGGCGTCCGTCATTTTCCGGCACCTCTATCTGAGGCGCTTTCCTTCCAGCCGCGGCGCCGACGTTCAGCGAGCTGTTCTTGTAGTCCAGCGCCTCCTCGTGGGCGAGCAGGTCAGCCACCGATTCTGTGACGTGCTCATGGCTTTGCTCGCGCTGCGTCACCTTGCTGTTTTTAGGCATCGGGGAGTCCGAGGGTTGGGACAAGGGGGCTTGGGGGGGAAGTTGGCAACCACAGACTGATGCGAGGAGTGAGTCTTTAAAAAGGATTTTTGGATAGAAGTTGGCGTTATGAAGCAGAAAGCAGAAAACGGACAGATGTGTTTGTTCTTTGTTCAGGCCTCAGTCCTGTAAAAAAATAAACACAAACACAGAATTCAAATATGGATTTTGTTCTGTGGAAAAAGGACAGAATATGATTGGCTAAGACAGGGAAAGGAAAGATAGATACAGAAAAAAAGGCTAAATTTAAATGCTAGGAATAAAGGCCAATATTTAAGATACAGACGCTCCCTAACTTACAAACGAGATACAGTAAAGTCTCGTTATATCGATATTCAAGGGAGTCCGAAAAAATATCGATATAACCGGGACTATCGATATATCCGATATCGATATAACGAGACTTTACTGTACGTTATGAACGGTCGTTCATTAGGTGAATTTGTTCGTAAGTAGCTTCAGTGCTATATTTTGTAAGTATGTTTAAGGTTTATATAAGTATGTTAAAGGCTTGAATAAGTAACCTGGTTTGTACTGAAAAATAAACATTTAATAATATATATGTTCGATAAAGATGTGTACATGTACGACTGGTGCCATACTACATATATTATTACAAAAATGTTCGTATGTACTGTTGTTTGTAACTCGAATGTTTGTAAGTAGGGGAGCATCTGTATATCTAACCGTAAAAAGTAGACTAACAAACTAAACGCCCCGTGACTTGAACTCACGACCTCTGCATCGTGAACCCGGCGTGCTAACCACTCAGCTACCAGGCCGCCCTGCAAAGATTCCCCCAATCGCGCAAATTGCAAATTTAATTTCTCTTTCCTGCAAGCTTATTTTGAGTGACGCCCTCCACCTTCCACCCCCTCCTGCAAATTCCCTAATCCCCTCAAGCCTGGTAGACATCCCTTTTCTGCCTCGCTCACCCACCACTCAAACCTGGATTCGCTCCACATTGCAAACTAATGGAGGACGGAAACATGATATTTTGGATGAGCGCCCCGCCCCGTCACGTGTACGCCGCATCCACATCACAAGCGGTTCTTATGTTGCTTGCTTGTTCACAGACCACGCCCCCAAAATCCAAAAGATCCGATTCTGACTACAGGACATGATTAGGAACATTTCATCCTAAAAGTTAACATTCATCACTCCAAGTCATTTGGTGCTTTCTTGACGTACAATTTGTACCTCGGTTTGTTGATTCATCTCATCTCCACATCTGCATTCATGACTCAATGGCATGTCAACGTGAGCCTGTGATGTCATAATCCACAGCCATTCACAGTCTGCGTAATCCGACATGCATTAACCGTAAAGCCCTCATCCTATCTTGTCATTCAATCCTGTGCGACGCCACACGAGACATGCACAAAATGAAAATATCAACTCTGTCATCCAATAATCCACATGATGACCCCCCCCCCTCCCACCTCCAGATGATGGTCTCACGAGTCCCATTTTTGCACAGTAATTTTGTTAGTGTGGCAGCAAATTGACTTTCACTCGCCCTCTTTTTCTTGTTTTTTTTAATATTGCTATCAAAATTTAAATAAGGACTATCGGTCATTGTGTCCTTTGAACATCTGACAGATGTTATCACATTTTTGCCTTTTTATGGATTCTCAATATCGATTCTGTTTGTCATCGGTCATTGGAACACGTGTTATTGAGAAAAATAATACGAATGATTGTACTTTATGAAAAAAAAACATACACTTATTATTTCATTAAATGAAATATAAACATTTGAGCAGTTTTGCCACATTTTTTTTGCTTCAATTCCATAAACATTGGCCTGGACTTTCTGGTGTGCATACCATGGCTGCAGTAAAATACAGACAAAAAGACACATTAAGACGACTTTCGCTCTAGACTCAATAAACCACAGTCATGTTGATAGTTTTTTACCCAAAAAAAGTCTAAAGAATATATATCTACATTTATATTGTCTGTCTACATGCGTTGCTCCACATTTGGTAAGCATAAAGCTGAATGGGTTTTATTAACTCATTCACTGCCATTTCTGAATTCATCCGGGAATTGAAAATATGACCTGGAGCACCATTCCCGAATTTGTTTGGATTTTGGTTTTACTTGTGGGGTAGAAGGGGGGTGGGTGCAGATAAAGCGCTGGTCAGACCTCTGGCAATGTTTTGTACAGCCGCCCCCATTTCAAGCTTATAACTCCAGACCCATATAATTTAGGAATTAACTCATTTTTTTCTGATAAAAGAAGAGATTTCTTATGCTGCATTGAATGTTTATATCATCCTAAAACTCAATATTCTGTATGTCCTTCATTTTGAGTGAAAATGACGAAAACCCTGGCACTGGAGTGGACATATTTTTGCACATCGTCTGGCAGTGAATGAGTAAAGAAGACTTTCACAACAGACTCGGTAAGCCACAGTAATGTTGATACGTTTTTCCCCTAAAAAAACAATAATGTATATCTTAGTGTATATTGTCTGTCTACATATGTTGCTCCACATTTGGTTAGCATAAAGCTGAATGGGTTTTATTAAAGCAAGAGCTCAGTGGTTGTATTTTATTTTGGCTGTAAACCTCAACTGGTAATGGCAATTTTATTATTGACTTGTGTTTTTATTGTACAGTGTTGTCTTTTTTTTACACTTGTGTGGCAGTTACAAAGTATGATGACGTTGACTCACCATCAGCAACTGCCTTCAACGTTTCACTTTCGTCATGCATCATTAAACGGTGAGTCAGGTTGTTTTGTTGTTGTTATATGACTTAATATTCCCATATATAGGAACACATTGTTTCTATTCCCATGATTATATTTTATTTGTGTCAAATATTGTTTTAAATATGAAAAAAATCTGGCTGATCAACCTACTGGAAGAGACCCTTCGACCTTGAAGGTTCCACTGTAATAGATTTAGACTTTTATTCCAACAACATGGAAATACTGCAAGAGTCATTTGTTTCCAAGTGACAATCTGTAATTTTAAAAAAACATTTCGAGCACCGTTTATTTGTTTTCATAATGATGCAATACAGCGACACTTCTCTGGTCATTAAAATCAATAGTGCCTCATTTATAATTCACTTATGACGCTGCTTATATTCTTGCTCCAGCAAGGTCATAGACACGCACACACACACACAAATATAGAACACGTCTACGAGTAAAGACTACATATAAGGACAAATAAAAAACATCCACACTAAAAAAGTGTCTTCTAGATGACTATAAATAAAATGTATCACCCTAAGGTGTACCCTCTTGATTTAAATAACATAATTTAATGATTTGTGGTTAATTTTAGAAACTGCTTTATCTGGTATGCTGGCATCTAACTGATCGCACCTTCACTAATGCACAATCAAAACGACACAAAAACATCTAAAATTAAATTTCTTTCAAATCTTAAAGATGAAACACAACTTTTCTGCATCCCATCCGGAAACGACTCTTACGCTCTTGAATATCGCAAATGCCAACGATAAAGTGACGATGAACAAGAAAACGCATCATGGCTTACCGATCGTCTTTTGCAAGGGTCAGAAATATCCTCACATCTGTAATAAACTGTCGAAAAAGAGCTGCTTGGGTAGTGCATCCACTGTATGCGTTTCCGAGTGAGGCGGTTGGATGACTGAAAAGGTGACGGGATAGGGGAAGGAGCTGGGAGGGAGGAAGGGAGGGAGGCTGTGCGCAGCATCCCGCAGGGTGAGACAGAGCCGCTCTGTGACGCACACGATTTACACTCATGACAAACGATCACCTGCCATTCTTTTGTGGTCAGATGGGGACTGTTTGATGCTCAGCGGGAGAAAGTGGCCGGGCGGAGAGATTGAAGGGCGCTGTCAAGGTCACTCGTACTTAAGGAGATGACACGAGTGATGCCGCTTTCGTCAGATATGTATGTGGTATGATCTGTTTTTGGGGTCTGAAAATGACTTTGTGAGATTATAACATGGATGCTATTGTGGAATCACACACACACAAAAGCATCATAATTAAATACAGTAAAGTCTCGTTATATCGATATTCAAGGGAGTCCGAAAAAATATCGATATAACCGGGACTATCGATATATCCGACCCTGTTTGCATGTAATTTTCTCCGTGCGTGCATAGAAATAGTATCGATATAACCGGGACTATCGATATATCCGATATCGATATAACGAGACTTTACTGTATATTCAAAAATAATTTTTGCACTTCCTCAACACATTCCAAAAACAAATTAGGTGCTGCTTTGAAGGCTCAAAATTATGCTTAGGTGTGAATGTGAGTGTAAATAGTTGCTTGACTTGGCCAGGGAAGGGTAACTTAGACGCTGGGGGCTTCCAAAAACACAAGCCAATATTTGAGCCTCCAAACGTCTTGCTACGTGATAACAATGCGCACCACCTCCCCACAGCGCCACCGTAGCCTTTTCGGCCTCCTTTTCTTGCAGTGTTTTTGGTTCTGCAGCTTTGTGTCATTCCCACGTGTGATATTCTTCAGGCTCAATGGGATTTTAATTATATAATTAATGTAAGCGAGTTGACATTTACAGCATAAACTATCCATCTGAATCATCGTGGAAGAAAAGGTCAGTTCAGTCGTTATGGTTAGCTGATTTCTACATAGCATCTTAAAGGACAACAGACGTCCCCGGACAAGTTGTGTCCATAATTTGTAAAATCACTTCAAATGACTTCTACTGAGCGTATTTTAATTAAGATTCCACCGCATATAGCTATATTTTACGCTCGCGAAGTCTTGTTTTTGAGTTAGTGACGAGTCCTCACATGACGTCAGAAAAGAACCGCCTGCTGACCGTGAAAAGGACGCATTGTCGCATTGTCCTTCCATCACGTCAATGTATTTTGCTGCAGTTTTTTTGACGACGATACTAGTGCAGCGTGTTCTACCAGAAACAAATTCCTTGTGTGTCCTACATACTTGGCAATAAAGATGATTCTGATTCTGTAGTTGTTTGGTCTGGGGACCTCGTGTTGCACCCAAAAGCCGCCAGAGGGCGTCCAAGCGCCATTTAAGAATTTATCAGCCTGTGGAAACGGAGGTGGCCACAGTATGTCGCCATTTTGTGCCTCTTTTCTGGTGATCGATTTGCCCCCCAATGTTGCCTCAAAATGGCCCAAATACATTCTTTAATCGATTGCAAACATGTATGCTTTGCTCTTCAGAGCTATTTGAATCATATTCATAACTGGATGTGTAACAAGAAAGCATATTCTCCGAATCTGAAGCCATTGTTTTAATTCACAAGCAATGCGAGACGTCTTGGCGTGACGTCATAAAATGGGGGCGGGGCTTTCTGAAAATGCCCAATTCGCAGCTCATTTTTTGCAGATTTTGGACACTTTAAGTCATTTTTATTGGTGTTTTGCCTTTGACTAAAAATATCATACTGCGTGTTTTGGGTATTTTAGATGCTATAAAACGTTTTTCTGGTGTCAGTTAAAAAACAAAAAAAGTGACGTCGGCTGTCCTTTATGTATACTCATTTTAATTTGAGATGTAGGCGACAGCCTTACAGTTAAGATTTTCCTGGTTTGAATCTTAGCTCCAAACACTACTCTGGCTTCTTTCCACTGTCAGAACCAGGCTTGGACACAGGATACAGTTCCAGGGTTCAAAGTTAAAAAAAAAAAAGTATTTAAGGATGAGCGACTGACAACTGACAATGTGGCTCTGGAAACAAAACAAGGACTGTGGAAGGGAAAACACATTGCCAGCGCTTTATTGGCACCCCAGCAAGATAAACCAAAACCCGAACAAATTCGGGAATGGCGCTCAACGTCATATATCCAATTCGAGAATAAATTTGGGAATGGCAGTGAATGAGTTAATATGAGATTGAATACTTTTTGTTAATGCTGAACACAGCCGCATCCCAGTTGTGAGGGTGTGTACACTTGTGCAACTTAATTATCTCTGATTTTAAAAAAAATCTATAAATTACAAGTCATTTTTAGCAAAAATGTATGGTGTTTTTTTTTTGGAGGGGGTGATCATAAAAGGAGCCCGCGATGAGAAGCAAGGAGCGTCGATGCGTATGTGGAGCTGTCGCAGCTTGGAACTGAAGCGGATTTATGTAGGACGAGAGCTGTGAGACAATCTCGTTCGTCAATGGATGCTACACCTTCGTGTTTGCTTTCAACAATTAGCTAGTAGCAGACGTGCGCGTTTCACCATGACGTCCTTGATCCACTGATAAAAAGGACGCTTTGATCCTCTCCTCTTTCAGCTAAAACTGCTTCCTACAACAAAGACGGGGCAGAAATGCTAAAAATTGAATGACTGTCTTTCGTATTGTTTCACATTATTTTATTTTTTTACTTCAAGATGGAGAGTGGCTGCCTTTACAGCAGCTCCTGTATTTTGTTTTTCTACTTCGTCCTTTCCTTTCATAATTTGAAATGTACATTTCTCCACTGCGAGACTAATAAAGGTTCATTCAATCCAATCCAAAACCTGACACCTGTATGGGCATGTGAAGACTTTTTTGGGCCACCTTATCCAATTGTGCGTAATGGCTGGTTGGCCACCAGGTGTTCAGGGTGTGGCCCACCACTCATCCCAACTCACCCGTGACCAAAGAGAGACTCAGAAAATGACAATAATATGAATCTTTAGACACCATACACACCTAATCCTTAAAAGTAAACCACAACACCAACAGAAAAGTGACATTTGAATGGGCTGTTTTATTTCCATGTCAGTGAGACAATGTCTTGCAGGGGACAATATTGACTTGCGATTCTACACCATATCTCTCGGGTTTGTTCGCTGTTGGGTGGTGTCAACACCCCTCCATCGCTATGCCGTTCACCTTGGGCTGCCATTTGATTATTTTTTTTGTTCCAGTGTCTTCCCATGCACCTATTTATACTCACGTGAGCTCATACATTCTGCATCTGCAGCGCCACATCCGCTCAGTACTTTTCCTTCACTCCAGTCTCATTTAGATTCCTCCCTCCCTCCTGCCTTGCTGTGTTTCTCCTCTTGTATTTGCGCTGTCTGGGTCAGTCTCAGTGGCTAAAAATAAGCGTCAAGCCCCAACTGCGCTATTATCACATATTAGATCCATTATCCTCTGTATTAACACTTGGACAAACATAATTAAAGCAATGAATGAGCACAGATTGCATATATGATTTCAGCGAATATGTTCCCATGCATGCGGTTTTACGATTTGTGACACCGGTGTGCTTTTAACAGAAGAGAACATGCTGCTTGTATGCAGGTGTTCAGACCAGGGGGAAAAGTGTGTCAGGTGCTGCCATGACACACACTGCAGTGCTTCGCCAAAGCCCGCAGCAGGAAGATGGCACGTGCCCTCAAACAGGTTTTTAATACTAAACAGCTACACAAGTAGGATGACTCATTCGTGAATATGGTCGTCCATCTTTAATGTTATGAGGAGAATTTAATGAATCAATTAAATGTGTACAGCGCACTGCCTCTCGTCTAAAGTTATTGAATAATATGCTAGAAGAAATCAAGCAAACACTCTCACGCAAAAACAGTCATCAGAAAAAGTATTTTCTGACAAAAAAAACTTTTTTATTCTTAATCTGTTATTTTTTTCCTTTCGTTTCCTGTGCATGCTTTTACTATTTTACCATATTTGGTTTGGTTTGACAAGTGCATCTTTAATGTATTGGAGATACATTTAGACACATTTTAATGCTTTGCAGATTGCCTCCCCTCCAGAGAGGAACTTCACCAGATGGTCTCTCAAAGAGGGGCCAGCCCAGGCCAGCTCACAGGGTTGAGAGCAAAGCTGCTGTTCCCTTTTTTTTTTTTTTAATTTTCGGACACCATAATCCCGAGACGATCCCATAGCAAATGATACTGCGGGGTCTTCTTGTAACAAGGTCAGATTGATCCTACAGACAAACCTGGGATTTAATTTAATGTAATTTAGAATGTGCGGGTGATTTTTTTTTTAAATATAAAAAATATGAATATACAGTATATATAATAACATACATCTCACCCTTTTCAGCCAAAGTTGTAATCGTGTGGGAGTGCCCTCATGCCAGAGCATTTTAAGCCCTTACTAACCACCAAAAAACAACACGCCAGCAATTATGCAAGCGACCGCACAACATACGTAAAACAAAACATTAATAACAGGCAATTAAAGAATGAATTTTCCTTTTTCAAGTGTAGTACTGTACTGTCCAAAAATCTTAGAAACCATATTTGTTGGTTGCTTTGGTTTGTACCTTGCTCTCGTTATAAGAAGGTGCTGCTCTCTGGTGGTAATTTTAGTTAGGACAACAAACAAAAAAGCAATACCGTCCTTACGACAATTTATGAATTAAAAAAAAAAAGAATTAGTTGGGGAAAAAGTACTTTTAATTGAGGGGGAAAATTTAAAGAACATTTCTCTATTTATACTTATTTTAAATTGGTCATTGATAATCAAATTAAATTTGAATTATAATGAAAACCAAATGACGTAAAAATGAATACATACATCACATTAGTATTAAAATTAACTTTTAATAATAATACATTTCATTTATAAACGCCTTTCTTTGGACGCAATTTAATGAAAAGAATGCAACCAGATATTTTCTTGTACTAAATGATTGGTTAATTATAATTCTATCAGTGCATAATCACATTTTAAAATGCCTTATTTTATTGACGCAACAAATTATTCACCACGTATTTTATAGTTACACTCAATCAATTTATCCGACCGATCTGTGCGGTTTAAAAATCTAATATGACCATTTTCCAACAAGGTTTGCCCACCCTATATGGACATTTTTCCACAACAAACGATGTTTTAGACTTCGAATCAAACAATCTCACAGTGTAAAAGATCAATGCAACGCAAGAACTAATGGACAAAAACACCCATACTAAAAAACAATGTGCGTGGGGGTTAAAGCAAATTATTATAACTATTCTGTCTCGCTGATAAATGTGTGAATGCCTTGATGCGTCACAAAAAAAAAGTGGGAACGCAAATTCCTTCATGTCACAGTCGTTATCTTTGTGCTATTTAAAATCTTTCCTGGGTATGTCCGAGCCGCACCCTTGTTTCTGATAGGCTGGTTCACCTGTTGTTATTTTGATCGACGTCCCTATCAAGCCAATCATAACGCTGTTCAGACAGACAGCCGTGACTTCCGGTACAGTAGTGAAGTATTCCAAAATGGCGCTCGTGTATGTCGAGTGAGGAGTCTCCTTCGGCCTAGTTTCGAGTCGGTAAGGTTTCGTTGGATTTTTGGTAGTTAGACGTCATTTTGTGTTTCGCCTCGTGTACTGGCGTTTGAAAATGAAGGAGAAAGACCGCTCGCCGGCGAGGAAACGATCCCGGGCGCCAGATGAGGGCAAAGAGCGAAGAGGGGGTCTCGCTAGCAGGAGGAGCGGAGAGCTGCTCAGCGTCGCCAGCAACAACGGCAACAGCTACGTACCCTGCGGCGCCTCGTCCAGGAGAAGCCTACCCGGCGACAAAAGAGACAATTTCCCGGACATTCGGGCCGGTAATGGCTACGGCTACAGCGCACTGCCGGGAACGCACGGTGGCGCGGTCCTCGCTTCACGCAGCGACCCACGGTCCCCCGAAAGTGAGTACAAGACGCTTAAAATTAGTGAGCTGGGCTCGCAGTTGAGCGATGAAGACATAGAAGACGGGCTGTTTCACGAGTTCAAGAAATTTGGAAACGTGAGTGTTAAAATGAGTCGCGAAAACGACGAGAGGGTAGCGTTCGTCAATTTCCGGAAGCCCGACGACGCCCGAGCGGCCAAGCATGCTCGCGGCCGACTGGTGCTCTTCGACCGGCCCCTCAAAGTTGATGTTGTGTACATGAATCGGCGCAGGAGCCGCTCCCCGCTTTCCAAAGACAGTTTCCCACTCGGACACAGACACGTTCTCCCCCACAGACAGCTTTCCCCCACCAGTTCGGGCTACAGAGACTTCCGGTTGCAGCAAATGGCGCTGGGCCCCCTCCCCCCTCCTCCCCTGCCTCACCTCACAGATGTGGAAAGAGATGCCTATTATTCCCTATACGACGGCAGGAATCACGCTGCATTTCTTCCAGAATTTCATAACGACAACTTGTCCGATAACGACCAGAGGGCAAACAGGACGTTGTTTCTCGGCAACCTGGATGTCAGCCTGACTGAGAGCGACCTGCGGCGAGCGTTTGATCGCTTTGGCGTTATAACCGTAGTGGATATTAAACGAGCAGTGCGCGGTCAGAGTACCACTTTTGGATTTGTCAAGTTTGAAAATCTCGACATGGCACAACGAGCGAAAGTGGCCATGTCGGGGAAAGTGTTGGGCCACAACCAGGTTAAAATTGGATACGGCAAACCGACGCCTACTACCAGGCTGTGGGTGGGAGGCCTCGGCTCGTGGACTTCCCTCGCCGCCCTGGCCAAAGAATTTGACCGTTTTGGCACCATCAGGACTATAGACTACAGGAAAGGCGAAGCGTGGGCATACATTCAGTACGAGAGCATGGACGCCGCTCAGGCCGCGTGCACGAACATGCGAGGCTTCCCACTGGGCGGTCCTGATCGGAGAATCCGGGTGGACTTTGCTGACACCGAGCATCACTACAAGCAGCAGCAGCAATTCGCTCAGCCTCCGCTGCCGCTCCAACACTTTGACTTGGTCCCTCCGCCGTTCCATCACCGCTTCGCCGACTCCATCAGAGAGCGCTCGCCGCTGCTGCAGCCCCCTCGTTTCCGAGAACGGGTTCTCGCCTCTCCGGCCGAGTGGTCCGGTTTGGGCGTCCACGACAGGATGCGAGGGTCCGGTTTCCTGCCCGTCACTAACCTGGACAGACGTGAGCACTGGCCGGTGGACCGCGAGTGGGAGTTACAAAGAGGAGACGCCAATCGCCGGAGACGAGACTTGGACAACGCGTGGCGCCCCGATCGCTCACCTGAAAACAACGGCGTGCCGCACGGCAGCACCCCCGTCGAACGCAGCCCCGCTGATGGGGGGCCCGATAGTGACGGCGAACGCCCGCCCCGCCCCGGTCGGGCCTCCCCAACTAGAGGCCGCCCAAACAGTCAAGATAAAAGAAGAAGAACTCTCAGCCCGACCGCGGCCGCCTCAAGCTCCGAGAAAGATCGCAAACGTAAACCTAGCGACAAGCTCAAGAGCGCGGCGGGAAAGGATGACATCTCGGACCGTCTGTCCGCCCAGAAACTGAGCCAAGTGTGGCGAGGCGCCCTCCTCCTCAAGAACAGCTGCTTCCCCACAGTGCTGCACCTTCTCGACGGCGACGCGGCGGTGGTCTCTCGCCTCCTCTTGGACGGCCCCAAAGGTAGCCAAGCCACCAAGCTGAAAATCAGCCAGCGCTTACGGATGGACCAGCCCAAGCTGGAGGAGGTCTCCCGCCGCATCAAGGCTGCCGGATCCAACGGCTACTCCGTCCTCCTCGCCATGCCCGGGAAATCGGAGGACGGCACCGTTCCAGACGGCAAAGACTCCACGGAGCGTCCGCTGAGGAATCTGGTGTCCTACCTGAAGCAGAAGGAAGCTGCCGGCATCGTAAGCCTCCCCGTGGGGGGTACTCGCAACAAGGAGCTCAGCGGCGTACTTCACGCTTTCCCGCCGTGCGAGTTCTCTATGCAGTTTATGGATGAATCCGCAAAAGCTTTTGCGAAGTCAGATGATGACTACATGGTGATGGTCATTATTCGAGGGACATCATGAGCGGAACGGGCAGGGGGGATACAACGACAGCTTCATGTGAGCTGTGTTAGTGCGCTTTGTAGATGGGGGGGGGGGGGGGGTTACCTAAACTGTGTTCCACTCAAAATATTTCTTAACAACTTTGAATTGAAACTATTTTCCATTGAAAATAGTGCCATAGTGAAAATAGTGCCATCTGCACTGAAGCTAATTCAAACCGAAAATGTTCAATTTTGACTTTGGAACAAATCAAACTTCAGTACGTAGAATTTGGGGGTGAGTGCTCAAGAGCAAGTCTTAATGTTGTTGTGTTTTTGTTTTTGTTTGTTTTGTTTTGTTTCAGTCAACCTGGTATGTGGACCCCCCACAAAAAAATGTGACAAAAACTTAGTTAACTTTTGATGCCTTAGCTCCCTTCTAAGACACATCACAGTGACAGCGTTTGCAACAAGTAGCCGATCTTTAATAGAGAATTACAGGAATGCTTCGATTTAGTTTTTGTTTATTTGCTAGCAATTGTGACGTAGCATATTTGTAAACTGTTCTCCCCAAAATTTAATTTCATGATTGACAAAAGTTGTCCTCCCTAACATTCTACCCAACAGTGAGTAGTCGTGTGAATATATTTTCCGTTGTGCACCATGTCAGAAAATAAATCTTTACATTTGTTAAGTTAGACCTACCTAGAAACACATGAAAAAGAATCAATTCAATAATGTCAAATATTGTATTTTTTTTGTGTGTAATCAGCAACCAAGTGTATCGGGTTAAAAAAAAAAATGTATTGAGTGCGTGATTGAAATGATATTGCTTGTTGGCTGGAACGGACTCTTGTGGATGAATCATAATCAGAAGGCAGGAGGAAGGCGCGCGGCTCGCTCTCTTCCCTTGAAACGGGACTTCTCATTGTTGCTCGCCATGTCTCCTTTGATTGTTTTTCAAATGGAACGCGTGTGCCGTGTACTCAGGATATCTGGACACGCACACGGAGAGAGCGGCCTTAGCGGCCGTGCTCGTGGGGAGTAAACGGTGCACTTCGCAGATTGTGTCTCAATAAATTTGCTCATTCGTGGGAACCTCAAGGAAAGACTACCTTTGTGACCTTTTCTGTTCTCGGATTTGTCTATCCAAGCTCAAAAAGTCTCACGGGGTGCTCTGACAGCGACCAGGAGAGGAAAAGGGTTGACTTCCCGGGGAACAAAAAAAAAAGAAAGAAGCACACCAATGTGTGTGTCGATTACAATCGATTGACCTCTTTTCAATGTGGTTTCCAGTCCCATCTGCATGGCCCTTTTGTAGGCCTCGGGTCTCATCTGGACCCCCAGCTCCACGCGGAAGCATGTTTATACGCATTGACCTATTCCCGCTTGAAGAACCTCATGTGAGGGCCACACTTGACCAAACTTGAAAGCAGCCCAGCCTTTTGTCTGACATTAACTGGAATGGAACAAAAAAAAAAAACCAAACCACTCGTGCATATGAGACGGCCATCTTTACTACCAAAGTGATGATTTATTTCATTTCCTTTTTACAAAGTAGTTTAATGACATTGAATAAGGCTCAAGAGCAGGATTGCAGACGTTCGTGTTGCTCATCTTCAAAACACGTGGGACCAGACTTCCTGATGCTGTGATTGGGACACATCCACTTTTGGCTCCACAGGTGAGCATGCAAAAAACACAAAACATTGTTAGCAAAATATTCAAAGTCCTTTTCAATGTTTTATTTTGGGGGGGGAGAATAGGATCCAGTTGACCCAATTTGACCTTTTCAGATTATTGTCACCTGAAAAATTACCCCCCCCCCCAAAAAAAAAAAAAAAAAAAAAAAACATTCACTGTCAGTTATTGCTCAGTAGTCTTGGACAGTCATTTTGTAGTATCATTCTTCATTTAAATGTAGTTTATGGGTAGTATTAAGTTATCAAGCATTTTTTTCCACACCTCCACATGTCAGCTACATTAAAATACTTCAATTCCACCTCATGACTATAAAAACTGAGCATTGTTATGTATAATGATTATTTTTTTCTGGTACCGTATTTTCCGGTGTAAAAGGCACACCCAAAATTCTTGATTTTCTTCAAAATATGACCCTGTGCCTTATATGTGATGTCATATTGTCCACAGGCACCGACTCCATTCCCCCCGTAGAAGTAGTGCGTCCTACTGTAGCGCCTTATGTTTTGTGCCTTATATTTGGAAAACCTGTGTATATTTATATATTATATTTGGAAACCTTTTAATTCATTGAAGGTGCGCCTTATAGTCCGGCGCACCTTATATATGGAGAAATTTGAAAACACACGAATAATTGGGGGTGTCCCTGATACTCCAATGCACCTTATACACCGAACATACGGTACTACCTCATATGCCCAACAGGCTTCAGTGAGTGTGTGACACCTCAAATCAAACTTGATCTAATGTTACAATATGAAATTTAACGACTGTTATCTCTTGATCACATGCTACAGAGATAAGATGCAAGTGTTTGATCGACTCGTATGGATTCGTCGCTGCCTCTGCAACGCTGATTCTCATCTACACGGTGAACAACTCTACAGGCGGACTGTCGGACCTCCTGTGGAGATGGACCAGAGCTGTAAGTCAACCGCTTCCTTGTCTGTTGTCGTCATCCTTTTTTAGTGGCGTGTGGGAGCACGGAGGATGAAGATGGAACAGGTGAGAAGACATCTGAAGTCTACTTTCAGGTAAGTGGAATTCAGTGTAAGGCACACAGAAGCAACAAACACCCTATAATAAAAAAAATACATCTTATGTCTGGTTTTGAGGCGCCACATACAGTATATTGTATTTTATTTGATTGATTAGCAGAGAATATGTAAAATCGGAGGTCAACAGTAGGTCACTTGTTCAAAATTGTTGCCTGTTGTGAGGCATTCCAAACAGTTGAATTCTTGAGGATGCAGCCTATCCTCAATATCATGGTGGATATCATTACGATCTAATGTCCATCATGCATCACCGGGTCTGTTTTGCCAAGGATGATGATGTGGTGGTGGTGGTTGTGTTGTCTGTGATTAAAATTAATTTCTGCCTATGTTTATCATCATCTCAGTTTGCACTGTAGCACATTGAGTAAAACCCATCCTGAGAATCTGTTCCCCGTGTAGTAATTTGACTTGTCATCATGTAGCGATTGTAACAGAACTCTTGAACTCTTGTATTGAATCGAATTAGAACGTAGAGATTGACTCCCTGAATTAAATTGTTAAATTTCATTCATGCGAACTTGTAGGTCATAGTTGCACGAGTGAGTAAGTATTATTTTAAGGTATTTAGTACTCATTGATGATGCTGATACCAGCTGACAATACTTAAAGGTTAAAAAGGTTTGCAGTCAGTCCTTGGCAATACAGCATTGGCGAAACATCATCTATGCCCGAAAGAATTCTTGTTGACAAGTTATTGTCAGTGTGTTAAATGAAAATATTCTAGTCAAAACTAGAGATAGTCGTACTTTTACTGGGATCGGTCTGCAAAAAAAGGGTGAAAAAAATTACAATATCAGAGCTTTAGTCAACCTTAATGACAGTCATGACAGTTTACTACTTGTACAGTATGTGTATATGTTATTGTCTTGCATTTGTTTCTTACATATTGATCATTTGATATTCTCAATAAAGTCCGTTGTTTCTGGAAAAAAACATACATTTATGTATTTTTCTGTGTTTTAACACCATTTTCACAAGATGTGCTGGGGGATGTTTTGATACTTCAGGTTGCAAATGAACACGAGACTATCACAGATGACTTTAGACTAAAGGAAGAATACACCATGAACTGTAGTTACTCATTAACCAAAAGCAACAGACCTACTCACACACTCTTTACAGTGTGGAAACGCATTCTAATCCCTCAATTTCAGTCAGGCAAGCAAAATAACTTCACCTTGTCCGCTTTCGTTTCTTTTCAGTGACCTTGCAAACACGAATGGTTGGACTTACAGACAGTATCTCTGCCTATGTTGGTTATTTTTCATTGGCAACCAAATCAGCTTGGATGGGGTTTAGCGCAACGTGACCCCGCACAGGCTAAAATGTACACAAAATATTTTTTTATGTTTAGATAGGATGATTGTTGACCTTTATCTGTGCGCTCTAGTTTAGTCAGTCTCCTATCTAAACAAACTCCTTTTTAGGTTCGGTTGGAAGAGACGTTCTCGAAATATTTATGATTAGTCGTCAGGGTTTGAGTGGAGCCTTGTGCTCTTTACACCAATTCGAAACGAATATGTATAAAATGACAGAAATAATGAACCAATTCACACCAAAAACATCTCAACAATTCCCAGCGAGGGAATTTGGGTGCAGTTTGAGGGAGTCGCCACTACATGGCAGCACACTCCTCAGCAACCATTGTGCCATGTGGCATTCAATGCACTGTACTGACGTTTTCATGTGAGAGTCTTAACTGGGGGCTTCGAGTGAAACGTGAGTTATTTTACTGAAAATTCTGCACTTTCAAACAGCTTCGATTATTTAATGGCAACGCGTGTAAGGTTGAAATTGTAACCCCTTTGACACACGTTTCTATTAATAATCTTAAATTCATATCCGTGGTTTTCAATCATAACAAAATGCCAGTCGGTGGATTAGCTGAGTCGTTGCACTGTTCGCCCCACACGGTGGAGTGTGTCGTACACACAGCCCGCTGTGTGTTCCCTCCATTGTGGGTAAACATGGTAACATGAGTGCAACAAAGACGCAGACCCTTTCAATCATGAATCCAGCAGCTGGTGAGGTTTCACACTCAGGGATAATGGGTGAAAATGTGTCGCACCGGTCTCTTATAATGGTAATTGCTTAGCTGTGTAAAGCAAAAGACCTCAGCAGTCAAAGGTACAAAGTACTACCAGAGAGAAGAGTGGTGGTTCAAATAACAATAAATGAGAAAGAATAACCAGTAGAACACAGAAAGAAGGATACAAGAGTATTTTTTTGCTCTCTAGCCTTCTGCAGTCTCTCCTGTTTCACTCTTAAGTAATCAAGACAGACTGGATTAGTGTAATACGGTAACATGAGCCAGGAGGCGTCCATGCCACTCAGCAGATTGAAGTTTGAAATAAACACACGCCAGGTCAGTTTTGTTGTGAAACAGGAAATGAAAGCATGTCAGAGAAGGCTAGAAAAGTGCAGTAGACCGGAGGGGGGTTACACCGAAAACTGTTAATTTGTGGTTTGAGTCTGAAATATTAACTTTCACCTCACAGCTGCGAGAATGTAAACAATTCCAAATTTTTCCTCCAGTTTTAATTCTCGTAGAACCAGAACTCCCAATAGCTTTGTACATGCAATGCTATTATCTTTAGCGGCAGACATATTGGGCCTCAAAGTGAACTTGACTCTGAAAGATGTTTATTGGGTTTTTCATACATCAAGCTTAATTTATAACGTATTGATGGTCTTTGATTCATGCACTCCGACACGGTCAAAGCAGAATAGAAAATGACATTCGTGACTCTTTTCAAGAGTTTTTTTTTTTGTTCAAATGAAGGCAGTCAGACTCCCAAAGACAATGTAATGTTTGTTCAGGATACAGTGTATTTTAGTCGGTTTAGCATAGTAAGAGTAGGAATCACATTTATAATTCGGTTCTGAAGTTAAATGAACTACAATTCCCATTTTTGTCCATGGATACAGTACATAAACACACGTTACTCTACAGAACTGCAGTCTACCACTAGTACTATGGTTTTGTTAAACATTCAGAGGTGACCAAAGCAATAAATCTTCATTCCAGTTATTTTCCCCTTGATGCAAAATATCAGTCAATGGGAATCGTCCTCCATGATGACACAACAAGAGAATGAACATGGGAGTCGGTCTAAAGTGATCAGTGGGAGTGAATGGCAATAATGTTCCCAAGTTAAACCACCGCAATGATGAGCTCTTCAAGTAGAATATTGCCAGTGACCTCCTAAATATTCGATGGGCTCCTTGCCAAGCATGCCCCCAGCCCCTACTCCTCCTCCCTGCCACTGCTTCTATTTATATGTGCCGCCGTAGAACCTCTCGCCTTCGCCACAAGGTCGCATAATATCGCAGGCATTAAATCAGCATTAAAGCTGATGATGTCATCTTTTTAGTGGAGAGCATTTCATGGCGATACTCAAGGCTCGGAAGGTATTCTCGGGATTGTAATACAGACCTTCGGTAAAGTTACACAATTCATGTTTTTTCTCTTTGTCTTGTAATATTGACATATGTTGTGAATACTAAAACATGTAATTCTAACACGACAAATACATTCAATAGAATTGTTAAACCTTTAGTATAAGGTTGCTTTGTGGTGAGTGTTAACGCATATTCATATTTTGCGCTTAGAAGTGTCTTTTGGTAAGTACCTTCAGGGTTGAAATGCTACATGAAAGCATTAATGAGCCACAAATTGTAATATGGTAAACTTGTGTAGTTATAAGAAAAACGAACGAGGCTAAACACTTCAGTCCTGAGTGTCAAAGTCATTTTTTTGCCATGGGCCACATTGTAGTTACAGTTTCGTCTCGGGGGGGCCGTTGTGAATTTGGGGAAGCCATTAAAATGTTTAATCCACTCCACATATTAAATATAGAGTGCACAATAAATGAAGTAGGGTGTCCGGGCCCTCCCTTAGAGATAAGGTGAGAAGCGCCGTCATCCGGGAAGGGCTCAGAGTCGAGTCGCTTCGCCTCCACATTGAGAGGAGCCAGATGAGGTGGCTCAGACATCTGATTAGGATGCCTCCTGGATGCCGGATAAGCAGCAGAAGATGGATGGATGGATGCACAACAAATTAATGAATTATGAATTAATTGTTTTCAAATTAATGAATAATTAATTAGTTTTTGAATGTGAGGTAAAAAAAATAATGACTGTTATTGTGGTTTACATGAGACAATTTGACATTTTGGTCTGGACTTTAGCAAGCATCATGGCACTTGACATGCTTGATTTGCTTTTGCAGGCTGAAAAGAATGAGATGGCGGGCCAGATTTAGCCTCCGGGCCTTGAATTTGACACCTGTGACTTAATTCAAGTTGGAGATGAGTATGCCACTGTCACCTTCTCTATTGTTGTATTTTTTTCTCAGAATTGTTTTTTTTTCCTTTTCAATGTGGTCTAGTGGCAAGTGCAAATAAGGTAAAAAAAGCTCAGTCAATGCTACAACTTATTTTCTGACATTTGTCAAATGTCATTGGATCTTATTTACATGCATCTGCAACTGTCAGTTTACACTGATCTGTTGTCAGCTCTAACGGTGTCTTGTATGTTGACCGCATCAATGTTCTTGTGGTGGTCTGGTATACTCAGGGTTAGGTATTAAGCCCCGATAACATTTCGGGTCCTCTCATTTATGTCCTTTGAGCTGGATTCGTCCGTGTAGGAAATTCCCCCACAAACGACCTTTACATCATCATGGGGGTATCTGAGCTCACAGAGCTGATTGACGCCTTTCTTTTCTTGTTCACTCCTTTCCATTCTTCTTCCCCTTTTGGCTTCAACTTTCCATTCTGCTCCAACGGATCTTTGGTGTCAAAGGGGAAATCTCTGCCACCCTCGTTTTCGGATTCGGTCTCTTGATGGTTTTGTGTGTCGCTGACGATGGAGGAGTGGAGGCTGCCCATTGGGTCGTCCTTTTCCAGGTCTTCACTCGGACAACCGGCGCAGCGGCAAGGTGTGAGGTAGAGGTAGATGAAAACCATCACGATGCTGATCAGGCACGCTATCAACGTGGTGTACGCCGTCTTCAGGTTTTCCAAATTGCCATTCGTGGTGGTGTTAAAGACCACGACGGTGAAGCGGAGTGTCTGGTTCAAGGTGTCTGCGATGGCGTGACAGGTGTACACGCCAGAGTTGTCTTCCTTTAAAGGTCCGAGCTGAAGGTTTCCGTCTGGAAGTATTTTTGCGCTTTTGTTTGCCGGAGACACCGAGATATTTCCTGGCAGGGTCCAGGTTTTCACCATGTCTCTCTGCTTGGTATCGCAGTCCAGCACCACAAACTGCTCTAGGTAGGCTTGCCTATCCATGATCTTGACCTCGCTGCAGTTCAAATAAGCTTTATCCAATTCAAGGGTAACCACTTTCCGTTTCGGCTGACCGGCGAGGATGCAAGTGTGCTCGTCCTTAAAGTCCACCACAGAGCTAAGATCTTTCAGGTGCCAGCGTGCAACCACGTTGAAAAGATCGCAGCTGCACGGGAGGGGATTGTTGTGGAAGTACAGACCGTTTTGAATCCAGGCGGGCAGAGCTTGAAGCTCATGGAACGTCACCGCTTTGATCCGATTGGAGGAGACATCCAGCAGCGTGAGCGTCTCGATGCGACTTCGATCATTCACCACTTCCAGGGGGAAGCGTGACATCAAATTGTGACTCAGGTAAAGCTTCTGCAGGTTGATCAATCCAGAGAAAGCGGCGGAGCGATCGATCTGCGAAATCCTGTTCTTATAAAGCAGAAGTACCTCCAAGTTCTCCAGCGGCTCGAAAATGTACTCGTCCAGCTGGCGCAGTTGATTGGAAGACAAGTCCAGGTAACGCAGCCTTGTCACATGCACAAACGCCTCCGTGGACAGGAAGACGAGCCCGTTGTGGCTGAGCAGCAGCGTGTGGAGTCGACTCAGCACGACGGGTGACCACTCTGCTCGTAACCTGCCGATGGAGTTGAAGCTGAGATCCAGCACCGACGTGTACTTGGGAAGAGGCATGGGCGGGATGCTAAGATTCCCTTTGGAACAGCTGATGATGCTGCTGGCGCACACACACGTCTTTTGGCAGTCCAGCGGACCTCCTATTAACTGTCCACCGGCGTGTTGTGACCAAAGCAGAGGCCCAACCAGGAGAAAGACGCTCCTCCTCAACAACGACCGTTTAGGTCTGTACAAGCTCTCCATTTTCTCAGCAGTCTTCACAGTAGATGAGAATCGTGCATCTGCGAAGAACATCCATCTGATTAGTTACTGACGAATTTGAGTTTAACCCTTTCATGCACCTTTCAGGTAAGGAGGACAGAGACCATTTAAAGATTTGAAAACAAATAATATCTTGGAAATTACTCTACAATGTATAAGGAGCCAGTGAAGGGTTCCAAGAGTAGGAGGTATGTGCCCCGTCTTATGAGCTAGAGACGCTTCATGGAGGATTGTCTGACTCCAAAGTAAAGCCCATTACAGTAATCGAGCATCGATGTGACAAATGCATGAATTATTGCTTTAAGGTGCTCATGAGAAAGGATAACATGATGATAACATGATAAGATGTAAACTTAGTTACCTCTGCACCCCAAAGGGTTAATTTATTTAGAACTCATGTCCACATTTTGGCATTTTAGTGACTGACAAGTGCATTTCATTTCAAAATAAAAGTACATCCATCACGATCGCAACACTAGTGCCTCCCCTGTTAGTTTTAGTCTGCCCATAAGAGTTTGCTTTTTTGATGGAATACACCAAAATTCCAACCCATACCTCTTCAACCTCCACATATTACAAGACTAACATGTTTTTAATCTAATATAGTTACAGTAAAGTCTCGTTATATCGATATCGGATATATCGATAGTCCCGGTTATATCGATACTATTTCTATGCACGCACGGAGAAAATTACATGCAAACAGGGTCGGATATATCGATAGTCCCGGTTATATCGATATTTTTTCGGACTCCCTTGAATATCGATATAACGAGACTTTACTGTAATTATATTATCTTGTCCATTCATTGTCATGTGTACATGTCCTCAACGGGGTCGTAGGTAAATTGTCGTATGTCGTCGCTCACCTTGGGTGAAAAGTAAGGTCCCAACTGCACAAAAAAAAAAACATTTATGGGGGAAATTTACAAAAAAATCATAAAGTGCTTTAGGCACCAAGCATCTTATTTCATCTTTACTTCAGACCCTTCGTGAACTAATTAAATCCCGTTTTATATGTTAATATAACTCGAACTGTAGCATTGAATTATGATATTATGCCCCCGTATGAGATAACGTCCGCAAGGTACAGTAAGCATCCAGATCTGCTGCATAATCTGAGGGTGCATTGCATTGCAAGTCAAAGCCCAAAAGTTCTATACACCTGAATGAACAAAAAAACGGCCTTTATTTTATTTATGAAATATACAAAAAAAGCACACGCGTCTGTTTATCTTACTTGTACCACCCTGACCCCTACTTTCTTAATATTCTTTTTGGTTTTATTTTATTGGGGGTGGGGCGTCATAACAAAGCCTAAAACGCGTTCCGCATGCACGGGCGTTTACCATGTGTTGATTATTTGCAGCAAAAAGACCGAAGTCAAGTCCTGCCTGGCTCTTCGTCTCGGGTCCAATCTCCGGTGAGCCGCTTCTGTACGGGATCGGCCGCTGGGTGGGTGGATCTCTTTCTGCTCCCTCCCTTCGCCCCCCTGCAGTGAGTACATCACGTAAAGAGTAAGCGGCACCGCGGAAGCAACCCGTCCGCAGTCTTCATAGCAGAAGAGCGAAGGTACCATGTGATACATTTGTGCAATGGGCGTCACGTCACCCCCCCCCCCCTCCTCTTCGGCCCTCACCCACACGGCTCGCGTCGATTCGAGACAAAACCTCGCAATCATAGCCCTGGCACCTCCAAATTGATTTTTTTTTACTTCGAATAGTTGAGAAACAGCGACGCCGGCCTTTTCGTACTACTTACTGTTCGTTGTTACGAACGGTGAGCATATCGGGTCTCACGTCACAACTTCGAAGGTTGTTGACTGCTTTTCATTTTATCGTTTGATATTTTCGACCCCAAAAGTGTTTCGAGCTCACATTTATACAGTAATCCCTTGTTTATCGCGGTCAATGGGGAACCCTTTTTTTTGATTACGTTTATTATCCTCATGCACCACAAATTCATATTTAACCGTTTTGAGGGACAGCGGTCACCGTAGTGGACAGTTTATGACGTTAACAGACGACAGGTTGTCATTAGGGTTAAAATCAAGGGACATCAAATATTACTCAAAAATCTCAAAACAATATGTTGTTGTTTATTTACATGTTAAATATTTGTTACATATATAAATTACAATTATTTTTATCTGCCATATTAATATACATTACAGATGCAAAGACACTGCTTACGTTAATAATTTCCCATAATAGCTGTAATACAAGTGAATTACACTATTGAACACTTTAAGTCGATTATTCTCTGATCGTGAATTATCCCCAGAACATCACAATGTCCCATGTCTGGAGAGCTATTTTTACATTGGGCCCGTGGATCAGCACTGGTGACCCCCCTGAACTATGCCAATGATTGAACTATAAATCTAAAATATAAAAAATGTTTGGAAGTGAGTGGAGTGAGTGAATAGCTGAATGCATGCAGAAATATATTCTCAATGTTTCTTCATACAAAGCAAATATTTTAAATGAGAAATCTCTCACTGCAGACCACCTTGAAAAAAAGTCACAAAATATTCTGCATACTGAAATAGTGTGTGGTAGTATCGGAGAACCATCATTTTAGGCGATGAAGTCCGTGTCATGATAAAAGACCTTCATCTTTGCGTATCTCTTGCCTCTGTGGTGAAGGACAGGCCAAGTGTGCGCGCATGCGTGTGCACTGCAGCAGCCTTTGCTTGGACGTGATGTGCATGCAGCTGTGTGGGATGGATCAGCGTGTTCGCACAATGGCAATGCGTGTGTTCCGTTCCAGGTGTTTTAAATGAGGCTTAGCAAATTTCTTGGATGGACCTTAACGATTGGAGCTCATTAGATTGCACGGATACACAACTGAATACACGACCTTGACAGGCGCTAACACCTCACACTCAGATGGCGCAGACAGTGAAATGTTGCTCAGCTTGTTAAAGTGTTATGATCAATACCAAGGTTGAAATCATAGGCGAGTGGAGGAGCACCAAGGTGATATTTGAGCCTGTCGTCAGCCAGAACCCGAGCGGCTGTTAATGTGACAGCGTAACTGCTTGAATGATTGCCAACCCCTAAAGCCCCACAGTCATTAGAATGGAGGAAATTCTCATCATGAGAGTATAAGTGTCCTTGGGTGTTTTGAAAGGCGCTTGAAATAAAATGTATTATTATTATTATTATAGACGCAAAGTAAGTTGCAGCGAGGCAGTTTTTAAATTAAACCATGTTGATGTATTTCACACAGTTGGATGATGTTAACATATCGAATCAGACTTAATACGACATGCGTTCAACATTAAGCTTTGCTCAACAAAGCCTCATACTACACAAGGAAAAGTTGATCCAAAAGCCTGCAATTGCACTCAGCAGTGGCAGGTCATGGATTTCATCGCTAGGCCTTCAATAGTGATATGTCTGAATCAATCCAGACTGAAAAAAAGTATGGTGTCATTTACTACAAGTCTACTAACAAAACCTTTAGTCAAGGTTTTGTTTTCTACTTTAGACCTTTTTGTTCTGATGACTTTCTTGTTTGAGATTTTGTTCCTGCTGACTTTATTTAATACAATTCATCAAATTGGATTGGATTGGATATGCCTTTATTAGTCTCACAGTGGAGAAATTTACATTTCACAGCAGCAAAGTGATGAAAATACACCCCTACACCCCCCTCCTGCTGTTTTTTTTGGGGGTCTACCACCTCCACTACCTTGCAATTCGTGACAATATCAGTCCGCGGTTCATATATTTTAAGGCCAGCAGAGAAGGCTTTGCAGCCCATGAGGGTCCACCACTGGCACTCAGCATGGACAAAAATTACAGATTTTAAAGCCTAATTATGTTCCGCTTGAAAGCCAGAATCGAACCCTGCAGTGTCAAGATGGTGTGCTAATAACTTGAGCACCGTGCCACCACCCAGTAATAGTTGCATTAATTTTAGTTATAACATTTTCAACATTGAATATGCTTCCATGATTAAAATCAACAATTTTGTATACTTTTTAATTTCGTTTTTTTTTTTATTGGGGGATGTCCGGTCAACACACGAGTTTTCCTGCCCCGGTTAGAGAGGAACCTCGTGAAGCTGAAATATGACTAACTCTACACCCACACACTTGTTAACATTAATTGCATCCACGTTGCATTTGTTGTGCATGACTACATCCAGGATCTTAACTGTTCTCGTGCAGTAAGTGTTGTGTTACAAATGGACTCAAGTGTGTGTGGAAGGTGATTTATCGACCATCATCAATAATGGAATGTATTCAGCATCGGGACATTGATCGTTCTTCTAATTCCCATGGAAGGCATAATGGTTGTCAATATACAGGAGGGTGATTGTGACTCTATATTCACACCGAAACTAAATCGACTGTGTAGTGGTGGAACTGTGACTGATGTTTGTACAGTACGTATAAAAAGTAGTCATCCTTTTAGATTTGTGTCTACAGTTGTGATTTGTACTGTTGAGCTCGACTGCATGACCGAGTTCATTTAGTCAGCGGCTTTGCAGAAGGACATAATGCCATCAGATGCACGTTCCTCTTCATGAATTATAAACGAGCCAGTCCAAATAGGTTCAAGTAATATCAAACGTGTTGTCAAGGCTTCTCCCTAGAAGGAGAACTCACAAACTTGTCAGATCTCTATATTGTCAAACATATTTTTGCCACTCGCTCGACACTTGAAGGAACAGTTTTTACGAGTATTGTGACAGTGAAATGCAAAATTGTTATTTTGATACACTTCTACACCACTGTAAACCACAATTGTTATAGCTCGCAGTCGATAAAAACTGATCATTATTCTCTCAAATTCATTTGAATAATTCTACATTGAAGATATTTTGTCTCAATCTTTAACGATTGTAACTGCATCACGGTTTGTGTGCATTTTTCTGTTCAATATGAAGGAAACACTGCCACAGTGTGGCGTGTTTGGGGATGTTCATCGTTTTTGTTATTGTCATACAGTACATGTACTTTTTCATTTCAAGTCACTTTCAGGTCCCTCTAGTGCACATCAAGGAATAATAATTATACGAATTATAAAAATACTAAAAATTCGTGATTAACAAAACAACAAGAACCATAATAAGACAAAGAAACGAACAGCATCAAACAATCGACAGATCAATCAATGAGCCTATGCGGCATTACAGAATGGCTTAATTATTATACGTACTAGGTCATCCGTTATGAGATTCTTATTTTACGTGGCTTTTTGTTCTACAATCACGTGATTCCCGGGTTTAATTAAGTCGTGACATTAATGAGGATCATCAACGGCGCGGCAATCGTCACATGTATCACTTGTGACCCTTACAGCTGTTATACTGCATTAAAAACCTTCACCAAGAATCACCAAGGCAACATACGTTTGCACTATTTCATCTCCAGCAATTTAGCAGCACTACAATTTGTGCATTTCAACAGTATTTATTGTCTGACTCGTGTTCGTGTTAGTCAAATTAGAAAAAAAACATGCGAGGTGGCAAAATGCTGCAATGGTATGAGCTGACGAGGGAGTGCAGCTTTTTTCGGTTCTCCTCGTTGTGATGGTCGGTGGCGGCACTTTGGGTTTCAAGCGCCGGCCTTTTGCTATTACCGAGTGTGAACGTGGAGTCTATTTTCACGGTTGCTACGGCAACCATTGTATTTGCGATGGCAATGATAGGTGCTGCCTGGCGAGTGAGGAATACGCTATTTTTGTCATGAGTCAACAGCTCGCACTCGCTCACGTGCGGTCACACGCACGCGCAGCCTACACGCATTTGCCTACTCAAATTAAAAAAAAAGCACGCCAACTGATATTGAACTGTCCTGGTAATTTGGAGGGGCAGTGATAGTCTGGTGCAGTGTTTTAAAATATGCAGACATTTTGCGTCATGCTTTGAACGCTTTGAGTTGGACTCTTGAGGGGGGTTTTCCCAGAAAGCATTGACTGAACTCCGAATCTAACTTCCAAATACCCGATGTGACATCGGAGGAAAGGCACGTCGTTTAACGTACTATATTTAAACAAGCATGTGCTGTATGTAGACCCCTCCTTTCATCATCATTACCTGACATATGGATACCATGACAACCATTGTAATGACATTCTACTCTAATCCTGCATGTACTGTGTTCTGCTGTGTGTTTGTGTACGTGTGTCCGTGTGTGTGTGCTTGTGCTTGTGTGTATGTGTGTGTGGGGTGGGGGTTTACTTGCACGACTGATTACTCATTTTATACGGTGTTGAGTGTTGAAACAAAACTAACTGCTGTTTCTACTGGCTTGGAAATTGTTTGGTTCACAAAATCAACTGCATGTCAATGTTCTCACTAAATAATGTTATCAATACATTTGTTATTGGTTTGATAAATATTGTTAGCACAGTTCCCAGACCTCTCAAAGCTAAAATATGTTGGAAATGGCTTTTCATCTCATTTTGGGTTGTAGACGCCCGCCCCCATACTGTATTTGCTGTTTGGCGCAATCCCCGATTATATCATTTACGGAAAAAATCTCGACAACGCAGTAAAAACAGTCATTAAAAAGTTCGCTTTTTTTTCTACTCCTGGAATACTGCATCCTTTATAAACGGTTAATGTAGTGTAATGTGTCGAAAAAAAACAACAATCTGTACTTTTGTAATGAAACGTCACTTGTCTTCTCAACCAAACGTCGGGCAGGCAAACCCCCACTACTCCGTTCCTGACCAATGAAAAATCGAGAATCGAACAGCAGTGACTTTTGATTTGTGTTTGGCAGTCAAGTGGGAGGAGCCAACTAATGGAGTTGCCCAAATCTGCTGCTTGCCTTAAAATAGTCTCGCCAAACTATCGGTAAAACTGGAATAAACATATCATCGAATCCAGTCCTACGTGGCACAATAGCTCAGGAGAACATTACTAATCCTAAACAGCATCAATATTCTTTTCTTCTGTTGGTGAAAATGTCTCTCCATAGTCAACCATTACCCATTTACCCCCCACTGTTTTCTTGCCCGCAGGTAGGGTTGTCACAGTAAATGTGTTGTTGTCATTTAATGACTGGTAGTATTTTTTCATGGTGTTTATTCATTGTATGACGAATTGTCTTCATCTAACGCTATTCAATCTCATCACAGTGTACAGTACAAGACATCAGGCAACGCCATCATGGCAATGATGCAAATCTAACTAGGGCACTTGTTCTCATGTTGGGAAATATCTTGATTTGGTATACAGAAGAAAAAAACAGTTGAAATGTAAATATTGGCAACAATCAGGCTCATTTGGTCGCATCAGCCAAAATCTTGATCACGATTAAAATTCGATTAATGATGCAGCCCTTCTGTATAACCATACATTTACACTAATCGGTTGTGACAGACGGTTGAGATATAACAACAGCCGTTTAAAAAAAGCTGGAATATGAAACAGTGTTGTCACTCTAACATTATTCCAATCTGTCTATTAGCAATTGAATTTAATCAGTCAGAGCATGTGTGGTGTTACCTGAATGGTTAAAGACGTGCGAGGGCCTTATTGCATTAAATGCAAATGGTTGGGCAACCTTACAAATGCAAATAAAATGAAAAAAAAAAAAAAACGCCTGTTGATAGGAGTCTCGTTGTATCCATAATTGTCAATTTCATTGTCCTTCTGTAGACAGTAATGAGATGGACTGTATATGCAAAGGATCACCGTGACAACAGGAGCCCAACTTTGAGAAGCTAAGATGATGGAGGCTTGAGGCTTGTCCTTGAGAGTTTTGAAAGGCGCTTATAAATTAAATGTATGATTTTATATATATATATATATATATATATATATATATATATATATATATATATATATATATATATATATATATATATATATATATTATATATATATATATATATATATATATATATATATATACAGTAAAGTCTCGTTATATCGATATTCAAGGGAGTCCGAAAAAATATCGATATAACCGGGACTATCAATATATCCGACCCTGTTTGCATGTAATTTTCTCCGTGCGTGCATAGAAATAGTATCGTAATAAGCGGTACTATCGATATAACCGATATCGATATAATGAGACTTTACTGTATATATATATATATATATATACAGTAAAAAATGCAATTAAAATATCTTAATGGTGCACTTATGTTCAAATATTTATCGACCAAAGCGTTATAAACCAACAACTATTGACATCCGTGGGCCTATCGACAACATTTAGCATTTTGTGTTAGCATTAAGCGAAATGACAATTCTAACAGTGTAATTCTCTTTACTTTATGTTTAGTTTGGCGGCAACATTCAACTTGGAACGACATTCGCCAAGTTTGAAGGCTCTTTGTAAATAATTGTTCACATCTGTCCTGAAATAAACATACCTTTCTCATTTGTTGTGATTTATTGCAGCCTCTCGCTGAATAAACCCGACATCCACTAGGACCCAGCGGAGAACTGACACAGAGATCCTCTTCTGCAACCATGGAAGGAGGAGAGGAGGGGAAGAGAGGAGAGTGGGCTGCCTACCCTGTGTCTTTGCAAGCATTCCCATCAGCATCTTTTGGATGGAACCACGTCTGCAGTCAACCAGGATGCAGAAAGCAGAACAAGGGCCGGGAAGACGAGTGAAGTCCGCGTTTCTCGCAGGTGCATGACGCCGCTTGAGTCTGAGATGCACCACATTCTCATCCTTCACATCCCAATCGGCAGTGTGAGGAAATATTCTTATTCAGGTACATCATGCTCTGTATCCCCCTTCACCCCTCACACCTATTTGTTTTACACCTCGATTTTCATTTGGCTTATATTAAAATGACGAGAGAGAGTAAAAGAATCAACTAAATGTATAATGAGAAACATACCGACATGTTTTTACACAGTGGGTGTAATGTATTAATGATTAACATATAAATGAGTGGGTGGTAATACATGACAAAACCTGGCAGGAGTGTAAATCTGAATTGGGGCAGCCTGTTGTTTGATTTCGACACAAAGTGCTTACTGCAGGCAATCGTTCAAGGCTTAAGTCTTCATTTAATTCCCGGTGTCAGAATCAGAAAGGCTCTATAGATGCATATCCCTATGCATATTTGCGCTCTGTGAGTTTAAAGACAGATTTGTATGGGCATGCAATGGAAAGTCTTTCCAATACACACAAAGTACACACTCTTTAGAGCACAGGTGTCAAAGTCAAGGCCCGCGGGCCAAATCCGGCCCGCCGCATCATTTTTTTCGGCCCGCGAAAGCAAATCAAACTTGTTAAATTCCATGTTGATTGCTAAAATCTGAGCCAAAATTTCATATTTTTGGATGTCAACCACAATAAAAGTCATTATTCTTGACTTCAGATTTGGAAACTAGTTATTCATTAATTTGCTGTGGGCTCTATATGTAATATTTGAAGGGATTTAAACATTCTAATGGCTTCCCCAAATTCATAACGGCCCTCGAGAGGAAACCATAACTACAATGTGGCCCGCGGCAAAAAATGACTTTGACACCCCTGCTTTAGAGACTTCATTAGCTACTCAATAATAATATCCAATACCTGAAACGTAGATTCTGCCTTTACCATCATGCTGGTGTTCATTTCTTACGTTTATTATTGTTAGCATTAGGCTGTGAAGAATATATATATATATATGTATATGTGTGTGTGTGTGTATATATGTGTGTGTGTGTGTGATATATATATATATATATATATATATATATATATATATATATATATATATATATATATATATATATAAGTATATGTGTATATATATAAGTATACATGTGTGTATATATATATGTGTATATATATGTGTATATATATATGTATATGTGTGTGTGTGTGTCTAGCTAGCTTGCTGTTTAGCTGTCGAGCTAGCTACCTATACACACAGACACACTTCACAGTTACAAGAGCTTGTCAAACAGGATATTTTTGATATTTATGATATATTAATATTAATGATTTATAATGTTTATGTGTGCGCTGAACTTCAGCTTTTTCGATTCCTTGTCCAAGAGCCTCCCATATAGTTAGCGTCTTCTGATTCGTCTCGTCCTTTCATGTACCTCCTGTATGGGGGTGGGAGAGTGTGTGTGTGTGTGTGTGTGTGTGTGTGTGTGTGTGTGTGTGTGTGTGTGTGTGTGCGTGAGTGTGCGTGTGTGTGTTTGAAGGGGTTGAACAAATGAAACTGTGTGATTCATCTGGGATTGTGTACTTGATTCTTTCTGCCATTCTTTGGCTAAAATGAGTTCTCTTGTGATCATTAGTTCATCTGAGGATTGACTTTGGCTGATCACAGAGAGAGTGAACAGAGCAAATTCAGCTCTCATTGTGTTCTCTTTCTTCAGGCGTGCTTGTAACAGCGGGCAGCAGTCAGGGTTTTGGTCAATGAAAAAACAATCCTTCCCCCGACCATCCGGCCAGCATCACAACGACAGGGCGGCTCCCTCCCTAATTCCCAAGCGTCCGTCCTCTGTCCGTACTTCCTGGCTTTGAAGCATGGGTGATGGGCCAGTGAGGGACCCTGCCCACCCCCCTCGTCCCACCCTCCAATGGAGCCGGCGTGGAACTCCTCCCTCCTGCCTCCTCAGCTCCTGTCCAACGCGTCTACCTCCGCTCTGTCTAAGGACTGGCCTCCGTCCCAGTGGCTAGCCCTGGCGGCCATGTTGTTCATGGATCTGCTCGCCGTGGTGGGCAACGTGGCCATCATGGCGGTCATCGCCAAAGTCCCGCAACTCCACAAGTTTGCCTTCGTTTTCCACCTGTGCTTGGTGGACCTACTGGCAGCCTTGGTGCTCATGCCCCTCGGCATCATCTCCAGCCGAGCCTTCTTTGGGGAGGCCCTGTGCCGTAGTTACCTCTTCCTCAGCGTGTTCCTGGTCAGCGCCGCCATCCTGTCCATCTCGGTCATCAACGTGGAGCGCTATTATTATATCATACACCCCATGCGCTACGAGGTGAAGATGACCGTCGGCCTGGTCGCGTCAGTGTTAGTGGGGATCTGGATCAAAGCTTTGGCCATGTCCGCTTTGCCTCTGCTCGCCTGGATCCTCCAAGGTGCGAGGACTCCCCTTTTGGAAGGTAGCGGGGGAGGCGGGGACGTCTCATCTCCCCCCGCTCAAGGTCAGAGGCGTTGCTCGCTGCACTGGACGGGCGGCGGCTCCAATCGCTTGGCGTTCATGATCCTCTTTACGCTGCTTTACTTCCTCTGTCCTCTGCTGGTCATTTTCGTGGTGTACTGCAACATGTTCAAAGTGGCTCGGGTAGCCGCAATGCACCACGGGCCTTTACCCACTTGGACGGAGACGCCACGGAGACAGAGATCCGAGTCGCTCAGTAGCCGGTCCACTATGGTTACCAGTTCTGGGACCGGGACGGGGACCGGGAGGGAGACGCCGGCGCGTCCGTTTGGAGGAGGGAAGGCGGCGGCGGTGTTGGCGGCGGTTGGTGGCCAGTTTCTGTGTTGTTGGCTGCCCTATTTTTCCTTCCACCTTTATTCTGCCCTGGCTGCCAGCCCCCCGACCGCGTTGGCGTCTCTGGAGGAGGCGGTCACCTGGATCGCTTACTTCTGCTTCACCTCCAACCCTTTCTTCTACGGTTGTCTCAATAGACAGATCCGGGAGGAGCTGGGCAAACATCTACCGTGCCTGTTTCGGCGAGCCGGGCTCCAGGTGGAGGACAGGCTACCGAGCCGCGAAGGCTCCATTGAGGAAAATTTCCTCCAGTTTCTTCAGGGCACCGCCTGCAATTTAGAACCTCAGAACTCGCAAAGCAATTCCAGTCCGAAGGAGGAAGCCTGCCGACCCTTGGCTCCGTCTCAAGCGCGTGAGCCTGCACATCCTCTACCTGTTGATTTTCGAATACCCGGACAAATCCCAGAGGACACTTATGAGTTTGCGGATACTGATCAGGCGAAAAATAACCACATCAATGCAGACACTTGACTTTTTTTTCCCTTTACAACATTGTACCGTATTTTCCGCATTATAAGGCGCTCCTTCAATGAATGACATTATTTCAAACATTCTCCATATATAAGGTGTGTCTCATATATGGAGAATGCATTTTTATGCGCTCGAGAATATTCCACAGTTTTAGCGGAGTTTGTCACAATATATTAATACATATATATTTTTTTTAGATTGTTAGAATGTTTGTGTTCCTTGGTGGTTTTCATGGAATATTTTGGCCTTAAAATTTTCAGAAATAAACAGATTTTTTTGTGAAGAAACTAAATACAAAAACAAGCAAAAAAAAAAAAACCACAAAATTTTCAATGTCACAATACATTCATAAATATAATTTTTAAAGATTTCCAATCTTCCTTCTTTAAAGTTTTTGTTTCTTGGTGGTTTTCATGGAATATTTTGGCTTTAACGTTTGCAGAAATAAACAGATTTTTTTGGGGGTGAAGAAACTAAATAGAAAAACAAGCAAAAAAAAACCCCACAAAATTTTCCATTTCACAATACAATAATACCTCAGTTTACAAACGCTTTAGTTTACAAACTTTTCGTTTTACGAACATTAAATTTGCGAGAATATAATCTTGGCATACAAACTAGTTTTCGGTAAACGAACTAAACCACACGGAGCGCCATAGTGGCTGGCGGACTAGTTTTCGGCGGAAGAACACCAAACCACATGGTCGAACAGCGCCATGGTGGCTGGCGGACTAGTTTTCATCACCCTTTTCCTTGAGTGCATACGTGGTTTGTTATCAAGGATAAGGTTTCTTCTGGGTTTTCATGGAATATTTTGGCCTTAAACATTTTCAGAAATAAACAGAAACAAAAATGTGTGAAGAAATTAAATACAAAAACAAGCAAAAAAAAAAAAAACAACCCACAAAATTTTCCAGTTCATAATACATTAATAAATAGATTTTTTTTGAGATTACCAATCTTCCTTCTTTAAAATGTTTCTGTTCCTTAGGGGGTTTCATGGAATATTTTGGCCTCAAAATTTTCAGAAATTTCGACCTTAGCTAAACTGTTAGCCTTTGATTACCAGCGTTGTCCTGATGGATGATTCCATTTCTGTGATCTTCTGACTTTGGAATTCACAACTGCAGATTGCGCGCTGTCGTACGAATGTATTTATTTTGTTTTGAGTTTAATAGTTTGGCTTTCAACAATAATAAAGCCTTTTGAAATTCTTGAAATCAGCCTGACGCGTATCCAGTGACGTGCAGTCAGTGGAGGCAGGTGAGGCAGTGCCTCACCTGTCATCATGGAAAGCTGTCATGGAAATATCAAATGAAAAAATAAATTAAATAGTTAGATGTATTTAGTGATTTGTACTTTAAAGTTCTTGTCCATTTAACTTCACCGTTTTAGGATTTTTTTCAAAATCGCTGAATTTTCACATTTACCGTTCAAATACGAAGTAGAGACGAGCGGTGACGTTATTGATGACGTCAGCGCCTCACCAGCCATGAACCTCACCGCACGTCACTGCGCGTATCGTGTAAGCTAGTTCTCACGGCAATGCTACAATTTTTTTTGTTTTTTGTTTCCTATCAGCGAGCAGGCTGTTTTTTGACTGTAATCCAACTCTTGAACTCGTCTATTTGAGAAAATACATATGTGTATTCTCTTGAGGCGCAACGTTTGATCAGGGTGGCAAAGTCCCTTTTCCATTCTTTCACTTGCTAAATCGAGTGTTTGGTAGACTTGTAAGTGTGCTTTATGTGTCCTGTACTGCTTTACCCAACCTTTTATTTTACTTTTGACTGCTCAGTACACATTTTTAAATGGATTGCAAAGGGAACTAAAATGTTTTGACCTCCCGCTGCCTTTGTTTTTTGTGCGAGTCGTGGAGATTATCATCGTGGAGGCGAAAAATGTGTTTTGCGGTTGGTTTCTTTGACTTGCCTCATCAGGTTTTATGTACATGACAAACTTTGTAATATGATAACTACACGCAGAAGTAATCGAAATAGCAGGTGCTTTACTCACGTGGATACAGGGTTATTACCGTAATATTGTTTTTGGAGCAAGAGAGCTGAAATCAGTCTGATGTTCTTCATGTATGTCCAAGTGGTGAATGATGTGAAGCGTTTTCAGTTATGGATTTTAGTTAAATTGGTTATTTATTTTAAATCATGTTTAACTCATTCATTGCTATTCACGAATTTATTCGGGAATTGAAAACATGACAAAGAGCGCCATTCCCAAATTTGTTTCGGTTTTGTTTTTTTTTTCTTTTTTTGGAGGCCGATTAAGCGCTGGCCGTGGCCTCTGGCAATGTTTTTTTCCCTTCCGCAAAGGGGCAGCATTTCCCTTTTTTCCATGCTAGCGCTTTTTTCTAGCTTCAGCTATTATTAAAGCGCTACATAACCCAATATGTATGTATTGCATTGTATGTATATGGACAGCCGTCCTCATTTCAAGCTCATATAACTCCAGACCCATATAATTTAGGAATTAACTCTTTTTTTTCTGATGAAAGAAGAGAATCTAAGGTTTCTTACGCCGCATTGAACGTTTATGTTGTCTTAAAACTCAATATTCTGTGCGTCGTGGAATTTGAGTGAAAGAAGACAAAAACCCTGGCACTGAAGTGGGCACATTTTTGCACATTTTCTGGCAGTGAATGAGTTAAAATGAAAGAATGGCTTGTACGTGTGTAGAAAGTCGACAGCTAAAAGTTCCTTGAGAGCTAATAAAGAGTTTGTATGATTTTAAAAGAAAACATTGATGTTCTCGTGATTGCACAAGATGAATGCAGGAGATGACAATCCTGACAGGATCATTTCTTCTGTTTGTTCCCATCATTTAGGACATTATCCCCAAAAAATGGGGCTTACTCGAGCGCAGCATAGGAACCTGGATGTATCAGTTCATCAAGATCTTTGCTCAGACTTGAAAAAACTCAAGCGTAAAAAAAGTACGGTATTTTCCGGTGTATAAGGCGCACCTAAAAGCCTTGATTTTCTTCAAAAGATAACCCTGCGCCTTATACGCAGGTGCGCCTTATATGTGAAGTCATCTGGAACAACAACAGGTCTCGCAATGACTGTCAGCACCATTTACCCCTGTAGAAGAAGTAGTGCGTAACCCCAGGCTACTACATCGCATTATAATGTGGTGTGCGTTATATTTGGAACATTCTCGATAATTCTATATTATATTTGGAAAACTTATTTTATTAATTGAAGGTGCGCCTTATCTATGGAAACAGTTTGAAAATACACGATTCATTGGGAGTGCACCTTATACTCCAGTTTACCTTATACACCGGAAAATACGGTCAAGACCTTTCACCAAATGATACCACTTCTGCCTGCCAGAATGAAGGGTGCTGTGAGCGTGACAATCCTCACACCCCGACGATGGACCTCAGTCAACTCGCCCCCAGATCCGCCAGGATGCGCCATCCCCATGGCAATTATTACCTCGTGACATTTTTCAGTGCCGCTGTGGGTGGTGGGAGGAGCCTGTTTATATTGGGAGTCCTTATCTCTGCGTCTGCTCTGAATATATTACAGACTAAACCGAACCATTCGTGAAATTTATTTTGGTTATTTTTAAGACAACCTGGGACTCGTAGTGTGAGTATTCGTTTAAGTTAGTTGATTGACATTGCCACTTCATTTAATTCAACAACATAATAATTGAGTCGAAGATATCATATAACACAAACTCCCTGCAGATTCTGTAAAAACACCTAACATCAGATCAAGAACATTTTTGAATTATATTTTGAACAAATCGAAGTGTGTTTAAACTGTTGAAAAGGCGGCACATCAGGTGATAACAAAATAAGACTGCAGTTAAAAAATGCATAAAAACGATTTGGCATGATTATATAGTACCTGTGGGATTTTTTTTAAAACAAAACCTGACATAGAGAATAAGTGTGAATGCATGCTGTAGTCGTAAAAGGAAAAAAAAGAGTCAAGTTTTCAAGTTAGTAGTTTGCACTGACTGCTTGCAGGAGGGTAAAGGCCATTGAAGCTGAAGTGCGATTATGCAAGAAGACCCTGTAGAGTGCGGGGGTGGTCGAGAAGCGTGAAAAGAAGATGAATTTCTTTAGAAATACAATTGGAAAGACGTTTCGGCATCGGCGAGCTAATTTAAGAACACAGTATGGGTATAGTGTTAATCAAGGAGGGTTTTTAACATAATTCAGGCATACGGTGTGGAGGAGCTTGGCCTTTATGAGCATGTACGATTTTGTTAATGACCTAAATTAGCATAGCTTGACTTTTATGGAGGTCTACGCTCGAAGTGTTGTTTTAATTTTTCAGGTTTTCTTTTAATTTCCCTTTTGGAGTACTGTATATGAATGCAGATTGTGTTAGTTTGTGAAATGGAGATCCACTACATTGTCATGGCGCACAAGAGTTACTGCTGCCCTTTGTGTTTTTCATTGTTTTCTTTTATATTTATCATCTAAATTTGAAATCATTTATTGTTTAAGTAACATTTTACAATTACGTAGTTTACCAGCAAAAACATGATCAGCATAAGACATTTTTTTCTAATGAAAAGTGAACATTGGACACCAAAAGAAGTCTGTAGTCGACTTATTTGTTAATAACTGATAGCTTCTCGTTTCAAAGGTTCACGTGGTGCGTAAAAGTGATGGACTTCCATCTTCAAAGTTACAATGTGGCAAAACTTTATTGCGGGTATTGTCTTTTGATTGTAAACATTTCGGGACATTTCCATGAATACACGCGTTTAACATTGCGCTCGAGAAAACGAGTAATGCTTTGAATTAAAAAAAAAAATACGAACAAGCAGACTGCCGTAAATTAATTCATTTGTGTCTTTTTTTAATTTGTAAAAGGGAAGTGAGTCGCGAGGGACGTTGGTGTGCGACGGAAACGTGGATAGTAGAGGATATGAACAGCATGCAGTGCAGCACTCAACAATAAAGACACAATCGTTCCTGTATTAACGACGCAAATGCAGACATTATAAAGTTAAGGTAAAATAACAAACAACATACTTATTTCATTCTACAAAAAAAAAAATGCTTAGACAATGATTGTCACATTGCCACCTGGAAAACTAAAACACCAACAAAGCTAATTTGGCCGCTAGTTTGCTCAGTCTTTCGGGTGTACGGAATTTGATTGATTTATAGCCAAGCGAAAGTTATGCTTAAGTGGTTTTAACAAACAACAATATACTTGTGTTTTGACAGGCGACTCAACTTCCCGTTTTAATGAGCTGCTTCCCGATTTCCGATTCATACGCAACCATGTCGAGTGGTGGTAAGTAACCAATTTCCCATACTATTATATTCTCTAAGTTAGACATTACGTATTTTAGTAGGAAAAGTTGGCTTCTAAATAATTATTGTGGTTTCTGTATTTTCAAATGTATTTGCTTCGTTGTTTGCATCTTCTTGATGTCACGTGAATTCCCATACCGAACCATTCCATTGCATCCGTACATCTGGTTTGTCCTAATTACAGTACTGGTCTTGGGTGGTAGTTGAAGATGAAGGTTACAAAAAAGATGACCGATGACATGATTATATAGTACAAGCATAAAACAATGCGCAATGTCATTGTTGGAGAGGTATTCATGCACTTGTGCTAGTCAATTTTACTTCTGTGCAATTATAGGTTAAATAATAGTGCTTATTTTTCGCATTTGAATAGCAGTCTGGTTAACGGTGCTTATGGTAGCGTGTTTATTTTATTATTGAACGGTACAAAGTCATTCTTTTTGGTAACGATGTAATTTTACTAATCAAGCGAGTTGTTTTGGCAACAGTCCTTTTGGGGGCACGGCGAGCGTGTAGTCGATTTTTTTTACAAAAACGTTGGAACCGTGAGAAATACGTGCTTATCCCGAGGTACCCTCTTCCTGACTAAAAAAAAAAAGAATTACATTTAAATATACGTCCAACGATACAATAAATATTTGTCGATCAACGGTGATCATTTGTCCATTCATAATTTTCACTGCAAAATGCATAAATAGTTATTGTCGCTAGGTGGTGGTGTTGACGTTTCAAAATGTACGAAAACAGTTTTCATTATTCATACATCTTGTTATACAGATAAATATAACAAACATTTTAAAATTATGGCAATACATTTTATTAATCTGTATCTGTGTATCCTAATATCATTCAGAAAGATATGTGAATAAATGTGTGTTTTTTTATGAACAAAATGTAATTATAACCATTTTTAAAATGACACAAGGTACTTCACGTGCACTGAATTCCAGGGACGATTATTATTTTGAAAACCCAAAATAATAATATTATGAACTTTAGTGTTGCAGTGTACGAGGACTTCATTTATGTTTAACCCTGAATGTAAAATAACAGACGAAAGAGGGAGAAGAGCAAATCATGCGGTTGTTTAATATTGCTGCTTGTTATTGTTACTGTAGTAACAATGACAAGCAGTCAACTATTATGATAGTCGAACACTGCTGGTCTGAGTAGAGCTCTTCTGTCTCAACTTTTTAAGAAAATTATATAAAATCATTTGTTTGAGTGCCCCTAGTCACTTTTCAAGTGTTTTTTGGTCTTCTGGTTGTGTATGGGTACTATTTTTAGACCACTGGAGAAAAAAAACTTTTGTCCTTCGCTCACCTTCCTGCTCAAACCATTTTTGTGGTGAGCTGGCTGTCTTACAGCAGCACTCTCCCGTCTCCCTGCAGCTGTATCACTTTACATTAGCTGCTTGAATCAAAATTTGTGGTTGCTACGGCAACCAAGAAGGATGGCTCTCTGCAGGAATTGGGCATTCTTTGCTTTTAAAGTTGCTCTTGACCTACGGTTGGCTGGCAGGAGGAGGAGCGAATGCTGCAGAGGAACCTCTCACGGCCTCGCGTGGGTCCTGCTGCCTGGTTGCCCCAAAGTGAGACGGAGCTCATGCGTTGGAGCCGTTCCTCCTCCCTCCCACTTTTGGTTTCTGCGCAGCCTTAACTGGCTTTGCTCCTCTCGCCGCTTGAGTGTAAGCCGCAAGATGTCCGCATCTTTCTCCACCGGCGACAGCTCAGGGAAGCCCAAGTCTCCCTTCCGCAAGAGCCTGCAGAGCACCACCAGCACTGGTGAGTGAGGATGAGATGGGGATTCTTTGCAGTAAGAAAAGCAAAATATTTAACACTCTGGAAAATGAGTGTTAATGGACGAGGTGTTGACAGATGTGGGAGGCTTTGCCTTTTTGGGGAAAAAAAAAGTTTTGTACATGCTTAGAAATTAATTTACCGTATTTTCCGCATTATAAAGCGCACTGGATTATAACGTGCACCTTCAACAAATGACATATTTTAAAACATTTTCCATATATGAGGCGTACTAGATTATAAGGCGCGGGGTGAGCTTTTGAAAAAATGTAAGGCTTTATGGTGCGGAAAATACAGTAATTTTCGAATGAGTTGTGCAAACTGCATTATGCTCAGGTTGAATGTTGGAAATAGACATTTTACAAACGTGGCTCTTGGGCCCACTTAACGTCCTCTTTGTTGCGGTGACTCTTATCATTTGAGCATGGCCAGGCGCCATCGTTATCTCCGCTTGCACTTGGGTGCTGCACTGTTATCTTGTTGGTTTACTTCTGTCATTGTGAAGAGGTGATGATATTTTCTTTCCACCTTATAGCAATATAGGAAGTATGTTCAGATAATGTAGAAATAATCATCACATATTATTCCCAGTTTCTTCCCTAAAATGATGACACAACTTGTATTTCTGGATGTGGAGGACTGTATTTCCCGGTGTATAAGCTGCACCGGAGTATATGGTGCACCCCCAATGAATGACAAAAGTTTTCTGAATATAATATATAAATGTATACAAGTTTTCCAAATATAAGGCACACCACGTTATAAGGCGCTGCAGTAGACGTTGGGGTTATTCTTCTAGAGGGGGAAATGAAGTCGGTGGCTGCTGACAGTCGTTGCGAGACCCGTTGTGGCTCAATATTACTTAACATATGAGGCATGCCTGCGTATAAGGCGCAAAGTCATTTTTTGAAGAAAATTATGGCTTTGGGTGCACCTTATACATCGGAAAACACGGTACTTGACGTGACAGTGGACGAGTGAGGATGAAGTCTGGCTCACATTTCATAAGTTTGGGGATTGAATCATGTTCTCCTTTGTGCTTGTGTTGTGTTTCTCTAGGCATTCTGGCTTATTCTTATGTTAACCACAACAAAAAAAAACATCTTTCAGTTCATTAAAAGCTTGTTAAAAGTTCATAGATGGTTTTACTTACCTTTATTTGAAAATAAATGTTATTTAAAGGACAACCGACGTCTCCGGACAAGTTGTGTCCATAATTTGTAAAATGGCTTCAAATGACTTCTAGTGAGCGTATTTTAATAAGATTTCACCGCATATAGCTATATTTTACGTTTGAAGACTCGCTCCGAATATTCAGGAAGTCTTGTTTTTGAGTTGGTGACGAGTCCGTACGTGACGTCACGAAAGGACCGACCCCTGACCGAAAAAAGACACATTGTAGCAGTCCTTCCATCACGTCAATGTATTTTGCTGTACATGTTTGGTTTGAGAACCGTGTTGCACCCAAAAGCCGCCAGAAGACGGCATCAAAGCTCCATATAAGGAATTTATCAGCCTGTGGAAGCGGAGGTGGCCACTGGAGGTCGCCATTTTGTGCCTGTTTTTTTTGGGTGAGAGAATTTCCCCCAATGTTGCCTCAAAATGGCACATATAATTCTATAATCGATTGCAAACATGTATGCTTTCCTCTTCAGAACTATTTGAATCATATTCATAACTGGATGTGTAACAAGAAAGCATATTCTCCGAATCTGAAGCCATTGTTTTGATTCTCCAGCAATGCAAGACGTCTTGGCGTGACGTCACGAACTGGGGGCAGGACTTTCTGAAAATGCCCAATTCGCAGCTCAATTTTTTGCAGATTTTGGAGACTTTAAGTCATTTTTATTGTTGTTTTGCATTCGACTAAACATATAATACTGCGTGTTTTGGGTATTTTAGATGCTATAAAACGTTTTTCTGATGTCAGTTAAAAAACAAAAAAGTGACGTCGGTTGTCCTTTAAAACATGGCTTGTACAGTATCTAACTGTTTTGGCATTATGACAGTTTGGCCCTGGAGAGGTTTGGTTAAATGCTTCCTTTCAGGAATTTTTGCTGTTCATGGCTTTTCATTGCATTTATAGCAATTAACACATAATTTTGACTGCATGTCTGAGGCGTTGAATACATGTCTGCTTTTTGATTAGTTGGTGTGATGAGATGATTATAGATCAAGCGCAGGCTTGACTGCCTGCTGGGTGGTTGAGGTAAAGCTGAAACAAGACCAGCAAGTCTTCCATGAAGCAATTTCACCTTTTTATTGTTTTCATTATTCAACTACAGCATAGCACTAGCAACCAAGTGCAAATGCTGTGTTGTATTGAGCTGCTGCACTAGCTACTATAGCATATTTCCTGAGGAAACTCATCCTTGCTGCAGTCATAAATAACTTAGAGGTCTCTGCAGTCATTTTTGTGCTCTCAATTAGTCGCTCGGCTGAATGGACTGAATGCCCGGTCTGTCATGAGAGCCACATAAGGACCACCAAAAGTACTTGTCCGTCTTATGGTACTTTTACTGACAAATTGTCTTCCGGTAATTGTCTGCTGCAGTCCCTTGAGCAGCTCGCCTTCGAGTCATTCACCTGTATAAAAAAAAAACTCAACTCTACAGCACTCTTAGCGTAATCACGATAGATTTGGAAATGATTCTCTGATGCGTGTTTATTTTTTTCTTTCTTTCCCATACAAATGTGTATTATCCTGTCACTTTTCTACATCTGCGCGGGAATCCATCCCACTTGACCCTATTGGCATCACATGAAGCAGAATATGCAATGTAGCACTGTAGGAAAGTAGCAAAGCAGGCTAGGCTATGTGTCGTGATATCAAGTTGCTATTGAAACGTCTGCCAGAAAGGTTGAATGCATTTCTGTCCTCGCCTCAAATTACTGCTTTGCGCTACCATGTAATCTTCAATGATCGCTCCTTTTTTTCCAATCTCCACTCAAATTATTTTCCTCTCAGTGTCTAGTGAGTGATACAACACTAGTTTAATGATAACTAAAACAAATTCTGAATTTAAAAGAAAACATCGCCTTTCACTAATATTAATAACATCCTCTGGGTGGTGATAATGTGCATTTAAATGCTGCTGCAACCATATGTTTGGACAGCACCGCCATCTACTGGATCTGGTAGGTTACTGTCCTATTTGGCACAACCCCCAAATTTTAAAGAAAAACTGGCTGCATCTGTTTCTAGTTACATTCAATAACGACGAGAACCTCACTGTCACGTTACACGACATACTTGGCGATGGCATATTCAATACATATGTATTTAACTCATTCACTGCCAGACGATGTGCAACAATGTGTCCACTCCAGTGCCAGGGTTTTTGTCATTTTCACTCAAATTCCAGGACCCACAAAATATTGAATTTTAGGACTACATAAACATTCAATGCAGGGTAAGAAACCTTAGACTCTCATTTTTCATCAGAAAAAAAATGTTACTAAGTCATATGGGCCTGGAGTTATCTGAGCTTAAAATGGGGGAGGCTGTACAAAAGGCAAATGCTGCTCCCTCGTGGGAGGAAACACATTGCCAGAAGTCTGACCAGCGCTTTATCTGCACCCCCTAACCCCATGCAATAAAAAAAACAAATTTGGAAATGGTGCTCCACCTCATATTTTCAATTCCCGAATAAATTTGGGAATGGCAGTGAATGAGTGAAATTGAGGCCAATCAGAAGCTTTGGTTGAAGAGATTGTAGTTTTAGTACACTCGCCTGTTACTATTTTTTACTTACAAACTATTTTTTCTGTCATTTATATACTGTCTGTTTGTACTATGTACTGTCTTTTTTGCAGAAAAACATCTGAAGATTAGTCTTGTTTTTGTGTTGAAATGACTCTCTTAAAAACATTTTCAACAAAAACATTTCGTTGCCATGTTTGCAGCATACTTGGAGTTTGAATGGAAAATTCAACGCCTTTCTGCTGCTACATATACATTGTGTGAAACAGATGACGTCTGTCAGTGGTGGGAAAGAGATTTTGGGAGGGCCTCAGAAGCCATCACCCCAACAGGTGGGAGAGATAAGACAAGGTCAAGCTTATCCTCTGTAAGCCTAAATAGCCTCAGCTTGACACGTGAAAAAAATTGGAACACACGTTTTTGGCCGGTGAATACTATCTGTTCCCAATTGTTGAGACCCCTTTTAATGTTTTTGTAAATTTACTACTTCCCACCTAGCATTGTAGCATATTTAAAAGATTGCTCCTTGCCGGATCACATGGTGTAACACAGGTTCACCACAGACCACAATATCGAGTCTTACATTGTATTGCATTTATTTTACCATAGCTCCATCTAGTGGACACAGCCACAATTGTAGCTTCTATTTTATGCACCTTGTAATGCGGTGTGCCCTATATATGAAAACAAGTTTTAACTCATTCACTGCCACATGTGCAAAAATGTGTCCACTCCAGTGCCACGGTTTTTGTCATCGTCCCTTGAATTCCAGGACCCACATTATATTGCGTTTTAAGACTACATAAACATTCAGTGCAGCGTTAGAAACCTTGGACTTTCTTCTTTCATCAAAAAAAAGTTAATTCTAAATTATATGGGTCTGGAATTATATAAGCTTGAAATGAGGGCTACAATACAATACAATACAATACATACATATTGATTTATAGAGTGCTTGAACATTAGCTAAAGCTGGAACAGAGTGCTAACATGGACAAAAGGGAAATTATGCCCCTCTTGTGGAAAAGAAAAAAATATTGCCAGACGCCATGGCCAGCGCTTTATCGGCACCCAAGCATGAAAAAACAAAACCCGAACAAATTCTGGAATGGCAAAACTATGTCATATTTTCAAATCCAGAATAAATTTGTCAATGGCAGTGAATGAGTTAAAATAGGCCATTCGTTGAAGGTGCACCTTGTAACCCGAAGCGCCCCATAGTGCGGAAAATACAATACATTACTCAGTTCTTAGAACAATTACACAATTTTACACTTGATACCAATTTTTACTTTCTTATTAACCAAGGCTTTGGTGACATCTTGTGTGTATTAATGTGCTACCAAAATAGAAAAAAAAACACAGTTACAGGTGACTTTTTTTTAACAAATAGCTGAGGATAGGTTCTCCAAGAAAATAAAAATTGGCGAATTTATGAATAGCATAAGGAGAATAGACAGTAGTTCAGATTGTTCTTCATTAATTTCAACTCAGGCGAATAAAGGTCAGTGATTCCGGTCACTGGTGTCAGTTGAATCGCTAAAATAGATTTGAAAAAAAGAACTAAATGTAGTGCAAGGCAGTCAGGATTCATTTTTTTAATTGAAATTTTTGAGAATAATTAGAAAAGGAAAATATGGTCACATTGAGCATCATCTGATCTAGACATCAAAACAAAACATGTATCACATAACCATCTCATTAGAACGTTTTACATTTGTTTTCAATTCTGCTGGTGGAATGACCTGTTCATTGTGCCATATACAAAAGAAAAGTTAACAAATAAAGAATGAAAAAAAAATCATTCAAAGTACAAAGATTCATTTTTTTATTGCTTCCACCTTTGAACTACTCTGTAGTTATTGTATGAGACATGTCATAAAACATGCCTGCAATATTCGCTGATTGTAAAAGTAGCACTGATAGGAAAGGGATGTTTGAAATTGGTTCCTTGGTTATGTGCTTATCTTATACTTATATTATGATCATCACTGTGCATTTGCACTGATAACATTAATTTGTGTGTGTGCGACGTAGCTTACATTTCTGTGTGATGAGCTACAAGGAAGATAAGAGCCTTTGGGAAACTCATCCGTTGGCTCCAAAGAGTCAAACAGAATGTGCACAGATGTGAGGAATCAATGTGTGTTATTTTGTGGTGAATTCACATGGGAATTTTTGTGCCAGGTTTCCAGATTTGCTCCCCACTGCAATGCCTGTTTTTTTTTTTTTTTTTGTTCCTTGTACTGGGAAACAAAGGGCGCAGCTACTCCCATGTGCCGCTCATTAGCGCTCTGAAAAAGCAAGTCTCGATCTGTGTTTCACACACTTATCCGAGCCAACTTCACCGCAGTCAGCTTTTGCTCGTACAGAGACATCAGACAATCACAGTTTATACATACTTTGTGTGCGAGAAACGGTAGATGAGATCTCAAGGTCACAAGTGTTTTTTTTATCAGAGATTTGATTGAAAACAAGCTATAATGAACCAAAATAGCTGCACCTAACCGCCACTGCTACTTCTGTTGGGTGACAAGCCCCCGCGGCTAGTCAAATATTTGTGCCTACTAACCCGCTGACACACAGTGTGCCACCCAACTACTATTGACTTTCGGCTATTTTAGATTGCGACACATGTGTTAAGACCCTCACACCAAGGAATGAATTTCCCTTGAGATTAAAGAGACGTTTTATGTCCTTTAATGAAAAACATGCTGAAGAGTTCAAATCATCTTCACCGATTCGATAATTTGTGTTTGCACATCTGAGTCAACCCTAGGTTGGTGCTGATTATAGTTATGAACTCCGGACTGTTCATGTTAGTTCACCTGATATAAACCACTAATGGCGTCTTGACAGATTGAAAATGAGCTACCGGTCTGGTTGCTTGACAAGCACATAGCACATATAGGCATTTGGATGAATGACCAATGAATCAAATACAAGGCCATATTGCACTGTCCTGTAAGACTCTCATTTGGAAAAAAAACAAACAACTGTCAGGAGGAGGCTTAATGTTTACATTACTATTTATATGGCATTACTATTCACATCATCTGAGGACAATGTATCCTCTTCAATAAACTTAGCATGCATGTTAATCATATATGTCCACACTCTATGAATAGGAAAGTATGGAAACATTTCAAACAATAATAAATGTATGTAACACAGTGAAACCTCACCCAGTGACGAGTGAATCAAAACAGGAAAAACAACACCATACACACCCCAAACACAGTTTTGTACAGGTCATTCTTTGTTTTTTGGTTTATTTATTTTTGTATGTATCTATTTATTTATTGTTTGTTTGTTTATTTATTCATTTATTTAGCGAATATACTTAACTTACCATGTTTGTAATCTAATGCTACGCAATCGTGACGCAACTTTATTGACAAGGAGGAGGAGGCATGAACAAGGCAGGAGAGTGGGAGTGGCCACAAGTAAAGGGCCTCCTGCACTATAAAGCGCAATGGAGGCTGAGTTGGTTCGTTCCGGGCCCTCCCTGTAACCCCCCTCTTTTTTTACTCCCGTGGTATGTTCCACTTCAGTATTTAAATCCGCTTGCTTAAAAGTCTTGGGCTGCCAATGCATTGCAAACCGGTGAAAAACCAGGAAGCGACTGAGAGGCACACGGGGAGAAAGAAAGAAAACAAGATAGGGAGAGGGGGCGCTGTCAGAAAAGAAGAGGGGATCAGCTCGCCGCTATATTGACAGCACACCACCAGCAGCAGCCCAAAGGAAAAACGAGGAACATTGTGAGATCGCAGCACTATAGAGCAGATCACGTTTTAGAGGGGAAAATATCCTGTCTCTTTTCTCTCTCTATTTGCTGTCATTCACCCGTGTACCGGGCCAGCGGGGGAGGGTACACCGACTGTCCCAGGCCTAGTTAAATGTCCCAGCATCCCGCAGGAGATCAGACCGGGCCACTGCGACAGTAACTGTGAAAGCAAGAGAGGGCAGAAGAGGTATTGTAACTTCTACACATTCACCATAACTGCTGTGTTGAACGTGGAATACTGTGCTACAAGTTTCAACACCTTCTTTATGGCCGGCACCGAAGGTTCTTATCATTCGAGGAAGGTTATACAAGCCCCAGATGATGTGTTGGGAAAGTCTTGTTATTGTGTGGTATGCTGACAGCTTGTTTTTCTTCTGGGGAAGGACATATGGAAGAGGCGGCTGCGTCATGCATTTTGCCAGGCGGCTCTGTTGCTATGATGCTGATTTTAGCAAAGCTTGATGGGCTTCGTTTTATTGCAGTGGGTGGACATTCAGGGCATCTGCTATGGTGCTGTACTACCTCTCCCCCAAGAGTGGCTTAATCACTTCAGAGCACAATGAGAACAAATGCCGCAAGCGTGCGCATTCAATCAGTTCCTTACTATCTCAATGTCGAGAAAAGTCTCATTAGAAAGGAGATGCATGGGGGTGGGGGGGTATTTTTGTCTGAGCAGCTTGTGATTTGTGTGTTGTTATTCTGTGATGGCGTATGACAGATTGTGGTCTACTTGTTTCCAAATAGAGACTGTCACGTTAGCTGTAAAAATTATCCTTCTGAGTGGAATCAATGATTCCCTCACAACTAACAACTTTGAGAACAAGAGTTTCACCTGAAAAATGTCAAACATTTGTTTACCAACAACCGGGGCTGCTCAATAAGTTGATCGCGATCGACCAATCGATCTCCGAGGTAGCATTGGTCGATCGCATGACAATGTGATGTGACATTGTCATGAACTGAAGCTATACAAATAAATTTGAGTTGTTTTGCAAAAAAAAAAATGACGTCAGCCTATCAGCCATCCCTTCACTTGATTGATACACTGGACAACCAATCAGATGACATTGGATACACAGCGTGCTCAACAACGCCCCTGAGTGTTGGAAACAAGCTAGTCGTTAGTTATATCCTAATTTTTCACTCTTTTTTTTCCTCTTAAATGCAAGATACGGTCTAAAAATTAGTTGGGGAGCTGGACCAAGTAATAAGGAAAAAAAAGTATCACTTTCATATAGCATGGGAGTAGGACCTTTTTCACGATGACATTTTCAAAGTGCATTTGTCTCATCTGCTAGTTATCAGTGAACACGGTTAATGGCAAAAATTGGACAGAATTGTGTTGTGCAGCATATGCGGTGAAACGGCAATGTAAGTTGCAAAAATCCTCTATATATTTCCAAATAAATATAATGAGTAGATGATTTTGACTGGGTTATTTCAAAAGTAGCTCCCATGCTGAAAAAAATGTGAGCACCCCTGAACTACAAGATAATGTCGTAGATGGTATATTTTCATCTTTGGTTGCTAAGGATCATCTGTGTCTTTCCTTAGGCTCTCAGTGAACTAAGTGAAATCTCTATAGGGGTGGAAAAAAAAATCCAATTATAAAATCAATCCTCTCCCATTCCGAACAGTTATAAAATAAACTGTGCGTGTTTCTTTCTTTCATTGTAACATACGTCATCTTCCTGGGCACAACGTTGACAGCTTACTCAAAGAATGTTAATGTACAGTTCTACCATTTGCAATGTGAACCAGTTGTTAAACTAACATTTGTATGACTTTGTCAATGAGTATGATTACCTTTGCAAAGGAACATTTTCTTCTTATTAAAATGTACCTATGGATCTAGCACTATTGTGGTGATAGTGCACGATGCCCATTTCGCAGAGTAGTAAAATAACAAAAATCTCGATTCATTAAAAAAAACTATCCTAAATTCACATCAATCTTCTGAATATCCATAATTGAAATTTGACCTAAAATCCAGCCCTGCCACGTGAGTTCATAAAAATGAATCAAAATACTTTGCATAATAATGCTAATTACAGAGGTCATATTGCTATTTTCTGAATATTCGAACGAAATGGGAGAACAGGACATGTGAGAGCGCAAAGGGTGTGTCCCACATTAACACCAAATGTGTGCCAACGTATGTACGGAACAACAACATTGTTATCATGCTTTCTTAGCTTTGTGTGACTAAATCGCTCGGAAAATGCTTCTGTTTTTCTGCACTCTTTAAAGCCTGCTGGTGACACTCGGCTGAACTGAGATCCGCGCAGACGCAATGCCACGAGGTTTCACACTCTAAGCCCGGTGATAGTTATCTCTGTTGTTCTTCTCAAAGTGGCCATTGAGCAACATGTCACATCTTTGATGACCGTTGATTGAATCAGTCACCATTAGCGAATCACGACGTGAAAGCAAGACCTCCTGTTTTTCTCTGTACTGGATTCTGAACCCGTTTTCATTCTATTAGTAAAGTTATAACATATTTTTGCTTAACAGTGTGACAAATGCCCTAATATGAGCAATATTAAGACCATGCATTCTCATTCCAAATATTGACCATTTTTTCAAGCTATTGAATTAGAAACTTTAGTAAACAAATGACCATGAAGCATAAAACCAGTTCTTACATCAACAAACTTTGCTTTGTTTTAGGCTTATCGACTCAATACAAAATGCCTGTTTAGGGCTTTTGTTTTTGTTTTATTTATTTATTTTTGTCAGCAGTACTTGACTAAACACGTGATTAAAAAATGTAACTTCCAAAACTTGCTGCCAGAGACTCCAAGCTTGCGTATGACAAAGGTTATTCCGGGTCAGAATCAAGAGGGCGGAGAATCCGGAATATGTTGCTCCAAAATACATTCTCACCAACAACCAATGACATTTTTTTTAGGTCAGGCACTTCCTGGACACTTAGCAACACATTCAAATAAAGGACCAAATAAAGAACCAGTAGAAATAACTCGCCTTTGGAAGTCTTTTGGACTCTTGTTGAGGTTTCGCAAATTATACTGATGCCAAGGATATCCCACGCGCGTTGTTTTCACACCAGGCGACATCTTTGTTTACCCATCATTTGTCAATCCAAGCATTTGAAAACATTCACTTGAGATTTGGACAACATTTATTATGACGACAAATCTCTGATTCTGAAAATGTTTCTTCAGTTGTCATCTGTACTTCTTTGAAGGTGTCGGTCGTTTCGGTCCTCATCCGAGAAGCTTCGTCAGCGAAAAAATAGTTCGCTGACGAAGCTTCTCGGATGAGGAGCAAAACGTTCGACACCTTCAAAGAAGTACAGATGACAGCTGAAGAAACATTTTCATGGATGGACCACTCCTGTACTACTGAGTTTACACAAACATATGAAGATTTTTTTTGTTCTGTTTTTGTTTGAGGGGGTGGGGGGATAAGACGCCTGTTGCTGAAATGCACATGTCGTTTCCCGCCCCTGTCCTCGCCTCGGTATAGTCACATGATGTGACCGAGATAAATAGTTTCAGGATTGCTGGATTAAGAGTCATCTGGGGTAGAGGGGTTGGGGAAGGATTAGTCCATGCTAAACTGAGGAGGACTCTATGTTGTGTTGACATGTTTTACGGTGTCACTATCCTCTGCTCATCATTTCACTTGCTAGTGAGTTGAACGCGTCACTTTCATAGGCTGCATAACAAGTGTGTGTCTGTAGACTGAATACAACCTTTTATTTATTTGTTTATTTTTGGGAAACGTGTTACTCTGTGAACCACAAAGACCGAAATGTTGTTTCCTGAATTAGTTTTCTTTTCGCATGGGAGTTGGAGTGGACGCTGCCATCTGTTTGCAGCAGGTCCAGATAACGGAAAACTCCTGTCAACTTCAGGTGCATGTACAACTCAATGCTTTGTGTGGACTTCCCCAAGAATGAAATTGACATTTAGGACACTTAATCTGCACCGTTGCAACGCTTCTTAACCTCTTTAACTCATTCACTGCCGGACATGTGCAAAAGTGTGCCCACTCCATTGCCAGGGTTTTTGTCATTCTCACTCAAATTCCGGGACCCACAGAATATTGAGTTTTAGGACTACATAAACATTCAATGCAGCGTATGAAACCGAAGAATTTCTTTTTTTCATAAAAAAAAAGAGTTAATTCCTAAATTATATGGGTCTGGAGTTATCTGAGCTTGAAATGGGGGCAGCTGTACAAAAGGCAAATGCTCCCCCCTCGTGGAAGGGAAAAACATTCTCAGAGGTATGACCAGCACTTTATCAGCACCCCACTCAAGAAAAACCAAAACCGGAACAAAATATGGCGCTCCACGTCATATAAAAAAAATTTGGGGATGGCAGTGAATGAGTTAAGAAGCAATTTGAGATTTTACTGACATTTCCGCGAGGCCATTTCATTTTGATTGCCTTACAGTCCATTTCAAAATGGCCGATCATCAGTTGTAAAACAGGGAAAATGTGTTTCTGAGCATATGAAATTTGTTGATGACTAATTTGCAAGATGGCTTTCGTTTCATGTTTTATGCTAACTAACTTTCAAAACGCCATCTCTGATATTTTTCACAGCATTTCAAAACAAGATTCTAATTTTAGTTTGCCTCACACACTCCGGAATCTTGGGTCAACCACAAGTCTCTCCTTTTTTCTATTTATGTCCAAGACGGGACAGTTGTTTGTTTTTCCCGCCATCGAGTTGATGCCTGGCGTCTCTCTTTCAGCTGGTTCAACTTCAGCCTGAAGTGATTCAAATGATTTATGTCATTGTTTGGGATTTAGCCGTGTACGTACATCCAACACCCTGCACGGTTGGTTTTATTTACAGTCACTGACCAAAACATTGGACCATGCGGCTTGCGCATTGTCATGTGATCCATCAAAATCCAGTCTTTACAAAGACTGTGCTTCTCGGGTCATTGCGTGGCGTATCAGTAATAGTCACAAATGAGGTTTTTGGTTCTTTAAAAGCACTCTACCACCTCTAATGTAACAATTCCATGGCCAGCGATTTCAACAGTGGCCATCTTAACATGGTATCAAGCTGCAGGTTGCCCGAAATGGTGAAACTCATCAGTGACCAACATGTCCGGTTTGCCTCCAGATTCGTGTGGTGTGTCTGAGTCCAAACCCCTCAAGCCCCAACGTTCCCTCCCGGGAACCCCCGTCACTTTGAAACACCTCCCGGTTGACCTACGCACGTCCATGGAAGAAAAGTACAAAGAAATTGCAGAGGTGAGAAGGAATATGGCAAATGTTTATTCATGTTTTGATTGGAACTTTAGAGCAGACTTTTCAATTTTCATCCAGCCTGCAGCGTCCGTCATAAAATCAATCATGTCTGGCCCACATGTAGAATTAACTCATTCACATTGTCACTCGAATTCCAGGAGCCACAGAATATTGAGTTTTAGGACTACGTAAACATTCAGTGTAGCATAAGAAAACATTTGACTCTCTTCTTTCATCAGAAAATAAATCATGAATTCCTAAAGTATATGGATCTGGAGTTATATGAGCTTGAAATGAGGCTGGCTGTCCAAAATACAATGCAATACATACATATTGGTTTCTACAGCGCTTTAACAACAGCTGAAGCTGGAACAAAGTGCTAACATTTAAAAAAGGGAAATGCTCCCGCTTATGGAAAGGAAAAAAAAAACATTCCCAGAGGCCATGGCTAGCGCTTTATCATCACTCAAACAAAAAAAAAAACAAAACCCGAACTAATTCGCGAATGACACTCTCTACGTCATATTTTCAATTCCAGAATAAATTTGTGAATGGCAGTGAATGAGTTAAGACATTGGGCAGTGTCCTCATTGCTGCCACCTAGAGACTCAATTAGGAACAGCAAATTAGTATATGAGTAATTGACTGAATGAGTCCACTGCCACACATTTTTGCACGTCTGGCAATGAACGAGTTAAGCTCCTTGCACCTCTAGAGTACCTTGGTCGAACCTTGGTTATTTGTTTTCACACCTAAGCATAAGATGCCCCCCCCCCCCCCCACACACACATTGGCGACTATGTGTTTTGATGCTGACGACAGGAGCTGTTCACACGCAGCATGGCAGAAAGCGAGATGCGCAGCGCCCCCTATGAGTTCCCAGAGGACAGCCCCATCGAACAACTGGAGGAGCGCCGGCACAGACTTGAGAGGCAGATCAGTCAGGACATCAAGTAAGGAACTTGAAGAACATTTGCATTCTTCGACAGGGCAGACCAAAAACAAAAATAATTTGCGCTTACTCACGCACACCACACAATGATGGGTTGCTGCTTTCTGCATCCGCACCGTTTAATCAAATGATTTGTGTGATCGTGTCTCACCTTGATTCCGTAAATGCCTTAAGCCAGGTGTGTCAAAGTCATTTTTTTGCCGCGGGCCACATTGTAGTTATGGTTTCCTCTCCAGGGCCGTTATGAATTTGGGGAAACCCGTTAGAATGTTTAAATCCCTTCAAATATTACATATAGAGTACACAGCAAATTAATGAATAACTCGTTTTCAAATCTGAAGTCAAGAATAATGACTTTTATTGTGGTTGACATCCAAAAATATGAAATTTTGGCTCAGATTTTAGCAATCATCATGGAATTTAACAAGTTTGATTTGCTTTCGCGGGCCGAAAAAAATGATGTGGTGGGCCTTATTTGGCCCGCGGGCCTTGACTTTGACACCTGTGCCTTAAGCGGTCTTTTGTGTGCATATATTGTACCATTGTTCACAATCAGTGTGCTTAACTTCTAATCTGCCCCTCGCCGCCTTCCGCCCCCAACCCACCCCTCCACCTCCTCCACGCTTCCCCTGCGCTGCCGCCACTCACGCCAAAGGCTTGAGCCCGAGATCTTGCTCCGCGCCAAACAGGACTTCCTGAAAATCGACAGTGTCACAGACCTCGAGTGAGTGTGCGCTGCTTCGCGTTGTGACTTGTTCTTCGGTTTTCGACGTAGGTGGGATCTACCAAAGTAATGAAATTGTGCTGGGGATTATGATTTCACTTGACGGGATTTTTGCTCGTCGAGTTATCACAGCGACGGACGGTTACAATGACGTGATCTTCCACTAGATGGCGCATTGTACACTTCACCTCTTCATTCAGTTATATAACAGATTAGCGCAGGGGTGTGAAACTGTCTTTTTTTTGCCCCTGGCCACATTGTAGTTGCGGTTTCCTCTCGGGGGGCTGTTATGAATTTAGGGAAGCCATTAGTATGTTTAATCCCCTCCACATATTACATACACAAAGCACAACAAATTAACTCATTCACTGCCAGATGTGCAGAAATTTGTCCACTCCAGTGCCACGGTTTTTGTCATTGCCACTCAAATTTCAGGACCCACCTAATATTGAGTTTTAGGACTACATAAATATTCAATGCAGCGTAAGAAACCTTAGACTCTCTTCTTTCATCAGAAAAAAAACATTCCTAAATTATATGGGTCTGGAATTATCTGAGTTTGAAATGGGGGTGGCTGTACAAAATACAATCCAATAAACGCATATTGATTTATATAGCACTTTAACAGCTGAAGCTGTAACATAGCGCTAAAATAGACAAAAGGCAAATGCTGCTCCTTTGTGGAAGGGAAAAACATTGCCAGAGGTCTGATTGGCGCTTTATCGGCACGCCCCGCAAGAAAAACAAAAACCCGAACAAATTCAAGAATGTTGCTCCATGTCATGCTTTTCATTACCTGAATAAATTTAAGAATGGCGGTGAATGATTTAATGAATAATAATGACTGTTATTGTGGTTTGGGACAATTAGAAATTTTGCTTCGGATTATAGCAAGCATCATGGCACTTGATATGCTTGATTTGTTTTTGTGGGCCGAAGAAAATGATATGGTGGGCCAGATTTGGCCCCAGCGCCTTGAATTTGACCCCTGTCATTTTAGATTCCAGAATATTTGTTTCGGAACATTTTATTATTAAAATTTGTCAGAGTTCAATGAAGTCAGGGAAGAACTCCAGGGAATACTTTTGACATGTAATGTACGTTACTTCTCCTCAGTGTACGGTTATTGGCTTCCTACACAGCCATATATATATGTTTATATGGCCGTGTTTATATGCTTCCCAATAAAATTTGATCGCAAAAGAAAAATCTCCAATCTGCCAGAGATGAATTAAACCGTTTCCTCATTTTTATGCACTGGTATGAATCTCCATTGACCTGATTTGTAACTCACCACTCTCTTCTCTGCCCCCTTGTTAAGATTAATGAGGGAGAAGAGTGTTGATTCCGTTGATAATGGCATTAGTGAGCGGGAAGTGCCAATGGAGAGAGAGTATCAGCGAGTTTCCATATCCGGAGAGGAAAAATGCGGGGTGAGGTAGTCTTTTGTAGTTTTTTTTAAGGTGAAAAAAAAATACCAATCAGGAATGTCTCCTCAGGTGCCCTTCACTGACCTGGTTGATGCTGCCAAGTGTGTGGTAAAGGCTTTGTTCATTCGGGAAAAGTACATCAACAGATCGCTGCAGTCCTTCTGCAAGACGACAGCTCATGCCTTGCAAGATCTTGGCTTGAAGCCGCTGGACTTGGGAATCTACGACAAATTCCCTGAGACTCCCGTCGACGCTGGTATCGTATGCATTCACCAATGTAGTTTGTGTCACATGCTGTCATGTGATCATTGAACGCCTTTTTAGTTTTGATGACACGGTGGCAATGTGAATGTAGATCCTCATGAGGGTTCGAGTTTGGGGGTTTTAGGCTTCTCTTCGCAATGTAGTGCGTCGTTGACTTTTGTGGATGTCGGTATTTTATTTTGAAAATGTCTTGCCATCAAGGGAGAAATATGAGCATTCCAAATTCAGTCATCTGACCTGATTTTTTTTTTTCCCCTTTCCTAATCTGAACTCAGACCGCATGACCCCCTTTCCTGTGGCTCCAGACTATGCAGTTTTTATGCTCTTTAGCAAATTGAAGCTTTTTTTTCCCCTGCATTCATCATCACTGAGATATTTTTGCCTCCTTTTTTTAGGCATAGATTGGTGCTGGTATCCGTTAGACAATCTCCCATTCTGATCCATTTTTGTATTTCACTTTTTTTTTGTATACTGCAAACCTTTTTGCTTTGTTATTGTTAATTCCTGGATGTTATTTACGGGATGTTCTGGATTGTCTCCTGCTGAGCAGAAGGAAATCTTTCTCAAAGTCAACCATGATCTTTTCTGCACTATGAGATCATTAGACAATTTAACTCTCCTCCACAAGCCATTTCTGTCTTGCCATTTTGAACGCACCAGTCAACAGCTGACTTCTCCACAAGATAAATGTAATTACTATTGAATTGATTTATTATTTGTACAGATGCTCCTGTCCACCCACCCGTCTCTGAGACACACCCATATGACAATCTGGACCCCAAAAATCTGCCTTCAGATACAGGATATGGTTGCAAGATGGTAGATGGAGTCATGCATGTTTATACCAAGAAAACCAGCATGGAGAAGTATGGGTCCCCTTTAGGGAGACAACTGTCGCCCCAAAAAAGTGTCTGTGTTGTCTGACTTTGTCCACCATTTCCGCATTTGCAGAGGTACCCTATTAGACCTGCCGTATCCAGACCTGAAAGAATATATCGCTGATATGAATGTCATGATGGCTCTCATCATTAATGGTCCAGTGTAAGTATATCAAAAAATTGCAGGGTGCAGGGATCAGTTTAGTGTTTGTTTTGTGTGTGTATATGAAGAGAACTTTTTTCTTTTGTCCATTCTAACAGGAAATCATTTTGCTATCGGCGCCTACAGTATTTGAGCTCTAAATATCAAATGCATATCCTCCTAAATGAGATGAAGGAGCTGGCAGCCCAGAAGAAAGTTCCTCACAGAGACTTTTACAACATACGCAAAGTAAGACTCACCAAACGGGGAAAATAACGCAACTTTTTGCGTCATTTACAAAATTGCCAGTTGAAGCTTGAAATTATGACACCTGCGTGTGTGTGTGTGTGTGTGTGTGTGTGTGTGTGTGTGTGTGTGTGTGTGTGTGTGTGTGTGTGTGTGTGTGTGTGTGTGTGTGTGTGTGTGTGTGTGTGTGTGTGTGTGTGTGTGTGTGTGTGTGTGTGTGTGTGTGTGTGTGTGTGTGTGTGTGTGTGTTAATGCAGGTAGACACACACATACATGCGTCGTCCTGCATGAACCAGAAGCACCTGCTGCGCTTCATCAAGAGGGCCATGAAAAAATACCCCGAGGAGATTGTTCACATTGAGCGCGGCCGAGGTCAAACCCTCAGGGAGGTTTTTGAGACCATGAACCTGACCGCCTTCGATCTGAGCGTGGACACTCTTGACATGCATGCGGTGAGCTATTGCACCAAGGTGGACCAGATATCAACCTCCTGTGAGGAGAATCCATGACCATTTAAAACGATATATGAGGGAAATTGTACTTGATTTTTTAATTTTTTTTTGCAGGACCGTAACACGTTCCATCGCTTTGATAAATTCAATGCCAAATACAATCCCATTGGAGAATCGATCCTCAGAGAGATCTTCATCAAGACTGACAATCACGTTGAAGGGAAATACTTTGCACACATCGTCAAGGTTTGTAAAAAGCATCTTCGGGCTCAATTTACCAAAGGTTTGCGCTTTCAAAATTGGATTGGATTTTCCTTTATTACTCTCGCACTGGAGAAATTTACATTTCACAGCAGCAAAGCGATGAAAGTAAGAGAAAAGGAAAGGAAGAAGTAAAAAATAAAATACAAGACTTGCTGTAAAGGCAGCCACTCTAGTGGCGCCATCTTGAAGTCAAAATAACAACAAAAAACTAAATAACAAATAATGTGACACAACACAAAAGAACCAGTCATTCAATTCTAAGCACTTTCTGCACCCTCTGTTGTACAAAGCAGTTCTAGATGAGAGGAGAGGATAAAAGTGTCCTTTTCACCACTGCATCAGGGACGTCATGGTGAAATGTACACGTCTGCTACAAGCTAAATGTTGAAAGAAAACACGAAGCTGTAGCATCCATTGACGAAAAGAGATTTCCTCACATCTCCACGTAAATCCGCCTCAATTCCAAGCCGCGACAATTCCACATACGCATTGGCGCTCTGCGCTGACTGTGAAAATGCTTCCCATTACAGGCGCGAATAAAGCACACTATCCCCAGCCCAGAGCTGTCCAGCAATGACACTCAAATGGCATTTGAAATTCCTCACAATCAAAAACAGTGCTGGCATATTCGTGCTGCCGAAAAGGTGCAAGTACTCTCCTCCTTGATGAATGTCGTGGCCAAAATGCTGAAAAACAATCCTTATCCTTTCCACATGATGCACAACGACTCAAAGTGACAAAAGAAACCACAAAAACAACAAAAAGGCACTTATAAATCAAATGTATTATTATTATAAAAAAATTAATATATCAATGTTTGCTGTTAAGGATTTAAGTCAATTTGAATTTCAGTCCCACAGATTTTTTTCTGTCTTCAAATCTACCTACGAAACCAACAAACTGCTCCAAGAAAAAAAGTCTTATTTATCTCGCCTAGGAGGTGATGTTCGACCTTGAGGAGAGCAAGTACCAGAATTCCGAGCTCCGTCTGTCCATCTACGGTCGCTCTAGAGACGAATGGAACAAGTTGGCCCAGTGGGCTGTCAAACACAGAGTGTATTCCGATAACGTCCGCTGGCTCATCCAGGTGCCTCGTCTTTTGTAAGTAACACTTTCATTCTGAAAAATAAAAAATGGTAAAAAAATAGTTGCTGATGCCCTTTCGCTTTGGCAGTAGTCTGCGGTTTTATTTGTGAATACCTTCGGTTCCGATGTATGGATGAATGTGTTTGTTTGTAAACTCCTCGTTAGTATAGTGGACAGTATCTCCGCCTGTCTCGCGGAAGACCGGGGTTTGATTCCCCTCTGGGGAGGTTAAATTGTTACTGCAAGTATTGGAACAAGGGTGCGGAAAATCCTACTGGACCCTCCACACCCTGCCCACCACGTTTTCCAGTGATTCCCCTCAGGCAGGCGCTACCGATCATTTAAATAGCTTCTTACCCCAAGCCATTAACTCTATTAATAGTAACTGAAATATAACTGTATAGTGCCTCTTTGCAATTTTTGTATGATGATACTAGTGCAGCGTGGTCTACCGGAGACACATTTCTTGTGTGTTCTACATACTTGGCAGTAAAGCTGTTTCGGATTCTGATTCTGTAAACAAATTCTCTGTGGCATTGTCTTCCCACAGCGACGTGTATCGAACAAAGAAGCAACTGGCAAATTACCAGGAGATGCTTGAGAACATCTTCCTACCGCTGTTCGAAGCCACCATCGATCCCCAAAGCCACCCTGAGCTGCATCTCTTCTTGGAGCACGTGAGCGCCGATTTTTTTTTTTTTTTTTTTTTTCTTTCTTTTTAGCCTTAACCTTACCAAGACTAAATCCCCCCTGTCATCCAGGTGGTGGGCTTTGACAGCGTGGATGATGAGTCCAAGCCGGAGCACCATATTTTCAATTTGGATAGTCCCCTCCCAGCTAATTGGAGAGAGGAGGACAACCCACCCTACTCCTACTACCTCTACTATACCTACGCCAACATGACCGTACTCAACCACCTTCGCAGGTGACGTTCCGTCCCCAAACTGCATTTATTTTTGATTTGACATCTCAATCATATATATTTTTTAATATACAGTGATATCTTCACTTACAAACTTAATTGGTTCCCAGACAGAGTGTGTAAGGCGAAAAGTGCCTATACCAAAAATTAATTTCCCATAGGAAACCATTAAAATGAGAATAATCCATTCCCAGGTCCCCATAAAACATAATTTTCTACTTTCTAATTTTCTAAGCCTTAAAACTACACAGAATATACCTTCTTTTATGTATAATAAAGATGATTTGAGAGAGGATTAGTGACGCGTTCCTTTTCTTTATCATCGACAACAAAAAGACGAGACTGTCATGATTGATCCAAAATTTTTTGCTTTATTGAACAAAAACCAAGGCTCATCAAAACGTAAAAGGTGTAGAGTAGAGAGTAAAAATAAAAAAGTGAGTGAACATAAATTTGACACTGGCCTTTTATACGAACATTAAACGCATGTTACCATGCTCTTAATACGTTCTGATCACGTTCATAACACGATCTCAACGCGTGACTTAACACTATCTGACTACGGGACTTCAGACATGGCTGATCACATGACTTCAGACGGTGACTTCAGATGATCTTACAGTCTGATCAGGTGAATTCAGACAATCCGATTAGGCGAATTCAGACGATCAGAAAAGTTTTTGCTCCATGTTTTACTGTTTTCCGCATGGTGCTTACGTCAACATGGCATGGGCCTTTTTTAACGGACGAGACACAGGATGACTAACGGAGCCCAAATACCTTAATATCGCTAACAAATTTACCTTAACTAAAACAGCAATAAAATGAAACATATTGCACCGTTTCAAAATCTATTTATACAATTGTGAACAATAACAAAAATATATATTTAACCAAAATTTCCTGATGGCTCTAACATCTATATATACTGTATATCTGTCCAAAACAGGAGGCGAGGCTTTCATACGTTTGTGCTGCGACCTCACTGTGGCGAAGCTGGGCCAATCCACCACTTGGTGTCCGGGTTTATGTTATCGGAAAATATCTCCCATGGTCTTCTGCTCAGGAAGGTTAGCAATGCACTTTGGTTATCGTACACCAGTGGCAGGCCACGCATGTCACTCCTAGGCCTTCAGTAGTGCTACGTCTGATTCAATCCACAGGTGCCACTGTAAAAAGGAGTGGTGTGATTTACTACACGTCCTGTACTGTACTAGAGGGTACAGTTAGTCAGGAAATAACTTTTGAAGAAAGAAATACTGTCATTAACCTGATCGAGTTTTTACTATCAATGTGTGGATTCATGAGAGACAAGATGATTGGCGAAGGATGACGTAGCATCAGTAATATACTCATAAAATTGCAATATGATTTGCTATTTTTGCTAGCTTCGGAGCTGTCCAACCTTAATGCTGTCCATTTTTTCTTAAGGTCGGTCTTGAAAATCCCTTTAACTGTAAATCATTTCTTCTCCTCCTACAGCCATTGTGGGTTAACAAAACAGCTATTAAATCAACACAATATATTTGCTTATGTAGCTCGTTACCTATACAGTGCGCGAGCTCTATGGCTAGTGACTACCCAATCATAATTTGCGATAACTCTGATGTTGACCAACGCCTTCAAGAATGCGTTGGTACCCCTTTTGGGTTGCTAACTCGATATCTGATTGGCTAGAGAAAGTTTGTTTGACACATTTGATGCTCCAGAGCCTGCAGAACCGATTGTGAAGGCTTGCGTCCATGTAGATTTTTGACCCTGGTAACAAATGATGGTTCAAATGTGATTGGTTAAATGCTTAAATACGAAAATACACATCTGGAAGAAGCGCAATAGGGGAAAATTAATGAATGGAAGCTGAAAGAATTATTTAATAAGAATTCATGGACAAAATATAATTAAGATCAGCCTGTGATTCAGATATTTTCAGCCAGCAGAGAAGGCTTTGCAGGCTTAGATGGTCCGCCACTGTCGTACAGCAATTTTTAGCTATTGCGGGTGTGTGAAAGTTTTCCCTCGCCATAAATGGGGATTCAATGTTGATTGGGTTTGATTTATTCATCACCCAGACTGGCTGAATTTGACCAAATTAGCCATTTTAAAATCTGCAAAAAAATATTAGTATTGCTGCTTATACACAATATAACCAAAATCGTTTCACCTTTTTGTCTTTTGTTATAAAAGACATTTTTAATTGGTGAAGCAAAATGACTTACTTCTCTGATCAAATATGGCATTTTCTCCCCTCAGGCTCCTGTGCTGCAGTATTTATACTACCTGGCCCAGATCGGCATCGCCATGTCCCCTCTGAGCAACAACAGCCTATTCCTAAGCTACCACCGCAATCCGCTACCAGAGTACCTGTCAAGAGGCCTCATGGTGTCCCTGTCCACGGACGACCCCCTCCAGTTCCACTTTACCAAGGTCAGTCAGTGCAGAGGACAATCAGGACACTTTGAGATCATCAGACGTAACGAACGATGCGGGTGTGTGCAGGAGCCTCTCATGGAGGAGTACAGCATTGCGACTCAAGTCTGGAAGCTGAGTTCTTGTGACATGTGCGAGCTGGCAAGAAACAGTGTTTTGATGAGTGGCTTTTCACACAAGGTAAACTGTTCTCCTGATTTCTGATTTTTTGCAAGTCATGGCTTTGGTTTTTTTTTTACACACCCATCATTGTGTTGGAAATGCATTTGAGGATGTTATTTGCTTTGCATATTTTTTTTCCTCTTACTCCCCGCGGCAAATAATGCAGGAGAAGGTCAAGATTCTGCAACTGCAGAATTCTGCAGCTTTCCTTTCGGATTTTCCCTTCAGGGGTCACCACAGCTAATCAATGTCCTCCATATAAATGGATAAATAAATAAATGAATACATGAATAAATAAATGAATAAGCGAATGAGCAAATAAATGAATAAATTAATGTGTATAAATAAGCAAATAAATAAATACATAAACTGGTAAATACATGGGTAAATAAATGAGCAACTAAATAATGAGTGAATAAAGAAATGAAGAAATAAATTGAGAACTAAACACATAGAAACAGTACATGGATAAATAAATGGATAAGTCGACAAATAAATAGATACATAAATGAATAAATAAATGAATATATAAATGAATGAATAAATCAACGAATAAGTGAATGAGTAAATAAATTAATAAGTAAATCGGTAAATAAATTGTTAAATGGATAAATAGAGAAATAAAGAAATGAATGAATACATGAATAAATAAATGAATAAGCGAATAAGCAAATAAACGAATAAATTAATGAATAAGTGTATAAATAAATAAATAAGCAACTAAATAATGAGTGAATAAAGAAATAAATTGAGAACTAAATACATCGAAACAGTAAATGGATAAATCGATAAATGGATACATGAATAAATAAATGAATAAATCAACGAATAAGTGAATGAGTCAATAAATTCATAAATAAATCGGTAAATAAATTGTTAAATAAATGGATAAATAAATAGAGAAATAAATAAATGAATAATGACGTGAATGAATAAATAAATACATTGGTAAATAAATCATAAGTAAATGAAGAAAAATAAATAAATTGAGAAATAAATAGCAAAATAGATAAATGAATTAATTAATTAACAAACACATAAATGAATGAATAAATGAATAAATGAACAAATGAATGAAAAAAAAATGAATGAATGAATGAATAAGCGAATGAGTAGATAAATCAACAAATGAGGAAATATGTTAATATAAATTGAGAAATAAACAAATAAATAAATGAAAACAAAAGTGAATGAATGAACGAATGAGTAGATAAATCAATTAATGAGGAAATATGTTAATATAAATTGAGAAATAAATAAATGAATTACATAAATAAATAAATACATAAATAAATGTGAGGGAGGGCAGCGGCTATTAGTTAGCCCCTAGTAATACCGCCACGGGTGTGTTCTAAACATAGCTCACCCGTAATGAGACACCATGCCGTTCTCTTCTTCACCCAAATTTTTTTTGATTGATTTCAATATAACACAATTTTCTATGAAAATTGTTACCTGCAGGCCAAAAGCTACTGGCTTGGCCCCAGCTATTACAAAGAAGGCCCAGAGAGCAACGACATCCGCCGCACCAACCTCCCCGACATCCGGGTGGCGTACCGCAGCGAGACGCTCTCCGAGGAACTTCAGCTGATCACGCACGCCGTGCGCACCGAGGAGCTGGAAACCATCAGCGAGGAGGACACGCTGTGCATGGGGCTTCTGCCCGGGTGCCGTTGAGTTCCCCGGTTAAAAGCACACCGGCCGATCGTCCGTGTCATGTGACACCGGAGGTCGTAGTAAGGAACTAATGTTCATCTCCGCACTTCAAACCTGTCAGCTAACCTCAGGAAGGTCAGCTGAGGCGGGGTACAGACATCCATCCATTTCTCCTTCCATCCATCCAACCAACCAACCAGCTCCTCATCCATCCATCCACCTGTAGTCACTGTGATGCATCCTAGGCAGAGTCTTCTATTTTCTTGATGTAAGTTGGACAAGCCGCCCAAACAAACGTTTGCGGCTCAAAGCACAGCAACAAGGCCAATTATTTTTTTTCCCTCCACGCTTCTGGCAAAAGAAGTCAAGCCAACATTCCACTTTGGGAAACAGAATGAAGGCGTTCTTGTGTGTTATTATTATTTTTTTGGTGGGAGGGGTGCTCAGTTGGAAATGAAACGTGCATCTGAGGACTCCCCGGCACTCATTCTTGATTAGCCTACATATATATACAGTACCGTATTTTTTGGATTATACGTCGCTCCGGATTATAGGTCGCACCAGCCAAAAAATGCATAATTAAGAAGAAAAAAACATATATATATATATATATATATATATATATATATATATATATATACAGTAAAGTCTCGTTATATCGATATTCAAGGGGAGGATAAATCGCATTTTTGGGGAAAATGTATTTGATAAAATCCAACACCAAACAACATAGATCATCTTGAAAAGCAATTTAAAATAAATTAATTAAAATAAAATAGAGAACATCAGGCTCAGTTTCACTTCTTTTTTTTTTCCAACATAACACCGCAGCTCTCGCTCTACGCAACTCCGATGGACACACCTCCTTTTTTGGTAACAGTCTTTTACAAGAGTTATTCAGATAACTCTAGCACAAAGAACATGCTAACAAGTTTACCAAAATATCAGGTTTTACTCCAAATCCAAGGAAATCTTCATCCTCTGTGTCACTTTTAAATAACTCCAACTCGGCAGGTAGACAAGACGCCACTTCCTCTTCTCTGCGCTCTTTTAATTTAATGTGAAAATAACATGTGAAATAATATGCAGTAATAAAAAAAAGCATATATAAATCGCTCCGATTTATAAGTCGCACCCCCGACCAAACTATGAAAAAAACTGCGATTTATAATCCGAAAAATACGGTATATACAGTAAAGTCTCGTTATATTGATATTCAAGGGAGTCTGAAAAAATATCGATATAACCGGGACTATCGATATATCCGACCCTGTTTGCATGTAATTTTCTCCGTGCGGGCATAGAAATAGTATCGATATAACCGGGACTATCGATATATCCGATATCGATATAACGAGACTTTACTGTATATCTCTTTGCATACATCGCACTATCCATATGCAGCAAATATTACAGTGCCTTGTTCATTCATCACATGGCATTGTCTGCATTTAGGATTTTCAGTGCTCAAATGAGCCATGCTCAAATTGAAACAGATTCTTTTTTTATTTTATTTTTTTGCATGCCTGCATGTTAAACTACATTATGTTTACAGTAAGCTGGAATATAAAGGCAGCATGCCCACCAACCAGCTGTTAAGAGTTTGTATTAAAATCCATGACCATTTAAAACGTTTGGGCTCACTTTAAATATGTTTTGTTGAAAGATAGCTTCTAAAAAAGCTATGATATTAGTTTGAGCATGCCACTCGCCGGGCCATCTGTTCGTTTGACGCTGAGCTGCATTGTATTTGTTCACGTTATGAATTAGCAACGAGGGCACTTAGTTATTCTAACAGAAAACTCCAAAAGTCCATGTTTTGTTTGACTTTGCTCAACTGATGATATACTGGTTAGACATTGATATGATTTTAAAAAGTACTGTTTGTTCTAATACAAGTTTCTAAGTGACTTCCAAACTTTTTAATGGTATATTAAAGGACAACCGACGTCACTTTTTTGTTTTTTAACTGACACCAGAAAAACGTTTTATAGCATCTAAAATACCCAAAACGTGCAGCATGATATTTTTAGTCGAATGCAAAACATCAATAAAAATGACCTAAAGTGTCCAAAATCTGCAAAAAAATGAGCTGCGAATTGGGCATTTTCAGAAAGTCCCGCCCCCCAGTTTGTGACGTCACGCCAGATGTCTTGCATTGCTTGTGAATCAAAACAATGGCTTCAGATTCAGAGAATATGCTTTTTTTGTTCCACATCCAGTGATGAATATGATTCAAATAGTTCTGAAGAGGAAAGCATATATGTTTGCAATCGATTAAAGAATTTATTTGTGCCATTTTGAGGCAACATTGGGGGAAAATCTCTCACCCAAAAAAAGAGGCACAAAATGGCGACCTCCTGTGGCCACCTCCGTTTCCACACGCTGATAAATACCTTATATGGCTCTTGGATGCCCTCTTCTGGCCTTCTGGCGGCTTTTGGGTGCAACACGAGGTCCCCAGACCAAACAAGTACAGCAAACTACATTGAGGACCGCTACAGTGTGTCTTTTTTACGGTAAAGGGCGGTCCTTTAGTGACGTCACGTACAGACTCGTCACCAACTCAAAAACAAGACTTCCTGAATATTCAGCGCGAGTCTTAAAACGTAAAATCTAGCTATAAGCGGTGGAATCTTATTAAAATACGCTCAGTAGAAGTCATGTGAAGCCATTTTACAAATTATGGACACAACGGAGACGTCGGTTGTCCTTTAAGACCACATACTCGCTCACCATCCTGGGTTATGGTTAGTTCTGCTTTGCTTTTGTACCGATTCCAACTTGTCATATCACACTTCAAATACTTGCGTGTTACCCGTAGGCTGACCTATAACCTCTCCTCCCATCGATCATGTCATTCAGGCCATTCATCATGTATGTGAAGGATTCAACAGTAAGCCCAGTGGTGCCTTGAGATACGACTGAGCCGACCTTTTTCACAGGCGTTTAAAACAAACCACCTAGCTTTGCCTTTAGACCGCTTAGCTTCATGCTAATAAACAATGCGAAATGCTACTAGGAGCTAACAAATGGTGTTCGTTATAGAGATACGGTATTTGGAGACTAACTGAATCAGCACAAGTAGATGCTAAAATGCTCACCCATTACTTATCTATCCTTTGCCAAGAGCTGCAGTTTACCAAGTCACAGGCAGTCATTGGAAAAGTCATCTTTGTTTGTGTCTGTGACTATTTGCTGCGCCCTGGTGGCCAAGTTACACATCACACAATGAACTTCAATTCATCCTGATGCACAAGCTGTTGCTTATGCTGTTTGTTTTTACTACATAATTTTACAAGGCACAATGTTGTAGAACGCCATCTTTATTTAATTGTATTTTGTTTGCGGGGGGGGGGGGGGTCAAACATTTAGCAAAGGTAATTTAAGATATGAGTCATTATTATTATTATTATTATAACTAATTAAACTTATATCAAGTCACGATTGTACAGTACTCTATCACTATTCGCGTGGCATACTTGGGATACTTCACTACATTTGCGTACAGCCTGCATCAATAAACAAGCACACCACATCAGCCAGCAGGGAAGTAAATTCAAAAGGCCCCGAAAAGTATTAATCAATACTGATGATTATTGCCATTGAGAAGTTAAAAACCTTTGTTGTAGCTGTTAGATGTGAAAATGTACCAAAAGACGTGACCAGCACATGCACTGCAAATGTGAATGTGCCGCAAAGTGTGAGACTGTTAGCCTTATATACAAAGTGTATTTTTAAAAACGTAAATTAATTTTCTTTCTTAGTTTATCTGATTCTGATTTTTTTAATGTTTGATGACGCGACAGACTGGTTTCCTTGTAGTGACTTAAACAGCCTACAGGGGGTGACAAACGCACGTTTTGCACCCTGCATGATTTCTTACCTCCATTGAGAGCGGTGTCCATATTTAGGACTTAATAGAAACACTTAAAATGTAAGTGTTTCCAGACATTTAGTCATCATGTCACAAAAAGTCGATAAACACATTTTAATGATGTAGCCCTTGCCCTCTAGTGGAAGATAATTTAGTTGTTTACCCTGTCACTATACATAGCTAGCAAAGAATACTAGACTGTATTTGTACTAAATTGATCGCTTTTGGTCCAATTCAGTACATTTGGATAATTTTTCATTGCATGCTTGATAATTTCTTTAGCACTGCTTGCATTGCATTAATAAAAAAAATAAATGCTGTACAATAAACCTAGAAATAATATAAACATATTTTTAAACACTATATAAAAGATCTTATTTTGTGTATCGAATGTAATTTCTGTTTTTAGGTTAACTTGAAAATCGCCAATTTACACACATGCATATTTGTGTTCCATTAGGCATCAATTAAGTCATAAATGGTACACACTGTGGAATTTACAAAACCATATCAACTCTCGAGTTGAAAGTACTTCAGTCTAATGCAAATCTCGTCGTTTTTTAGCTCAAACAGAAACATAAATGTGTTCTATGTACGAACACAATGTAGCTTGTCCTACCTCGCAATTCCAAATCCTTTAGCTGTCCACCACATTACATGAATAACAATTTCTGAAAAATAATTCCGGTAGTTTCTATGTTTTTTTTATGTTTGTGAACCAAGTGTTCCGATGCCTGTTTTATGCCTGCCCACTCTTTCCAACTGCAGTAGGGAGATTATCAACACGCAACAGATCTTTGAAGAGAGTTAAAATGTTATATCTGAGCACTTAAAATAAAGTATGTTTCATCATAATGTACTGTTGTGATTGCTATCGCTTTATTTCTCGGGTTTTCTGAATGTGATTTCAGGTCACTCCCATGCGTTTTTTTTTAAATCCGTCGAATGTCATCATTAGGGTTAGAAATGAAACGACATCTCCTTCCCTGCCAAATAGGTTTGCTCTGACCAATAAAGAAGACAGAAAATGCTCACATACATACACTACTGAAATATCAGCAAAATAAATAATAATAATAATAATAAACAACTTTACCATACACAAGGGGAGATTCGTGTCAGGTAAACGCTTAAAAAAGAAGAGAAAAGACAATTCTGAGCAATATAATACAACTTTATTGTACAAATAGGATGTAGCTTGCAGAGTTAGTGCTTCTGATCACATTGACAGAAGGCTTTGCAAGTCATTGCAACACATGATTGAAATGACGCGTTTAAGGAAACTTCAAAACGAAATCCATGGACATCCGCAGGACTCTGGTTGAATACCAAACATTCGCAATTATGTTAAACATAATTTTATTGCGTGGGTATATTACGTGTACAGTAAAAATTTAAAACTGGCATGTACTGTACCTGGAAGATGGAGTTTGACTGCGTTCACACTGTAGGTCGTATTTTGACGGCAGGTAGATTAAAAAAAAGGATGTCGAGTATTTGTAACTGGCAGGTATCTTGTCATTGGTTGCCACGACAACAAAAATATAATTTATTTAGACTTGTTGTTCTGTAAAGGTGTTTAATGTTTCTATGCGAAACTTTATGTGTGTTTTTTTTCTTTTTTTTCCCGAAAAATCGTCTTCGATACTTTATTTATAATGTTTGTCATTGTCACTTCCGCTTCCGTTTCAGGTGTTTTAGATAAAAGCAAGTACAGCGAGTCAGACGGAACGAAAGTCTCGAGAGAGAGAGACAAGCAAAGTAACGAAAGTCTCAAGTCTACATCGTTTATCTACTTTCGGTTAACAAGGTGCACACGGTACGTTATTAATTTCCTTATTGACTGAATGTTTTGTCGAACTTATTGTCGAACTTATTGTAATGTTGTTGTTTTAATGTCCTGTATAGTTTTCACAGTGTTCAAGTGTTTCACAATAACGTCATCAGTACGAAGCGTCATACTTGACCGGGGTAGTTACAGTATTAGTAAACTTGGGAAAGGACCATACAATAATGGCTTGCACATCCAATAAATATACAGTATTGTTAAATTAATGCCTCTCAGTGTCTCAATTAAAAGCTAGCTTTATCGTCGTAAATGCAGCATTTTGGAGTCGAGTTAGAGTAAAACATACTGTACAGTCAATGTTTTTAATGTGATAATGTATAAATGTATAAATGACAGAGGATGTGAGCTCTGGTGATGGTATCCTCCTTGAAGACTCTTGGGCTCAGTTTGCAGCCTACAGTTGTAAGGAAAACAGACAAGTAACATTGTTAATCGTCTCACACAAACATAGAATTTGTCACTAGTTGGTCTCCCTGAAAAGCGAAGGAACAAGGTGCCACTCACAGCCAAGGCGGCGGAGCGAACTGCTTGTAATTGGAAGAACACCCTTCCGCCTTCTTCCGGACACACCGTCTTCAGTTCCTCTCGGGTCATGCTGAAGAGCATGGAGCCGCTCAGCACGCCCAGACAGCGCACCGTGCTGCACGCATGGATCAAGAACAAGAATGGAGGTGAAAATCGATGCAACCAACACAGAGTCAAATGCAGTACACAAATAAACAAATAAATGGGTTAATAAATAAATGGATAAATAAACCAATAAATAAAAACACACATACATAAATAACTGAATAACCAATGACTAAGTAAATAAATAAATAGACAACTAACTGAGTAAATAAATAAACAACTAACCAAGTAAATACATACATACATAAATAAATTAAATACATAAATGTATACATGGACAAATAAATAGATAAATGGATACATACATACTGTACATGCATACATACATACATACATACATACTGTACATACATACTGTACATACATGCATACATACACACACACACACAAAGCACACGCACATGCATACACACACAGATGCACACACACACACACACACAAAGCACACACACACGCACACACACATACATACATACACACACACGCGCGCACACACACACACACACACATATACATACATACATACACACACACACACACACACACATATACACATACATACATGCACACACACACACATACATACATACTGTACATACATGCATACATACACACACACACACACAAAGCACACGCACACGCATACGCATACACACACAGACGCGCACACACAAACACACACACACACACACACACATACAAAGCACACGCACACACACATACACACATACATACATACACACACACAAAGCACACGCAAACACGCACACACACACACACACACACACACACAAATATACACACACACACACAAAGCACACGCACACACACACACACGCGCACACATACATACATACATACATACATACATACATACATACATGAAAAAAACAAAAAACATGACTTAAAAGTAATACATTCTAAACATGATCAGTAAAAAAAAATAGTCATGGATGCAAATCAAATTTGAGGCTGTAGCGGAGCACGATGTAGATTAGCGAGATATCATATTGACAGGAGCTCTCGTTCGATGTACTGGAAGGAAGTGTTCTGTGAATTGTTGTGCGTGATGTACTGTCCTCACATCTTGCTGAAGCCCATGTGTTCAAGCCAGGCTTTCACCTCAGCAGGTTTGGACTTCTTGCCTACGACGGCGGGAGAGCTTCCAGTTGGCTGAGGAAGGAGGTAGAAGATTTTGTAAGACTTTGGTTTGAAGTTTGACCGACAAAAGCTTGCGTTATACGGATTTTACCATGCTTTGTAATTCATAGCTATGTCTCTATGGAAAGAATGTTACTGAACCTTACCCTAAATTCATACACAGTGTATTACTAAATACAGTATACTGCTACAACAAACAGTGCAGCTCAGCTTCTGGCAACTTTGTGACCTTTAAACAGCAACATGTCTGCATCGTTACCTAAAAATAATTGTTGTGTTTGTTTCTTTGATAGAAAATGTTATTTTAACACATTCACTGCCAGACGTGCAAAAATCTGAAAAGAGTTAATTCTTAAAGGACAACCGACATCACTTTTTTGTTTCCTAACTGACATCAGAAAAACGTTTTATAGCATCTAAAATACCCAAAACGTGCAGTATGATATTTTTAGTCAAATTCAAAACACCAATAAAAATGACTTAAAGTGTGCTGAAACTGCAAAAAATCTAAACAGGAAGTGGCCAGTTTCAGAAGGTCCCGCCCCCTTGTTCGTGGTGTCACGCCAAAACGTCTTCCCAATGGCTTCAGATTTGGAGAAGATACTTTCTTGTTACTCATCCAGTTATGAATATGATTCAAATAGTTCTGAAGAGGAAAGCATACATGTTTGCAATCGATTAAATAATTTATTCCGTGTCATTGTGAGGCATCGGGTGGGGAGTGACAATGTCGCACCCAAAAGAGACAGACGATGGCGACAAAGCTCTGTGGAAACGGGCTCAACATTTTTGTCACAACACACAAGGATTCACCATCGCGTTATTTATGCGTTTTCCTTATAATTTTGCCATCAACACGGATCAACACAAAGTTTTGACCAAACGTACCGCAAAATGCATTGACGTGATGAAAGGACTGCTGCAATGTGTTCTTTCTCGGTCAGGGCCGTTCCTTCAGTGACGTCACGTGCGGACTCGTCACCAACTCAAAAACAAGACTTCCGGAATATTCAGCGCGAGTCTTAAAATGTAAAATCTAACTATATGCGGTGGAATCTTATTAAAATACGCTCAGTAGAAGTCATTTAAAGCCATTTTACAAATTATGGACACAACTTGTCCGGAGGCGTCGGTTGTCCTTTAAATATCATTCAATTTGTTTTGCTCATGAGATAAGTTATTATCAGGGAAATACGGTTGGATTAAAATACAGTATAAGATAGCGTAGATCAGTTGTAATAAGTGTAAATGTGATCTAAAATTAGAATGCGACATTGCAGCCACCATGTCATCAGCTTGTTGTTCATTTTCCGTGAGAACTTTGCTGGGGACGAAACCTTCCTCTCCTCTGCTGTTCCTCACTTTCCACCACAGTTTGGACACGTCCAGCAACTACGGGAAACAAACCAAGCATTTTTTTCGTCATCATTTCAATCTAAAATGTGTTTTTTTGAAACAGTTGGGATGATGCGGCAAACCTCCACGACTTCGCCTTTCCTGATAGTCAGCTCTCTGTTGTTCCGGGAAATGAAGTCTTGCGTGACGCACATGCGACGCAGCTTCTTCTCTGGCAATCTGGGGATGACCACACGTGCACACACACCAAATGTGAATTAAAGGACAACCGACGCCTCCGGACAAGTTGTGTCCATAATTTGTAAAATCACTTTAAATGACTTCTACTGAGCGTATTTTACAAAGATTCCACCGCATATAGCTATATTTTACGTTTTAAGACTCACGCTGAATATTCAGGAAGTCTTGTTTTTGAGTTGGTGACGAGTCCGTACGTGACGTCACGTAGGGAACGCCACACAATGCATTTTGGGTACTTTGTTTGGTCTGAAAACTTCGTGCTGATCCGTGTTGATGGCGAAATTAAAAGGAAAACATACATAATGCGATGGTGAATCGGTGTGTGTCTTGCACCAAGACTACTATTTGATACTAGTTGACACAAATTCCCAGCAGACAAATCAGCCCATTTGCAACGGAGCTTGGGCGCCATCTTGTGCATTTTCTGGGACGCTACATTAGAATCCTGACAGCTCGAATTGATCCAAAAGGACTTCTTTAATCGATTGCAAACATGTATGCTTTCCTCTTCAGAACTATTTGAATCATATTCTTAACTGGATGAGTAACAAGAAAGCATCTTCTCCGAATCTGAAGCCATTGTTTTGATTCTCCAGCAATGTAAGACGTCTTGGTGGCGTGGCGTCACGAACAAGGGGGCGGGACCCTCTGAAACTCTGCATCTCCGGGGTCATTTTGAAGTAGTTTTGGACACTTTAACTTATTTTTATTGGTGTTTTGCATTTGACTAAAAATAGCCTGCGTGTTTTGGGTATTTGTTGTTCATTTTCCGTTATGTAAAATTAGCCGTCTACCTTGCAGGGATCCTTGGAAACTGTGTTGGTGGTTCAGGTGGCGACTGCATCTTCTTGCTTGTTGTCTACACACACAAAGCAAAAAACTCTCTTGGTTTTTTCTTCTGTCTATTTTCCCCATCAATGAAAAGAGAGGAACGTATGAGGGTGCACCTTGCTGGAGGACGGGGGCCATCGAACCTCCTCGGCCATCATTGGGGTATCAATGGCGGCGGTAGGGGCCTCCCTTAGCTCGGGAGGTTGCCAGCCGTCAAAGAACGTGAGAGTGTATGTCGGGATGTACTCGTCATCCTCGGGCCATTTTGTGCTGAGGCAAAGTAAGAAACATTTTGGAGTACCCAGATATAAACTGGACATGACATGAGCTGCTATGCACACAATCTATTAACCCTTTCACGCACCAATCATGACAACAATACAGTAGTTGTCATGATCTGACAACAAAAGTTATCAGAATCAGAAAGCCTTTCATTGTCCCACAATGGAGAAATTTGCATTTAACCAAAATTAAAATGGGTAAATTCTATCTACCATTCTATTCCGAGAAAAAGTTACAAAGATGAAGGTGGAATAATAATAATTACATTTTAAAAAGTCACGTTTATTGGAATAAAATTATAATTTGTGAGGGTTTAAAAAATGTATAGCCTGTGGGCGAAGCAAGGTTATCGCAGTTAAAAGAAACTAAAAAAATAACTGAAACTACAATTGGAAAAACAGTTTTGTGAATGAAAAAAAATAAAAATACATCTTACACCAATAAAATTGAGTCAAACTAATTATTACCAAAATTTTTAATTGTGAAATGAAAGGTTTGCTTTTAACGTTTTATTTTAATACTGAAGGGTGCTTTGTGACCTTTTTTCATTACGTATTTGACAAATATTTCATATATTTAAAATAAACAAATACAACCTAAATAAAACTAACAATAAAACTAATAAAACCAAAATTAAAAAAAAACATTTAAAACATACATTTTTAAAATTGGAAATAAAAAAAAAAACAGTTCCAAAAGCGAATAAACTGATTCATAAAACAATGTTAAAATTCTGCAATTTATGGAATTCTTATTAAAGAAAATAATATTGCATTAACTCATTCACTGTCAGACGGTGTGCAAAAATGTGTCGTTCAAGTTGGTCCTCTACCTTGGGATATTCCACGCGTCTCCCAAAGACTGCCACAGCTGGTCCTCCTCCGCGGATGCCTCTTCGCTCATGAGGCAGATACACTGAGGAGTCAAAAGGGGAGCGACGATCCTCGGGGGGACGTCCTCAGAGCACTGATTTACAATCTGGTGAGCGCAAAATGAGGGACATCAAATGCAATTAGAAATGGCCGCTTCTATAAAAAAAAATGGTGTCATTTGTATCCAAAATCTGCATGAAGGAAGGTGAACTGAAATTCTGTAGAATGAATTTGAAATGCAGGAATTGTGGATTGGGAGATTTTAGGGCGGGGCTTGTGACAAAAATCAAGTTATAGGATTGTGGTGCATGTGTAAGATTTCCCATGAACATGTGGAAACATACACACACGGGAAATATTCATGATAATAATAATAATAATACATTTAATTTCTAAGCGCCTTTCAAAACTCTCAAGGACACTTTAGAGTCACTGGATTTTTTTGTGCGCGGGTGAGCAGCTCCAGCGTTCCGTCCACTTGGTGTGGTCTAATAATAATAATAATACATTTCATTTATAAGCACCTTTCAAAACTCTCAAGGTCGCTTTACAGTCACAGGATAAATTTTTCTGTGGGTGAGCAGCGGCAGCCACACGCACCAGCGTTCATTCAACCCGGAAGTAACTCAAATAGATAGAAAGCTAGCTATATAGCTAATACATAGCTAGCTGTATAGACGGCCAGGGAGCTAGATAGCAAATAGCTAGCGAGCGAGAAACCAGCTAGATAGCAAGGTAAATCTTACATACATGGCTGAGCCTATGAGTTTTTTTCTCGATTGTTGCACGGGTATGTATGTATGTTCACTGATTTTTTTAAAACATTTTTGGAGGGAATAATTTAAATTTTTTTGTTTGTTTTTATTCCTACATTTTTTTCAGCCGATTTTCCTTTTATTATTTAAAATGTGTTTATTGCACTTTTTTTGGGCGCGGTTAAAATTATAGAATTAGAATCAGAAAACCTTTATTCGTCCCACAATGGGGAAATGTATTTATCGAGAATGTTTATCAGTGTTTTTGCAGGATTATTGAGGACCGAAAATTCTATGTGTTTTTATTCATTTATTTATGCAAAATGATTTTAGAGTGCAACTTACAAATGCTAACGCGGAGAAGAAGGAGTGCACAAATTCTGACACACTTGGGTTATTGATCATTCCCTTCAGCTCCACCTGTGGACACAGAGGCATCATTTATTTTCGGAATCCAATGAAGAAAACACACAAAAAATACATTTAAAAATGTGTGTGTGGGGTGTGTGTTTGTATGGCTGTTCCTGTGAGGACCAAAATGATTTTATACCACATGTAGCGAGGACATTTTTGAGAAGTGAGGACCATTTGGCCGGTCTTCACAAGTTTTTTATTTGTGTGTGTGTGTGTGTGTGTGTGTGTGTGTGTGTGTGTGTGTGTGTGTGTGTGTGTGTGTGTGTGTGTGTGTGTGTGTGTGTGTGTGTGTGTGTGTGTGTGTGTGTTTGCATGTGTGTGTGTTAAAAGCCGAGACAGATAATTGAATAGAGCCAAGGGTACCCACCAGAAGGTTGAAACCACATTTGATCTTCTGAAGACATTCTTCAAACTCTGCTGTTGAAGGCATTCCGACCACAACTGTAAAACAAAACACAATCAAAACACATTTTAGGCATTTTTTTTTTAAATACAGTAAAGTCTCGTTATATCGATATCGGTTATATCGATAGTACTGCTTATTACGATAGTATTTCTATGAACGCAAGGAGAGAATTTAAATGCCGGATCGGATATATCGATAGTCCGGTTATATCGATATTTTTTCCGACTCCCAAGAATATCGATATAACGAGACTTTACTGTATGCATGGATTTTTAATTTAAAACTGACATCAAAACGTCTACATTGCCAAACCTTTCCCCTTTTTCTTTTTCTTATTTTTCTTGGCATTTTTCGCTGCAACGCCGGCCACCTTCCCCATGAAGATCTCGATGTCGTTGACGATGTGATTCAAGATGTCCTACGCCGTCGAAAAGGGAAAGATGAACAGTTGCTATAGTATTGAAACTCCAGAGGCAAGGTCCTCGATTCTTAATTCGTTTATTTTTAAAAATTTTTTTTTACATACCACGTTTCTGTCCAATTCTGTGTAAGTTTGTTGAGGTGGCAAAGTTCCTTCTCTGATGGATGCGTCCTCCTCTAGTTCCTCGTGATCCTCATCTTCCTCTTCTTTCTGGTCATCAACATGCTTCGGAGCTACAACCAGGTGAGTGTCCTCTAAATGCACCAAAAGCAGATATAAAACGAATGCTGTGTCATTATTGCGGGTACAGAACCTTATATTAACAGCCTCACCGTTGTAATCGGGAGGAGCCCATTCTTCGGGTTCAACTTTACTTCGACTTTCCGCTTCTTGGTGAGTTGCACTGTTGGGTAAAAAGTGTCACCATCAATTCAAAGCCAAAGAGGGCTCAGCAGATTTATGGTACAGACGCTCCCCAATTTACAAACAAGACACATTCCGAACGGTTGTTCGTAAAGTGAATTTGTTCGTAAGATGTTTCAGTTCTATATTTGGTATGGAATGTATGTTTAAGGCTTATATATGTATGTTTAAAGGACAACCGACGTCTCCGGACAAGTTGTGTCCATAAAATGGCTTCAAATGACTTCTACTGGGCGTATTTTAATAAGATTCCACCGCATATAGCTATATTTTACGTTTTAAGACTATTCAGGTTTCACTATTTTAATCACATTCACTATTCTAAGAATATTCAGGAAGTCTTATTTTTGAGTTGGTGACGAGTCCATACTTGACGTCATGAAAGGACCGCCCCCTGACCGAAAAAAAGACACATTGTAGCAGTCCTTCAATCATGTCAATGTATTTTGCTGTACATGTTTGGTCTGAGAACCGTGTTGCCACCAGAAGAGGGCATCTAAGCTCCATATAAGGAATTTATCAGCCTGTGGAAGCGGAGGTGGCCACTGGAGGTCGCCATTTTGTGCCTCTTTTTTTTTGAGAGAGAGATTTTCCCCCAATGTTGCCTCAAAATGGCACATATAATTCTTTAATCGATTGCAAACATGTATGCTTTCCTCTTCAGAACTATTTGAATCATATTCATAACTGGATATGTAACAAGAAAGCATATTCTCCGAATCTGAAGCCATTGTTTGGATTCTCCAGCAATGCAAGACGTCTTGACGTGACGTCATGAACTGGGGGCGGGACTTTCTGAAAATGCCCAATTCGCAGCTCAATTTTTTTGCAGATTTGCAGATTGCAGACACTTTAAGTTATTTTTATTGGTGTTTTGCATTTGACTAAAAATATCATACTGCGTGTTTTGGGTATTTTAGATGCTATAAAACGTTTTTCTGATGTCAGTTAAAAAACAAAAAAGTGACGTCGGTTGTCCTTTGAGGCCTGTATAGTAACCTGTATCGGTTTGTACTATAAAAATAAACATTTAATAATATACATGCTCTATAAAGATACATGTACAACTGGAGACAATACTACATATAGTAAAACAAAAATATTCGTATGTACCATTGTTCGTAACTCGAATGTTCGTTAAGTAGGGACGCGTCTGTACTTGCCCCGCCTACCTTATACGCGCTTGTGAAAGAGCCCTTTCGACGTAATCAGCCTGGAAGCAAGATGGGATATTTCATTAGTTGTCATTAGTCAGTTTTTTTTTTGGGGGGGGGGGGGGGGGGGGGGGGGGGGGGTGGGAGGAAACCAGAGTACCCAAAGAAACCCCACGCAGGCCGGCGGAGAACATGCTAACTCCACACAGGAAAACCAGAGCCGAGATCGAATCCACGACCTATGCACTATGAGGTTGACCCGCTAACCCCTTGACCACCGAACAATAAAATATATAATGAATAAAAACAAATGGGGGGGTGGGGTCCCTGATCGCTTAAAAGGGTATTTGGACGGGCTCTTATCACCCTGACGTCATCGCAGTGGAAAAGGAAGATGCTTGTCACGTGTTTCCTGCTGGGTTTGACAGTCACTGCCAGGAGCGAGTTGGAAGCCGTCGTGTCCAACACAGCTTTCAGCTCCACAATATCACACAGATGTATAGACTCCAGAACTTCCTAAAACAAAGTCCGACATTGTTATTTTTACTCATTCGTGATGAAGTCCCGCCTCCGCGTCGAGGACAACAGGCCCTGTAGAGTATGGATCCACACGAGCAGGTGTCAGCAACCTTGGTCTCGGTGTCGGTGAGCAGCAGGTCGGTTCCGTTGACCTCCAGTAGCATGTTCTGACCCCATACTCGACCCATTTTGTCGAGTAGATTGAGCCTGTCCACACAGTCTGTGAAGCTTCGCAGATCCTCGCCATCCAGGTCGCATGTGAGTAGATGCTGTCACACAACAACAGTAGCAGCAGATTAACCCCCCTCCCCTTAGAATGAAATGGAGCTATTTTGGAATCCTTCAAAATCCAGTTTGCTTGCACAATTGTTAAATAAATAAAAATAACAATAAATTAAAATAACAATAAATAAATATAAATATATAAAGGTAAAAGTAAAAATAAAAATAAAAATAATAAAAGTAAAAATAAAAATAAAAGTAAAAGTAAAAATAAATAAAAATACAGTAAAATCTCGTTATATCGATATCGGATATATCGATAGTCCCGGTTATATCGATACTATTTCTATGCACGCACGGAGAAAATTACATGCAAACAGGGTTGGATATATCGATAGTCCCGGTTATATCGATATTTTTCGGACTCCCTTGAATATCGATATAACGAGACTTTACTGTACAAATAAAAATAAAAATACAAATAAAAATAAAAAAATGACAATGAAAATGAAAATAAAAATAAAAAAGTAAATGAAAAAATGAAAAACAATACAAAACTAAACTTGAAATGAAATAAAATAAAATGGTTGTGAGTTCAATAAACAGACAACTAAATAAATAAAAATACATAATTAAAAATGCACAAATAAATAAATACATATGTAAATAAATACATAATACACAAAACCATTAATAATAATAATAATTATTATTATTAATAATAATAATAATAATAAATAAATTTGATCAAGTAGACCTTACCTCCACTCTGTAATGGAAATACTTGATGGTGTTGTTCATGGAGGTGGCGTATTCTTTCCGCTGCACTGTTGAAACATGAGCCGACAACACGGCGGTTCATGAAACCGATCCAACAATCGCTCAAAAATGATATGGTACGGTTACTTAACGGTATATTGACTTTGCGCTGGGCCTCGACATAGATGACATCTGTGAGGATATGTCATCCCTGAATGAACAGCCGCTGTCACAACAAACAAGAAAATTGCAGCACAAAAATATAGATGGAATATACTGTATATTCAGTTTCAGTCCGATTCTACATGAGCTGAAGTCATATATTTTAGATTTTTTTTAATTAGTGATCATTTTTAAAACACGGGATAGACAACAAGATTGTTATGCAAGGCGTTGAGCTCAAGGCAATAAAGTGAAAACAAGCCAACAGACTACATGTATTTTGTTCGCCTGCGTGTCAATACAGAGAAACAGGCAACCTTTATGAGAAAACCCACAAAGGTAAATGAGAAAGCGCTAAAAGCTAGTTTCACTCTGCTGAGTATAAATAAATTGAGAAATAATACTGTAATTAAATATACTGTTCAAAATGTCATTTTATAACATTTTCTAATGTAAAAAAAGTTCAAAGTTCAAAAAAGGTTGAAAAACACTGAGGTACATATTGCTTTTTTTTTTTCAACGGAGGTAGAGAAAAATAAGACGCTGGTACAAATAAAAGTGTACAGTTATGTCCTGTGTGCATTACACTTCAATCCTGGATGACAAACATACTTGGACTGGATGGAACCTGCATAACTGCTGGTATCATTCCCCAGCGGACTGTCACTCCTGAACATCCTCGCTCACACCTGCTGTCACATGAGTGTCATAAAACAAGGTAGCTCGTAATGGTATTTTCCATGGTGTTTGGTTTTGATGCTCGATTGTAAAAAAAAATAGCTTAACATAACACAATGGGCGAAAAAAAAGAAAGGCTGTAATTCTATTGAAAAAAAATGTTCTACTATCTATGTAAGACCTCAACTTACAAACACCTTATCTTACAAACTTTTCGTCTTACAAACGTCAAATCTCTGAAACTTAAACCTTATAATAAGCACTATTTTCATAATACACACCCACCACGGCTGGCGGAGTGATCTTCGGCGGAGGCACACGACCGAACAGCAGCAGAGGTTAAGTTACCAACAGTCCTTATAGAAGGTGACTCTTCTTCCATAAGGCATCAACGACCATCAAAAAGGTAAATAAAACTTTATTTTACAGCAGTTTATTTCTTTAATTACAGTCCTCATGTAATGTGCCTCTCTTTCCAAACAGCAATTCCCTTTGACCTTCAACGCCATCCCATCAAGCCATCAATGACCATCACAAATGTAAATAAAGTGACTTTATGATACAATGCAGTGTATTTCTTTCATTACAATACAACAGCACATTTATTATACACAGAATAAGGTATGTTGTGTGTAGTTTTAAGACTTATTTAGTTGAAAAGTATATTTTATGGAAACCCGGGAATGGATTATTCCCATTTTAATGGTTTCCTATGGGAATTTTTTTTTGAGATACACACTTTTCGCCTTACACACTCTGTCTGGGAACCAATTAAGTTCGTAAGTTGAGGTCTCACTGTATAGGTGTACGAAGAGTTTTAGCCCCTAATCATGCCTCCAAAGAAAGTAAGTGCTGCTAAAAGCGACAAAAGAAAAATAGTGCGTACAACTATTGCATTTAAAAAAGAAATAATCGCAAAATATGAAGGAGGTGTGCGAGTGTCTGATCTGGCTAGGGAATACAGCATGGCGAAATCTACGACCAGTACGATATTAAAGAATAAGGAGGCTGTGAAATCTAGTGATGTTGCTATGTGTGTACGAGTTCTTACCTTGGTGTCGAATCCAATTTCAATGCTCCCTTATGGAATATTTACAATCCAGCACAAATTCAAGTCATAGTTTGCGTGACCACTTAAGACTCGCCCATCAAGACAGAGGCCAAAGTCCAACGTGGGTGACACTAAAGAGTTTGACAACACAACGAATGCGTGAAAGAGAAGAGTCGTGTTTCCCGGTGTGGCATCCTGCTTGAGTAAAGGTTATTAGATAGGGAAAAGTCGTGGAGTAGCAAATGTTTAAGAGTTGCCACCGTGATAAATTGACGTTTATTGCTCACAGCAATTTGGCAGCTGCTCTGTGTGATTTATTGTGATGATTTAAGAGGAACGTTAACTTCTAAAATTGACAAAACGAGGTAAACAATCACCGCCTACAAGTCAAATACTCTCAGGTGAACTACAGCACACCCAAAACAGTTTTCCTTAAGGTTGGCTTATATCTTGAAAAATGTAATTAAAAATAAAACCGCGGATGACATTTGTGAACGAAATTGTCTGTACTTTCCTAAAGTCAAATCAAAACTGACTGCCTTCAAAATAAAAGTACCCGTTCAAAATGGAAAAATATATTGCATTAGCCTTTATTACCAGAAACATTGTCTGTGATTTTAGAGAAAGACAGATGGAATAAAATGGAATTCAAACAGCTCACAAGTGCTGAGAATCAAATTTCCTTTAAATCTCGAACCTGAAAATTTGAAAATGTAAATTGCACACATGACCCATGGTTGCTGGTAGATATTTTTCAACCACTAGGGAGCGACAGTGCGGCACCACAACCCCAAAAAGTTCCACCAACAATAATCGCATTTATCGGTCAACTTTGTCACAGTGACACCGAGGCGTTGTGATGGAATAAAAGCAATCCACGAGCTGAAAGTAGCTGGTGTGACATTTTTATTTTACGTAAAATCAGAGTAAAATACACCACAAAACAAAAGTCGCCACTCCCACCCCATGTAAAATTGGATGCAATCCCAAAACAGATCCATAAACATGAACAATGGTTATTCAAAGATACAATGAGTGGATTTAAAATACATTTTTATATACACTTACTCTAAATCTAAATGAAACCGAGGAACAGCTCAAAGCCTAGCATATTTCTGTCGACATTTGCTCAATGTGACTCCCGAGCATAGTTGAATAAGATTTTGGGGAGAGGCGTACAAAAGAAAATTCTCCCAGTTGTTCAAATTTGCATCTTTCAAAATTACGTCATAAAAAAACGGGGAATTTAGCTACTCACTGACATATTTAGGATACACAGGGGCAATCTCTGTAATTCATTAACTATGCTAAACTATCTTTTGCGGCAAGGAGGACTTTGACCGGTTTATTTTGTGCTCCGGCACATACACACACACTGTACAGAGAAGCGTTCCACGAGAAGCGAATAAAACTGAAATATAAACACATGATAGCTTAATCATAGAGACATAGTGATGGGACTTTTAAATAATGAGTACGTCTTTGTTAGCAGGATGTGAAATAAAGATCAATATTGAACCTGTGCCTATCGTTGCCCGTCAGGGTGCACACTGGCCTTGCAGAGTGTGGACGAGGTTCAAGCCTGAGCCAGGGGGCAAAACCCAACCTTCCTGGCCCTGGTTGGTATGCAGAAGGCAGTAGAGCTGTTTCAGATGGGTCACTATGTTATCTTTGATATCGGGGATGGAGATCTGGAGACGCACGCTCCCGCTGTCAAAAGATCGCGTGTTGTCTCCGGAAAACATTTCCGTGATCATGCGAGCTACCACGGGAATGATCTGCAATGACATGAACGTTGTTCGTTTAAAACAGGGGCTGTCAGATTCATTAAAAAAAAAAAAAAAACTGGCCCTCAAGTCGATTGTGGAGTGTGCAGTAATGATCGTGGAAGGTTGTTTGGCTTTAAGAGCTTTAATTTAAAATGAATATTAGATAGTCCGTTTTTTCCGCTGCAAAAATCCCATATTGTTCGAGCTTTATAAAAAGCGCAATGGTTTACAAGGCGCATCATCAGCTTTTGAAAAAATTGAAAGCTTTTAGGTGCGCCTTATAGTGCGGAAAATATGGTATATTTATATATATTTTTATATCAGGTGGAGATTTGGCCTAAGCACAAATACAGCAAATGGATTAGTTTTTCAACACATAAAACAGCGATGTTGACACCCGGCCCACCCTGAGGCAAAGAAATCAACAAATTGTTGCCAGAAGACTTCAATTCTCACTTGAACCATGATGAGTTTCCTCTCTGTCGGCCTTCCGTCCGGCCACTCCTCCCCAAAACATAAGCTGATTTCAAATTGCGGGGGGTTGGGGGTTTGGCCCCGTTGGTGGGCGATCACACCTAAACGACACATGGAATATTGTATCCAAAAGTTGTTTTTTCACATTCCGGAGTGCGAGAGGATAAAGTAGTTGGTATGACGACAGCACAGGAAACTCACCACTAAGAAAGGACTCCAGGCAAAAGAGTTTGACCTTTGTCTGCCTCTCAATAGGATTCGGCGTGGAGGCATTTGGCGCGCAGGGGCCGGACCAATACACCTTGCACTGGCACAGACGCACGGCGTAGATATCGTGGCCGCTCACCTCCAAGATCAGACCTCGGTCCATCACGTCCAGCAAGCGGTTGGTGAAGAGTCTCTGTTTGTCGTTGGTGATGTTCTCCGTGGTGGGGAAACGCAGTTGTTCTAGGCTGACCGGTCCGAACAGCTCTTCCTGGTTGACCATGGGTCCAAGATCCCCGTAGAAGAGCCGGCAACCCTGTGGGTTGCTGACGGTGACGGTAGGACACATCTCTCTGCCCCGGTACAGGAACTGCACTTCCAGGTCGGTCACTGATTAAAGACGCATTCCCCCCCACAAAAATGGAAGTTTTTACATTTAATGCACATGTAAGGTGCGCTTGTTTTGCCAGTTGGGTTCTTTCCGCTACACCTTTTGTCGCCACTTAACTCATTCACTGCCATTCGGGAATTTATTTGGGAATTGAAAAGCATGACATGGAGCGCCATTCCCAAATTTGTTCGGGTTTTGTTTTTTTCTTGTGGGGTGCTGATAAAGTGCTTGTCAGACCTCTGGCAATGTTTTTCCAACCCACGAAGGGACAGCATTTGCCTTTTGTACAGCCACCCTCATTTCAAGCTCAGATAACTCCAGACCCATATAACTTAGGAATTAACTCTTTTTTTTTTTGAAGAGAGAAGAGAGTCTAAGGTTTCTTACGCTCCATTGAATGTTTATGTAGTCCTAATACTCATTATTGTGGGGGTCCTGGAATTCGAGTGACAATGACAAAAACCCTGGCACTGGAGTGGACATTTTTTTTGCAGCTGGCAGTGAATGAGTTAAGCGTGTGTTTTGGGTCATTTAAAACATGCATATTAAAATTGAATTGACATTGAAATTGAATATTCACTTAAATTTACTTTAGAAAATTACCATTTTAGGAAATTGGAGGGCTCATTCAGTCAATTAATTGCACATATACGAATTTGTTGTTCCTAATTGAGCTTCTAGATGGCAGTACTGAGCACGCACCGGTAACAGCGCTACTGCCCAATGGATTAATTCTACATCCAGACGTTATTGATTTTATGACCGAGGGTGCAGGCCGGATGAATTTTTTTTTTTTCACAAATTTGGTTTTGCACATCGTCTAGAAGTGAAAGTTAATTTACTGCAAACGAAGTACTTCGCCTTCTGTGGACGGACATGCTCGGAGGAAGTCAAAATTCGCACAGACATACTTGGTAGGGAGCTGATCCACATCTCCGGAGAAGCAAATAAAGTGTCAGTAAGAGTAGGCCCCTGCATGGAGGGGTCAGCCAGAGCGGCGGAGGGCATGTCGGCAAGCGGTGAGGGTTGCATCTCCACATCCACTGGCTCTTGTTTTGGCCAAACTTTAATCGGTTCTTCTTTCGGCCACACTTTATTCGACTGGGGACAACTTGTAGGCGGTGGCATGGAGGACTCTGAGCTCATAGGAGACCACAAGATGAGAGGAGAAGGACTTGTGCCTGATTGGGGAAATGAGCCGGCTGTGAGCATCAAACCATGGTAAAATTCTTTTTTTTTTTGTCTGTTTAAAAGTTTAATAAAAGTAGAAGATCTCCACCATTAGATGGGTATGGAGGGAGAGATTCTGGTGTGTCTGGTATGTCTTCTTCAGCGCCATCTTCCTCACCCGGAGTCCAAGAACCAGCATCTGAAGAAGCTGTGGATTATTAATTAACAAAAGGTGGTCTTAAAAAATTTATTTCAGCGCTCATGCATAAGAATCAACACCCACCCACGCAAAAAAAGCTTGCATCCTGTTTGAATTATGATCATTAACTCATTCACTGACACACACGAATCTATTCGGGAATTGAAAATATGACGTAGAGCGCCATTCCCTAATTTGTTCGGGTTTTTTTTTCATGCCTGGGTGCCGATAAAACACTAGCCAGACCTCTGGTAATGTTTTTCCCTTCCACAAGGTGGCAATGTTAGTGATTTGTTCCAGCTTCAGTTGTTGTCAAAGCGCTATATAAACCAATGTGTGTATTGCATTGTATTTTGGACAGCCGCCCTCATTTCAAACTCATATAACTCCAGACCCATATCATTAAGAAATCAACTATTTTTTTTCTGATGAAATCAGAATCAGAAAACCTTTATTCGTCCCACAATGGGGAAATTTGCAGTCCACAGCAGCAATTCTAAGCTTTCTAATGCTGCATTGAATGTTTATGTGGTCCTACAACTCAATATTCTGCTGGTCCTGCAATTCAAGTGACAATGACAAAAACCCTGGCACTGGTCTGGACACATTTTTGCACATCGTCTGGTTCTGAATGAGTTAAACAAAATTAAATATATTCAATAGAGGAAAAAATATGGTCAGTCATGGTGTTAATTTTTTTGCTCTTGATATACTTCAGTAAATGGCAACTAGTTCCCATGAATATCAATGTCATTCTTTCTCCCAATAAGAATCCAATATAGAATTGGATCAATAAGCAAAATCACAAAATTATTGCCCATTGCCCCAAGTGTCAAGTCACCCAAAACTCACAAATACCCAAACACAACAATACAAGCATTTGTCGTAAGCCTCATTATTCATTTACCTGGGTTGCTTAAAGGTTGTAGGATTTCACAAACATCATATATTTTTAAAGGATTCATTGGGACCTCTTTGGTTCCGTCGTAGATGAGGGTAAATTCCCGGCTTTTGTTGAGCGCACATCGGAGCTGAGCTTTCCACTTGGCAGGGTCGGGTTCGTCAGACCCTTCTTGGAATTTCCCCGTCTCTACAGCCCACGCCTGAAGGGACATATCAAAATGTTACTTTGTGGCATCAGGCAAAATGCCATTTACTAAAATTAAGTTAAAAAAGTGCTTGTTTCCCATCACACCACTGCCCCAAAAATCTGTTAAAAAACACAAATACAGTGATACCTCGGTTTACGCACCCCTTGCGTCACGAACTTTTCGGTTTACGAACGTTATATTTATGAAAATTTTACCTTGCAAATGCCCCCAAGCTGTGAGTTTGAGACCCCCAAGAGAAAAGTCACAGAGGGCTGCAGGAGTGTTTCAACTGTACTGATCATTTATAATGATAATAATAATAATAATCAATTGTGTTTATCCACAATTTTGTTTCTGCACAGCACTTTTTTTAACAGTTGCGGTTGTTTTGACCGCTAAATGGAGCGACAACATTACTGAAAGCATTCATGAAAAATTAACAGAAATGAGAGTCAATCAGCATTTAATCATTATAGAGATATCAGTTACATACTTATATCACATATGCTTTTTATATATTTTTATACTTTGCACTTTCTACAGTTATTTTTATAAAATTTCATGTGCAGTTGTACATTTCAGGCTCCTGATATTTTTTTGTATATAGAATACTTTGTTTATCTTTTGACCCACCCCTATCAATTTTTCTTCTGTAGATTGCAAATTTCACATGTAGACCATACGCATTTTTAAGTATTTGTTGTAGGTGGTGGGCACGCCAAGATTCATTGAAACTCGACATTTCGTGTAAAACCAGTTTTGGTGATCGTTTACCTTAAATATAGTATCCTCGTCCTCGTGTTGGGGCGTGTGTCGCGTAGCGTGCTTCCACGGGATCCTAAAACGCATGGCGTCACGGTCGATCCACTCCAGGCCGGGATATCTCCCACTATCCACCTGGGCGACCAGCCACGGCTTCAGACGGACACGTCTCGGGGTCACCGCCATGGTGAGACGGGCTGACACTGTGCCGATCGCCTGTTCTAAATTTAAAAACCGTCATTTTAATTCATAATCCGGAACAGGACAATGAAAACCGTACTCATTACAGTAAAACCGGAGTAGCTGGCAGGTATGAAAAAAAAACACAATGCCGCCACGAAGGTAGCGGTGGGTGGAGGGTTATCCAACTGGGTTCCCAATTTAATTAGTTCTGTTTATAAGATCGCCTGAGTTTAAATAACGTTTTAGATATAGTAACACTCAATGTACGTAAAATGTTACGTTTATATAGAATATAATTTCACCTACCTGCGCGAACCAGGAAGTCGCCGTTGCCAGTCGGCCTATGGCCCAAATTAGTTGTATTTTTTTCCTGTTAAAAAGTTTTCGTCTTTCACTACTCAAAACCAACCCTAATTGTGCAATTGTCACCAGTAGTATTCTCAATAAACCACGGTCTAAGTGTGAAGATAACAATCCCCGAGAACTGTTTTTCCTGGTGTTTTTTTTTCCTTCACCCCCTTTCCTCGGCCTGGCCCCGCCCACTTCCCTTAGCCGAAACTCAGGTACTCTGGTGACGTCATACCAATGACACACCCTTCCACAATATGAACCTCATGAGTCGTGCACACTTGAATATACGTATTGTCTCGTGATTTTATTTTTTGTCGTTTTATTTTTCTTGTGTTTAACAACTCTTTTAAATCATACCACATGTAGACCATTAAAAAAAACTTTCAATCAGGTTTTCAAAGTTCCTTATTCACCCAATATGATATGACTCATGTATAAAAATAAATATACAACATATAAAATATCTAATCTGAAGCCGTCAACGGCAACATTGTGTTTTCTGTTGGTCTAAATAATAACAGAAGCACTGACCTACATTTACATTCTAAATTCTCATCTTGGTTCCATGAAATTGGATTCATTTATTCCCAAGTGTTCATCTATTGTATAGTGGTTGCATTGCTTCCAGAAGCTAAATGGATGTACGTGTCATTTTTTGGTCAATCAGATATGGCGCACCATTGCTGGTCAATGAAATGTAAAACTCTACCAAGTTTGTCTGTTTGCGTTTGAAGTAACCACAGTGTTAGAAACCCCATTAAAATATATTGTACAGTGCAGTCCTTTCAGAAGGCTGAGTGATGGCAGTCCCTTTTCGTATTCATGACCACAACGGCTCCAGCACAATAACAGGACACACCCTGAAACTCCAGATTTTGATAGACAGATGTGTGTCCACCAACCAAGCGCATGTTTGTTTATGTAGTTTCGGAAAAATATGTGTTTCTGTTCCCATTCGACTGTGAATTTAAAATGATGACAATTTTGGATTTTAACATGTTTTATAAATTTATACATAACAGTGTATTACAATATAGAAAACAAGTAAAAGACTGAAAAAAAAACAGATAAACCACAAGATAACTATTCCCTGGTCACAGAATGTATCTTCTTTTCCTTTCGGCTTTTCTCTTCAAGGGGTCGCCACAGCAAGTCAGTGTCCTCCATCTTTAGAGGTTTGAACCGCATGTTTGTTTTGGCCAAGCTTTTACGTCGGATGTGTACACAATGAAATAACCGAATGCAAAAAAAAAGTCAACTGGATGAAATAAAAATGGATGAGCATCAATACGAGGTATAATTCTTCTTAGCAACCGCTGAAAAAGCACTTTTTCATCTTCATCTTTGTTGTTGTATCGCAGCCGTTTCTAGACCCCACTTTTAGGTCATGGAGTTGTTGCTATCCATAAAATGGAATTCTAATAGTTATGGTTCATGAGGATACACGAGATTGGAATTTTCCTTGAATCTTCCGAACAACGTGTAAGATGTCCAAACTGTTTGAAGAGCCTCTTTCAGCAGCACCTTGTCACTCATCTTGAACTCCACCCAGTAACTCTTCATTAGACAGCTCAAATAGTGAAAAAAGCCAAAAACAACGAATTTAAATTTAGACAAGTTTTAGCTAAATGGAATAGCAGGGCACGCCGGTGAAAATAACAGGACTGCACTTACCATAACCATGGATGTCTTCTTTTCCTTTCGACTTTTCCCTTCAAGGGGTCGCCATCTCCATGGATGTGAATCTTGTTAAATGCCATGTTAGTCAACTCCTATGCTATGTCGTCATGAACTCCAATACATGAAAGAAAAAGCATGTTCTTCGAAGTCTTCCACACTTACCATACTTTAATCGACCAGTAGATGTCACAAGAGTGTCAGCTATCCTTCGCATATGTGAGACACTAAAAAGCCTTCCCACGGTTTCCTGCTTTATATGCCCGATTTAAAATAATTAAGTCACTAGGTGGTATTATGTCATTCAAATCAAAAGTTGAAAACATAGCCTTAACATAGGCATTTGACGTCTCTGATAGGTTCTTCAGGCCAAAAAAAGTCTTGAAATTGTAGAACGAAAGAAGTCCAGATGGGCATGAACTTTTGATATCGCCGATGATGCTCACTCGTTTGAAGATCCTCCATCGGCGAGTTATTATTCCCCATGTTTTTTTACTTCATAGTCCTTGAAAAGAAAATGAATTGCACTGAAAAAAATTCATGCATCTAAGCACAGTGGCATGAGAAGCTGAAAGCTTGACATATTTGTTTGTAGGTTCACAATTTATCCTTCACAGCATCTGCCAAAGGTTCTCAAGGGGGAATCTACTTTGCTTGCCAATTAGTTAACTATATAGAGCACCCTGATGGGCAAAGATAACTACTATGACTATTTTACTATTACACTATTACAATTATAATTACAAAATTATGGATGTATTTCTGTATGTCGGAATTGACATACAGAAATACATCCATAATTTTTTTTAAAAGTTTTACAATATTAAATGTTATTGTTTCAGAGGTTTGATGGAGATCACAGCTTGTACAGGAGTGGAGCAGATGCCCTTAATAGTATTGTTTTTGTAACTGGAGGGATTGTACATTGCTGGGCATAAAGCAATAAACATATAGAACAATGAAAATAACATTGATAATAAATAAATAAATAAATAAATAAATAAATAAATAAATAAATAAATAAATAACTGCGGTTGTGAAAATAGAAGTCTTATTTAAGACGGCTGCAAGATTCAAACACCAGCACCAATTTGCTAGTCAACATAAATTCACTATCCAAATTAAAACCCAACTTTAAAGGTATCGTACAATACACATTGAGAAAAAAAATAAGAGAATTTCAAACATTCTACCTTCATATTTTGGGTGGCATAATGAATTCCTGCTGTGAAACTGGCAGAACAAGTCTTGGTTGTTTTCACTGACTTAAGGTGTGATAGAAGATTGCTGTCAAGCTGTACAGGATAAAAAATGATAAGCTTACCTTTATGTGTGTCAGGCTGAATACATCTTGTAATTATATATAAAAATTATATGATCACAATATGTTCTGAATTTGAGGGCATTATGAAGTTATTATAAATAAAATACACAGATGAATAATATACAATATAAATATAGAAAATGATTTAGGATTATAAAAAATAGAATTGCAACTCCCACTATCTTTGCATCATATTTTTTTAATTGTACACAGATATTGTATTTTTTTTAACATGCAAAACAAATACCATGGAAGTTATATTTTCTTAAAGGATTAAATGATACAGTATTGGCCTATCTAGTTTCTAAGTCTACTAAACAACGATTGGGTTTAGCATTATTTTGTTGAAGCAAGCTACCAATAGCATAGGAAATGCTAGTGATATCTAATTGATCTTCAGTACGTGTAGCATGAAGGAAGCTAATAAATATTAATAGACCAAATACAACGATTTCTAATTGAAGATAAGAAAACAAAATACAACAATTCCTAATCGAAGATAAGAAAGAGCTCGCTAAAACATGTGTTTTAGTTAGCCCAAGCAGGCAGTATCTGATGCAGTATCAACATGGAAGGTTTGACGGATTATTTACTAGTGGTGCACTGATTGATCGGCCACCATGGAAAAAGTATGTGATCGCTAAACGTTATCTGCCGTTAATATTTCTTCCATGCGTTCCAACCTGCGTTGAAAGTTAAGAATTGACTGTCCCAATGTGATAAATAGAGGGATATCTCCACGTTTATCTCTCTGATTTAGATCTTTGGTTTTCATCGTGAACAAGTCATCCTTAAAACAGAGGAGTACAATACCAGACTCCTCAATTTGGGGCTTTTGATCTTTGAATGGTGTCTTCAGTTGTGTAAGATTTTTGGTCAGCAGATCTCCAAGTTTATGGTCTCCTGGTTTTAAGCTAGCGAGCTCATTTGTTTTTAGAATGTTAGCCTCACACTGGGTGTTGCTCAACTTGTCATTTTCCGGGCCCTGGGTTTCAACAAGAATTTCCACATTATCGTGAGTCTTCTTCAAATCGCCCTGATTTTGCAAGTGAAACAAAGCCGACTCTGACTCTGTCCTCGATGGAGGACTTTCGTTTTCCGTGTCCATCTGCGGTTCAGATTGACACGAATCAGAAATTGTCTCCTCAGTGTCTTCTTTACAATGCTCTATTTTTGCCTTTAGGTCGTCATTCTTTTTCTCTCTCTCGGCAGGCCAAAATTCATACATTTCTTTAAGTTGACTGTTCATCTCGGTCATTTTGACTTGGTTTTCTTGAAGTTCCTTCAACTGTGCCCTCAATTCTTCATTCTCTGATTCCGTGTTCAGATTTGGGCAGTCACACATAGTCAATGTGGGCTTAAAACACCTTTTTTGTTCCATGTAGGGGTCATTGTTTAGATAAAGAGCTTTTAATGGTGCCCTTGTTACTTTCCTACCCGCCCTCAAATGCACCTGATTTCCACTGACTTGCTCCTTGCGTGCTGCTGTCTCTGCAAGGAAAATATTTTCCACCCGCCCTAGCCCCACTTGACTCTGAAGATCATGTATTGTTTGTTTCAAAGTGGTAACAAGAGCGTTGAGCTCTTCTATTTCCCTCTTTTGCTTTGCAAACAACTCATCTTTACTGGAGATGACAACTGTAAACTGGTCAAGTTGGTGCCGATGGTCTTTGACTGCCGCCTTAAGCTGCACAATTTGTTCAGACTGTCGTTCACAAAGAGATGAATGTTGTTCTTGAAGGATGTCTTTCTCTTTTTTCAAAGAAGTATTCTCCTCCTGAAGTTCACACACTTTGTTGCCTAAACTTTCATTTTCTGCACATTCCTTCTCCAGGCGGGATTCGGCATGATCGACCCGGCTCAATAGTTCACTTTGGTCTTGTAATTGACACCTAGACGTGCGCAGTTTTGTTCTCAAATAATACATGTCGGCCTGGTCTTTGTCCCTCTGAGTTTCAGCATGGGTCAAATTAGCCCTTAAGGTCTCAATCATCTCTTTCAGGATATTCTCATTTTCTTTCAGAACTTTGACCCGTGCCTGTAGGTTTTCGTTTTGTTTCTCGGTCATTTCACCCCACCTCTCAAGCTCAGTCATTTTCATCCTGAGGGATTCGTTCTGTTTAATCAAAATATCTTCATTTTCTTGAAGAAATCTGATGTGCATACTCAAGTGTGTTTCCATCTTGACACTCCAGGATTCATAATGAACCAATTTTTCACTGAGGAGCTCATTTTGTTGAGTGAACGAGGCGTTGTTTTCTTCAAGGGCTTGAACTTGTTTCCTCAAATTTTCATTGGCAGTCTCCACATTGACACTCCAAATTTTAAACAGTCGCATCCTACGGTCATTCACTTCAGTCACCGTTGCCTTTGTCTGCTTGCAATTTTTGACCATCAGATCTGCATCTGCCGTCTCCCCCATGACAGTCCGAGAATGACTCAAGTCTTCATTTGGGTAAATCTTCTGCTGTGTATCCTGACGATCCTTAAGCAGAGTTCTCAAGTCATTTTTCTCTCTTTCCATTGTGGCACATTGGCATTCGAGATGAGCCAGCTTCTCATCGAGGAGTTTTTTTCGCTCAGTCAGCATGGACTTTTTTTCAAGATCATTATAACGGTCCGTCAGACAGTCATTTGGTAATTGGTGCTCTTTTCCGGATGCCGTCATCACTTGTCCTAAATTCTTACCCTCATTAGCAATTGAAGAACTTGGGACTGCTTCATGCTCTTGAGAGTTCCGATGTACTTCTTTGTCAGATTGACATGCAAAGTCATGTGAGGGGGCGGAGGGAGATATCACCTTTATGATACCAGATAAAAGGAACACAAGACTTTGTAGTATTGTGTCATTAAGGCCCTGTAGGGTGTTCGTGGTAAATGTTGTCCCTATTGCCGTTTGAACCCCATAATTTGGCCAGTTTTGGACAATAAAACGGTACCTAATCTATGCATGTTGAATTAAGCATCCATCCATGTTGGTGTGCGTCATGTGGAACGGATATGGATTGTTTTGCAGCATTTTTGCCTACGACATTCATCAAGGAGACTGTGCTGAGCGGTTGCACCTTTTTGGCAGCATGAATATGCCAGTAGTGTTTTTGAATGGGAGGAATATCAGTGCCATTTGGCTGTTTTTCTACTTCTTTCTTTCCTTTCCTCTTCCTTTCATAACTTTGCTGCTGTGAAATGTAAATTTCTCCACTGGAAGACGAATAAAGGTACATCCAATCCAATCCATTTTCTGATCCGCTTTATCCTCATTTGGGTCGCGTGGCATGCTGGAGCCTATCCCAACTGTATTGGGACAGTAGGCGAGGGAGACCATTGAGGGCCAATCGCAGAGCACATATAGACAAACATTCGTGCAGGGACAATTTAGATGGTTCCATCTAGCTAAAAGCATGTTTTTGTAATGTGGGAAGAAGTCAGAGTACCCAGAGAAAAGCCACGCTGGCATGGGGGGAGAACATGCAAACTCCACACAATATGGCCGGAATCGAACCCTACACCTCTACACTGAGGCTGACATGCTAACCAGTCAAAGTCTGAGCCACCCAGTTCATTTATTTGAGCCTGAAAAACATAGCAATGTCACTATTGATTAGTATTTAAAAATATTTGAGAAGAAACATGGACTTATTATAAAACAATTGTTTAATACAAAGAGGCTTTTTCAAAACATTTTGGTTACTGCAAACAATTTTCAGACATATATAGATATAAAAGAGACTCTCCATAAGAGTCTAGACATTCTTGCCAGATTATGTACAAAAATTGACAAGACACAAATTAGCAACCGAGCTAAACGGTCTTGTCATCACATGAACCTAAAATACAGTGCCCATTAAACTGAAACAAGTCACATATGACCCAAGCAGCACTTTCCAAAGACAAGGAATCGTTGTCATAAAAAGACCTAGCATTTGTGAAGCAGATCACTTAGGTCTAAAAAGATATCATCCGAGGAATGTATGGCTAAAAATAAATGAGCGAGAAAAAAGAACACACCACCCACCACGATAAGTCCTCGATAGGAAACCATCGTAAAAGCTTTTAAAAGTGCTTTAAAACACCAACAGCAAATAGTTCTGGTTCGATTGTAAAGACTGCTTGACGTGCACTTCAGATCCACTGCAAAAGGCTCCGGCGCATTTGCAGGGTCCTCCTCTTTTGTAATTCTTCTGCGTTCTAGGAGCCCTTGAAGCTGGCAATTTTTTTGCTCCAAATTCCAAATGCGAGTCTTCATCTCCTCCTTGATTTCATTTAGCTTTTCCAACTCATCATTTTTACTGTCGAGGACAAATCTTGCCTCCTTGACCTGCAGTTTGTTATCGTTCAGCGCTGCCTTCAACTGGGCAATCTGTTGGTTTTGTTGATCCCGAACAGATTTATGCGCTTCCATCTCGGCGCGAACGATGTCATGCTGCTTTTTTAAACAGTTGTCCTTCTCTTCCAGCTCACGCAATTTATTACTCAACTTTTCCTTCTCTGCCACGTCCTTCTCCATTTGAGATTGGGCGTGATCCATCCTTCCCCGTAGGTCAATTTGATCATGCAGTTGCGACCTGAGCGTCTGAACGTCCGACCTCAGACGGCTCTGCTCGCTTTTGTGCTGATCCAGCTCAGTCATGAGGGTCTCTGTCCTCTGTTTGATCAGCTTCTCGTTTTCTTTGAGATCTTCCACTTGCACTCTTAAATCTTCATTCTCTGTTTCGAGTTCAGCCAGCCTTTCATTGAGCAGATTGTTCTGCTCGGCGACCCCGTCCTGGTTTTGGGAAAGCGCTTCGTCTCGGGCCCTAACATCTCCGTTTGCGCCCCAGGATTCAAGATGAGTCAGCTTTTCATTGAGGTGTTTGATCAGATCATTCAGTTTGTCTTCCTTTTCTTCAAGAGTTATGATTTGTGTCCTTAGTTCTTCATTTTCTGTTTCCATCTTCAAACTTGGAGATTCACGCAAAGCTAAAGTGTGCGTCGAAAGCCTTTTTGGCTCAGTACAGCCATGGTATTTTATTTGCACGCCCACGTCCTTGAGCTGAGACTTCAAATCCGATTGGTTTTCACCAACTGGCCCGTTCTCAAAGTCTATCTCGGCAAGGCTTCTGCAAGTATTATGAGTTAATATTTCATCCATCTGCTTGATTTCCAGCTGGCTTTTAAGAAAATGAATGCGTTCTTTAAAACCGCTCACGTGGGATTTCAGCTCGTCTGTGACTTCATTGAGATAAGCAATTTTCCTGTTTTGCTTTGCTAACTCATCATCTTTACTATAGAGTAAAAATTTAGCCTCCTCCAGTTGAAGCTTATGTTCTTGTAACGTCGCCTTGAGCTGAGCAATTTGCTCACACTGTTGTTCTTGAACAGTTTTGCTCTCTTCCCACTCAGCCCGGACAGCGTCATTTTGCTTCCTGACAAAGTTACTCTCGTCCTGGAGCTCATTGAGTTTGACGCTCAGCCTATCCTTCTCCGCCCACTCCTTCTGCATCAGAGATTCGGCATCATTGATCCTGTGCAATAGTTCCTCTTGATCTTGTAATCGGCTCCTGAGTGTTTGCAGTTCTCTTCTCAGACGATGAATCTCAGTCTGATTGTTTTCCCGTTGAAATTTAAAGTGGGACACTTCAGCGATGAGCGATTCTATCTTCTCACTGAGGCTGTTCTCGTTTTCCTTCAAAGTCTTGACTCGGGTCCGCAGATTTTCGTTTTGTTTATCTGTCCTCAAGTTGCTGCTTTCAAGCTGAGACACCTCATCCTTGAGCGCTTCGTTCTGCTTGATCAAAATGTCCTCATTTTCCTGAAATCCTTTGACTTGTGCCCTCAAGTCGCCGGTCTGCGTCTCCATCTTTGCTCTCTGAGACTGAAGAACAGCCACCTGATCATTCAGGGACTTCACTTTATCCTGTAGTTGACCGTTGCTGTCTTTAAGGGCTTTAACTTGTCCCTTCAATTCACAATTTTGCGTTTCCATGTTTGCTCTCTGAGATTGAGCTCGAGCTAACTCATCTTTCACAGATCTAATCTCATCATTGATACAGTTCTTGTTTTCATGGAGAGCTTTAACCTCTGCCCTTAGCTTTTCATTCTCCCCTTCCTTCGTTTTTTGAGCTCGAGCTAACTCGTCTTTTATGGATATAATCTCATCGTTGAGACACGTTTTGTTTTCCTGGAGAGCTTTAACCTGTGCTCTTAGCTTTTCTTTCTCACCTTCCTTCATTTCGTTGTTAATTCTGTCATCTTCTTGCGAGCTTTCTGTCACCAAACTGGAGGACTGAGTTTTCTTGGTCTCTTGATGCCATGGAAGTTGCGACCTCAGGTCACTACTGTCAGTCTCCAGCATTTTCATTTTCATACTCTGTAATTGAAGCTCAGCAAAAGCATTGTGTGGAATCAGCATGTCCTCACTTTTCACAGGATTTTTAGCTGGTGTTTTTAGGTTTGCAATCTGTTCTTTGAGGGCCTTTATTTGTTCATCCTTATCAGCCATAGCTCTAAATTGTGCCACAAGGTCTTGCTTGTTTGCGTCAAAATCAACATTTTGACATGCAAAATGAGCCCACTCTGGACGGCCAAAGTTATTCATCCCGGTCATTGTTACCTTATCTACAACTTGCATTCGTAAGCCTTTATTTTGTTCCTCAAGTTGAGCAATATATGTCCTCATGTTTTCATCGCGTGTTTCCATCTCTATACCTCGACATTCAAGCAGAGTCCTCTCAAATTTAGCTTTTCCCGATTCCAGGTTCTCCGTGCGAGGTCCATACTGTACCATGTTAAAATTGAAGATCGTATTCTGTTCATTGAGGATTTCTTCTTTTTGTTGAAGATTTAACAACCCCAGGTTTTCATTTGCGATCTCCCTCATGAAACTCAAATATTGAAGATGACCTTGCCTTTGGGCCAGCAGCTCATTTTTTTCGTTTTCTTTCTTGATGTCCTCACACTCCAGAAGAGTCAACTCTTCCTTGACGCGCCTTCTTTGCTCAAGCAACATTGTCTCTTTTTTTTCCAGATCTTCAAAATGTTCCTTGCTTAGCAGTTGCCCGTTTAAGTAGGACATCCTTAATCCTTATTTACAAATTGGAGATTTGGGGTGATCCTCTCATGCTTTGGGTGGCTCCTAACTGGTGTCTGTGTAGGTAAAATGGAAAACATCCCAACAGATAAGCGGTACGGAAAATGTCTGGTTGGCACCTTAGCAGGTTATCAAAATGCCATGATTCAACATGTTGGCATAGTTTGCTCAAAATACAAAATTCTTTAGACTTTTTGGGTATCATGTTTTGTTGATTTGTCAAGATAAGAAAAATAAATAAAAGTGTATGCAGAATAGCATTTTTTGGCTTTATGACATACTATGACACAGAAGGCGACTGTTGACGGGATACAGCGGGTAGTTTGAGACGTGGCTAAAATTATTCCATCAAAATTACATTACCGGCTTGTGATAATAGAGATGAAGTCATTTTACATTGATAAGCTCTATTGCAAAGGAAACATAGATGGTGACAATGACACGTCGATGACAACAACCTAAAGTGATGACATCATCCGTTTTTTTGGGGTAGGCAGAGAACTCCCTACTTGGCTTCGTCGGGACTTAAATAAGAGCTAGAAAAAAAAACTATGCAGTAAGGCAAATTCTAATTGCAGATACAGTAAAGTCTCGTTATATCGATATTCAAGGGAGTCCGAAAAAATATCGATATAACCGGGACTATCGATATATCCGACCCTGTTTGCATGTAATTTTCTCCGTGCGTGCATAGAAATAGTATCGATATAACCGGGACTATCGATATATCCGATATCGATATAACGAGACTTTACTGTATTATAATTTTTGTTTATTTTCAGCCATTTATTCATCAATTGAACTTAAATTTCTAGCGCTATATTTTTTCATAGGTGCCCTGTGGTACACCTGGCAACCAGTTAAGGATATAGTCTGCCATTTGCCTAAAGTCAACAGGGATGGGCTGCAGCACCCCATGTCCAAGAACAGGAAAGGGGTGAAGAAAATGTATGGATGAATGGACAATGGGATGGGTATATTTTTGGGTGGTCTGCACATGTTGACGCCATCTTGAACATTAAATTCTATGTTGATTCAGCTGACATATAGTTGTGAAAAAGTGGAGTGAACAGTGAAACTTTCATCCCCCGCTTGGAGATGTACCAGCCACTTTACGGTTGAGGCCAGATATCATCAGATTAACTTGACTGGTAAAACTGACCAATGGCCATTGTAAGAATATTTCGCAATCACGTTTAGTTGAATTTGTGGTTAACACTCTGAAGTACCGAGCAGCTTATTCAAAACAAAAAATTAAAAAAACTAACAAAAAAAAACAAATGCATCACCACATACATAAATCTCTGATGAGCCTCATTGTCTAACTCCGGGCACACATATACGAACATGCAAAATTTAAAGTTTGTCTTTGGGGAGTTAAAAACAATTATTGAGACTCTAGTCTTATCCGCCACATCCACGATGGCGGACATACTGACGTATTCCACCACCGGCCCGAGTGACTATGAAGAGATTTTTTTTGCAGCATGTATCTTAAAGCAGTGAGCTTATCCTAAAAAATTCGAATGTCACAGAATTGGAGCAAGTCGCTTCCTCGCGGTGCTCGATCTCAAAAACACTTGAAATAGCCTTAAATCAGGTAGCGTCGGCTGTATTGTCAAGCTTAAATGTTCGGCTAGCATGCGAGCAGTGAGTCCGACAACGTAGCAGTGGAGCTGACAATTAAAACCCGAAATCCAGGTAATTGATGTGTAATTAAAGACTGAGATTCGTGTTGGAATGTCGGCGTAGAGAGTCGAGAGGTTTGGGCCTCACCTGTTCTTGGGAATGTAACTTGAGCACAAGAGGCGGAGTTAACGACATTTGTTTCCACGACTTTCCTCTCAAATTGGCACCAATTCGCCTGAGTGTGCCGTCGGTGTCCGACGGAATCGCGAAGCATCTTATTAAAATGTGTGACTTGTGATCCTCACACACAGTAAAGACATAACTCAAGATGAAGAGGGGAACCTTGGCCTTTTTGGGTCGGAAGGACCAATCTCTCTTCGACACGAGCATCAAAATGAGAGAAATGGGTGAGTAGATTGCGAGCAGAGCAGGTGCATTGGAGGAAGAAGCATGCAAAGTATTTTCCTTGGGAGGATATGCGACCTTTGTACTTCCAGTGTGACTCCCACCAGATGAATCTCGGCGATTAATATGGTGTTCATGCACGTATACTTCTTGTCTCGCAATGTATGACTGTTTAAACTTGCAAATTGTATTCAACATCGGAAGCAAAAGTACTTAAAAATTGTACTTTAAAAGAAGTAAACGTCAACTAAACGTTAAGGGTCCTGATTTTATTCCATTGCTTTATTCACATTAAATTTAGACGCTGCTATGTCTTAATAATGTTATTGTCAATTATAAAGACGAATCAGAACACAATAAATGATGTTGCGGTTTATTTTAAACCGAGGGTTATCGTTGGCTGATCTTTACGCAACCAAAACACCCATTCACAAATTCTAACACCTAAAAAAAATACACGTTTGTTGTCTTTTTTTCAGATTAGATTGAAATTTTAAACACCACAAGCTGATGTTTTTTTACAAACCGCATTTACCATTTGTTCACCCTAAGTGATTTATTTTAGTAACTACACCATCCACACGGAAGAAAACAACAAAAGCATTAATACAATAATACATGTAATATAATATTTATGAAGAAAAATGTATTTGTACAGCAATGTACATCAAGAATACAAAACAATAAAGGTGTAATTAGTATGTTACCTGACTTTGATAATGTCCAGCAAATGAACTGAAAAGAACAGATTTAAATGTAGAGAGAAGTCAAGGTTCAGAAAATAAACAATACAGCAAATATCTAAAAAAAAAGGACAGAAGAAATACTATAATTGAATTTTTCTTACATCCTACCACTAACTTAATATACATCCATTTTCAAGAACACTAATCCTCAGGGGTTGTGGGGGTACTGGATCCCATACCCTGCTGGCTTCAGGCAGTAGACGAAGTACACCCTGAACTGGTTGTCAGCCACTCGCAGGGCACATATGTAGACGGTCAACCATTAAAAATCTAGCTCGATAGGTATCTATAGCTAGCTTTTTAGCTAGCTAGGTAGGTAGGCAGACTCTTCTTTTCCTTTCGGCTTTTCCCTGCAGGGGTCGCCACAGCGAATCAGTGTCCTCCATCTAACCCTGTTTTGTGCATCCTCTTCTCTCACACCAGCTACCTTCATGTCTTCTTTCACAATATCCATAAATCTCTTTGGTCTTCCTATTACCTATTAAAACAACAAATATTTCCAAACCACAAGTGTGGCTATGGAGACATTCTCGAGTAATCATTTACCGTATTATTGTGGCTCGCCTTCTCAAACAGGAAATATCAGTTGATCCGTGTTAATATGAAAGCAAAACAAATAATCTCAGATGAAGTTGCCCTTATTTCCTAATATCAGTTCAATACTTGTGTTCCTGCTCTTAACTTCTACATAGTGATCTTCAGTTCTCACCATGCAAAGCTGCTCAATGAGTCAGAACATTTAAATCAGGAAGGTGTGTTTTACATTACAGAGGCGTCATTGCATGGTGCATTGCAGTTCTATTATTGCCAACTCCAGTCACAAGATACATTTTGTTAAATAAAATCTTGTGCTGACAACAGATCAAATAATTTCCATCTTAAAAATTTGCCATTTGTGCCCAGATAATGTGGATCTCGTGCTGAACTCGCCAACGTCTTCAGAGTCTGGTATTGCCAGCGTTCGTGCTAGACCCACAGTCAAGCATTATACTGTGAGTATGTCACTCAACCTGCCTTAATCGTTTTATGCAACATTTGCTTTTCTGTAGGTCTGTATGAGTTAAATAAATTGTGCAGATGCCTGACCACATTTGTCCTGTGGATCTAAATATCATATTTCAAAATAACAACACATCAAAGTAATATTCATTTATTTATGATAAACTCAGAAGAATGTTGAGGTAGCAATCAAACATGCTGGTTAATAATACTTTGTGACTAAATTTAAATATGGTGAAGAAGACCTGATCACTGCATTGTACTTCTTGTTCCACCAGATTCCCTTAGCTCTCATAAAAATAAAAAAAATCTCATAAAGTTCTGAAAGTCAGTCAGCAACTCCATTATGCAGTCTTTGTATTTTGCAAAAAAAGTTGTTTTTTTAAATGAGCAGTCTATATGTCTGTTTTAAACAAACAAAATGCCTCATAATACACGACTAAACACTCCGGTTCACACACCCCGGTGCATGGGTGTGGTGAGTGTTTGCGTCTGAGGCATGTTGGATGTGGCGCACCCAGCAGCACATGTGCAGGAAGCCCTTTTGCATCATGAAAAATCAGAGCACAGCAAAGAGAAGCAAGCGGGTGAAATTGAAATGAATTCTTCACGAAAGGTCAGACACAATGTTTCTGGATGGTTGCTGTTCATTATTTGCTTTCAATTTTGGATCCACTTCCCCTTAAATAAACAATGCCAATTGAAATAACTAATTCCAGATTAATTGTACACTATGACTACAAATGACATAACATGGTAATATTTCTCACATCCCAGGGAAGACACTGCATTCTGTTGCTCATTACTGCTCTACTGCACTCACTTGTTTTCTGTTTGATGGTCTTCATCTTAAATTAACTTTCTGCCATCAAGGAAAAGGTTTCTTCAGCCATCATCTTGGAAGGTCCTCATCCGAGAAGCTTCGTCAGCTAATTTAAATTAGCTGGTAGTTATGGCCCTATATATATATATATATATATTCAATATAAAAAATATATATATATATATATATATATATATATTTATATATATATATATATATATATATATATATATATATATATATTACTACACACCCCTAATGTCCAGAGGTGGCAGTGCCAGACACCTGCTTTGATCGGTTCCTGCTCTAAAGTTGGGGGGGAGCAGAGGATGATTCCCTGAGGCAAACTGATTATTTCTTTCTCATAGTCATAGACCATAATCAGTGATGCGAAAACATAGCCAGCCATAGACCATAATTAGTCAGGACAAAAGAAGTTCTGAAAAAAAGCTGACCTCGTAATAGATTTTATATGCACCATATTTGCACTGATTGAACATCCATCTCACAATCGCTTGACATGCTAACATTCTTCAAGTACATCCAACTCTGAATTATTTTTAGATTCACCGGATTATCATTGCTATTCAGCTACTCTTGAACCGGTATGTGTTTTCTTAGGTCGCAGTTTGTGTAATGATATTTGTTTTCCCTTCCCCCCCAACATAGTCATCTGACAGTTTTCAAGGATTTGCTGTTCCAACACCGAGAGTACCAGTCCTCCCCATTATTGCTGGTCCAAAGATCAATGGTGCAGGTGAGTGCCTTTTGCTTAAGGAGCTTACACCTGTGTTCTTTACCAGTTCGTATTACACCTGAGGATTTGACCTTTCCTACCATGTTTGTGAGTCACTGATAGAATCGGTTTGTGCTGCAGTGCAGGTTTATGTTTTGCTAGTCTGTTGCTCTGGAGCCTGTCTGAATGTGCCACCAACCAAATGGCAAGGTTGTTGACAGAATGGGAGTGCCCTTAAACCCGAGTGAATGACTTTCCTCTTACTCCACTTTCTGAAATGTTTCAGAATTTACGATCCGCTTTGGTTTGCAATGGTGTAAAACCACTATCTGATTGTGTCTTGAAAGACACGGCGGTCTTCGACGGCGGTCTTCTAATCAAGTCATCTGAAGAAAGTGAAAACACAGAATTACGTGTTAGTCCATGAAAGGATTATCAGAACATAGAAGAAGCAACATGTTTAAAGGTTAAAACACTCCAGGCCAGACTTTTCAGGTTCAGAATGAAATGGTCTGTCTTTCCGTCTTTTCTTTCATAGTGAACGGAGAGCAGTTGTCCTATAGCTTGGAGGAAGAAATATTCGTCCCCCCTCCTCCGTCTATGGCCGCTCCCCCGCCACCAGAGACCTTTATTCTCCCTCCACCAGACTTCATGGGTTACCTAAGCAGTTTAGAGATGGGTGTCCATCAGCCTCCCCCTACACTTGCTCCAAAAGCACCCGTCAAGCAAGACAAAAATCGCCGTATTACAAAATCCCAACCAATGACCCCTCCGAAGCCTCCGTCAACAGGTTCCAATAGCTCCGCGCCTTCCACTCCCATTTCAAAACCGTCCCCGGCTAAAGTTCCCAAGCATCCAAATTTCGCCCCGCCGCCTCCCCCTGTTAAAGAGCAGCAGAAGACCCATAAGACTCCTCCCCCCAAACCTATTCGACTGTCATCCATGGGCAACCTCGACTCCCCACCACAGATTCCCGCCCCAGCTCCACCCGTGCAGACTCCTACGCAGTCAACCTTCAATCCCCAAAACACTGCGAAGCTTAACACTGTTTCCAATACCTCGATCCTCAAGGGCTATGTGGAACAAGATACAAGACCTAAGCAAATGTTACTCCTGGAAGATACGGGGTCCACTTCGGCGGTACAAATGGTGGTCCCCGTGAATGGGAATATCCCCAAACAAACACCAAGCAAGCCAATTCGCAAAGATCCGCTGCATCACAAAGAGAATTTACAAAGTACACACCTCTCTCAAAGACCTCTAGACGAGCCACCCAAATCAATTCTCCCTGATGGTCTTTATCACAAAGAGAATATACAAAGTATTCCGCCCTCACGGTCAGCCTTGCCTGAGGCGAACGCAAAGGTTGATCCGGTAACAATGTCAATTGTCCAGAATGAAACTGTCAAACCACTCAGGCTGTCATACCAAATACCAAGAAAGCTGCAGCCAGGGAACAAAACTCTACTGACATCTGAGGATATCCAAGGAAAACATGGTCCAAAACCCGCGAGTAAATTGGGTCCATTATTCGGTCAGAAATTACACAACCTAAACAATCCCGAAAGCAGTGCGGCCCAAGAGGCTCCTGCGGCTTCCCCATTTTCCCTTCTCATGGCGGCTAAGGAAAGGGATAAGAATAGGAGCTTTCAGTCTCATGAAATTGGGAACATGAACAATGACGAGCGCAGAGAAAGCTTTCAGAAAATTAATTCCACTCCCCAAACTTTTTCTCCAACATCAAGATCCCTCTCAAGCTCTTCTCTCCTTAATCAGGATAAAGTACAAGTGAGTCCAACATCCGTCACTACCGTGCAGTATTGGGAAACAAAATCAGCAACCATTGCACGGACGAGCGATGGACCAACATACAGTTTGATAGAACCGCCTTCATCGACAGACATAAACAACCGACTCGTGCAGAGGAATGATTCCTACATTCATTCTGGAAGGAACATGGAACACTTAAGTATGCTTTTACTCCCTCCACCTCCAGAATTCGAGGATTGTCATAGTGTGATGGAGTCTCCTCGTTCCACTTGTCCTACTGACCCTTTCTGGAAAATGGCACCACAACCAAGTCTAAACTCTCTTCCACCCGCTCATATTCCACCTTCACCAGAACACAAAACCTCAAAACACCAATCTATTAATGTTGTCACCCAACCCATGCCGCAGTTCCAGACAAATTCGGTGGTAAATCCCGCACAGCTGCCAAGCCCTCTGTCGCCAAGCCAGTCCACGCTTGTGAGCATCTTACAAAGAAAGATGCTGGAGATGGACCATAAAATGACCGACACGAATGAGGCAGACCCTGATGCTGAAGACTGGGCTGTCCAACACTCTGAGGACATCAGAGTCATCCCGACGTCCACGCCGCAGGCTAACAGTGTTTCTATCATGACCAACCAAACGGCAACTCACCACAAGAAGGATGTCAAAGCAGTGCCAAAATTTCCGGACGTTAGCAGGTAAGACCTCTAGTTGTTTTCACTTGATCGCATTCGGATAGATATTCCAGTCTGATTGTCACTGTGCTGTCCTTTTCAGCAACGAACTGCAGTCAAGTCATCAATATGGAATGACGTATCGAATTCGACCTGGAACCAAACAACCCATTACGGTCATTAGAAAAGGGCTATCATGACTAAATAGATTTTGTATTTCTTTGATATGTACATGGTCAATTTTACCCACAAACTGCAAGGGTAATTTATTTTCAAGCCGCTGTTCAATCAAATCATTGCTTTCATAAATTCACATTTGTTATCAGATGTTGTTAGAAGTGAAACAAAGTGATAGCAATATAAGAAGTGACCTTAATAAATTAAAAGAATAAGATAAACGAATATTAGCACTGATGCTAGCGCTAACAAGTTGATCCAGGCTAATAGTATAGCTTTTCCAGGGCAGCCATTACAATGACCCTATTTTAATTTTTACACGATGTCATGGCTCGTTTATAAACAAGCTATTTGGTAGCATAAGCTTGACTTATGGTACAAAAAGTCAAGGATAAAATTATTGCAGAGAATAGACAAAACAGAAACAAACAAAGGTGTGACCGTTTTGCTTAGTGACGAGCAGTGGTTGACAGCTTGGCATACTTGATCTTGAATAGCACTAACTTGATTTAAAATTAGCCTCAAGGTTGGCTAGCATGGTGGAAGTCTCCAAAACTATGTTGAGTATACTGTAATCACAACACCAATCAACCAATATGCATTGTGTATTTTTTTAACATGTTACTTAACAGTACTGAAAAAAAAAATCAAACATTGAAATTGGGAGTTATGTGCTACAGGGTCAGAATGTTAACAGGTTTTCTTATGTTGTTAGGCATTAAAGATTAACCTTCAACAATGTGTTCAGGACAAACACACAAATGTATGGACTGGAGTGATGGCTGCTCAAGAATGATTTGTGAAAATCAATACCCATGAATTTCGAAAGTTTTCAGCCATCAGATGTGTTTTTTTAATGATTGTTCAAGGCACGTTTGATTGAAATTTGGAATGTAAATTTGAATTTCTTCAAGCGCAATTAATATACGCAAGCTGGAAACTTAATTCACTGTCAAACTAGGTCATGTGGGATCTTTCCAATCAGATTCTAATCATCAATGAAGGATGTTTTATTTTGATAGTTTTTTAAAAAAAAACTGAAATGTACTAGTACTGACACGCAGCAATATTTGTATTATTTGTACATATATTTATGATCAGAGAATGTTAGACGTAGTCATCACCTAAGCAAATTTGATTGACATATTCTACCAATCTCAATCTGGTTAATAAACTTAAATTGATCAGAAATCTTCAAGTCTCAAATTTTGTTTTCAGCTAAGTTGATTATTTTTTGTTTCTACTTAGCTACCATGACTTCAGGATATGTCAAAAGGTGAGGAACAAGCAGTACCCCAGTAAGGAGTTCCTAATCCTACTGATTTTCGCAAGGTTGCTTAGATGCGGAAAAAAATTTATGTGATGAGATGCAGTTTCCACCTCACCCTCACACAATTCAGAATCACGTACGTTAAACAGTCAAATACCAAAAGTGCTCATAAGAATCTGATGTATCTTGGTCCCGAAGAAATATTTCCCTTCTATTTCAACAAAAAAAAAAAACAAGCACCTTTCCTCTATAAAATCCCTTGTCTTTTAACGAATGGCTCTTTAATGTCATAACTGTTTTTTCCCCTCCACACATTGGTTCATATTCATAACGCAAGCACTCTTTAGTGGAGTGACAATGAAAAGCTTTTATTTTACATCACTTATTTTCCAAACATATCAAATAACTTCAGAGGACAATTGAATTTCAAGTTCACTAAAGTTCTACAGGGGCATGAGCTTCTAAGATTTGGGTCTAAGATGAGTTGGGGGTGCCCCCTGTTGGTTCCACCGTGTGGTGAAGCACAAGGTGATCCCAACCAACGGTGGTAAGGTTATTGGAGCCTCCAGGAACCCAACACACGCCCTTTATGAAGTCTTGATGACGTTTATCTTTAAATCTAAAAAAAGGAAACAAGAAAATTAAAAATGTAACACGGTAAAATGTAATCCCAGAAAAGTAGATCTGTGCCAACACTCACATTTCCTGCAGTTCTGAGTTTAAAACAACTACGGAGCAGTCGTCGCTAATGGATGCCAGCAAAGATGTGCTGCAATGGTAAAGAAAATAAATCTTTTAAAGGACAACCGACATCACTTTTTTGTTTCCTCACTGACATCAGAAAAACGTTTTATAGCATCTAAAATACCCAAAACATGCAGTATGATATTTTTAGTCAGATGCAAAACACCAATAAAAATGACTTAAAGTGTCCAAAATCTGCAAAAAATTGAAACCGGAAGTGGCCAGTTTCAGAAGGTCCCGCCCCCTTGTTCGTGGTGTCACGCCAAGACGTCTTGCCTTGTTCGAGAATCAAATCAATGGCTTCAGATTCGGAGAAGATGCTTTCTTGTTACTCATCCAGTTATGAATATGATTCAAATCGTTCTGAAGAGGAAAGCATACATGTTTGCAATGGATTAAATAATTTATTCTGTGTCATTTTGAGGTATCGGGGGGGCACCAAAAAGAGGCAGAAGATGGCGACAAAGCTCCGGCTGATTTGTTTCCTTAGAATTTTTGTCATCGAATATCAAATAGATGCTCGGTGCAACACACAACGATTCACCATCACGTTATTTATGTTTTCCTTCTAATTTCACCATCAACACTAAGTTTTCAGACCAAACAAAGTACCACAAAATGCATTGACGTGATACAATGTGTCCTTTCTCTGTCAGGGGCGTTCCTTCAGTGACGTGAGGACACAAGTCTTAAAACGTAAAATATAGCTATATGCGGTTGAATCTTTGTAAAATACGCTCAGTAGAAGTCATTTGAAGTGATTTTACAAATTGTGGACACAACTTGTCCGGAGGCGTCGGTTGTCCTTCAAATACTCAGCAATAAAATATGAAAAGAAGCAAAGTTGGGGGACTAAAATGTTGGTGTACCTGTGTGTAGAAAAGGCCAACCCATTCACTCTGCGGCTGTGGACGCTCACCACACGGGCTGGCTCTGTTGCTCGGAAGTCCTTGATGGACACTCTGCCGAGCTCGTCACCTGAGGAACAAGGAATGTGACTTGGGGTGGGAAAGCGCATGATTACAAAATTCACTCTTGTTCAAGAAATTGGGCTATATACCAAAGGCAATGGTGCTTCTATGCTCAGGATGCCAGGAGATGGTGGTGGGCAAGCAGTGGGAAGCCTCGAAATCTATTTGGGGGAGGAAATAAAGAGACAGTGTACTGTGATAGAAATTTAATTTTTTTTTCGTTCGTAAGGTGAGTTCGTTCGTAAGTTGATTCAGTGCTATGTTTTGTATGGAATCTATGTTTAAGGCTTATATAAGTACAGTAAAGTCTCGTTATATCGATATCGGATATATCGATAGTCCCGGTTATATCGATACTATTTCTATGCACGCACGGAGAAAATTACATGCAAACAGGGTCGGATATATCGATAGTCCCGGTTATATCGATATTTTTTCAGACTCCCTTGAATATCGATATAACGAGACTTTACTGTATGTTTAACGTTTATATAAGTATGTCTAAAGGACAACCGACGTCTCCGGACAAGATGTGTCCATAATTTGTAAAATGGCTTCAAATGACTTCTACTGAGCGTATTTTACAAAGATTCCACGGCATACAGCTATATTTTACGTTTTAAGACACGCTGAATATTCAGGAAGTCTTGTTTTTGAGTTGGTAACGAGTCCGTACGCGACGTCACTAAAGGACCGCCCTTGACCGTAAAAAAGACGCTTTATAGCGGTCCTTCCATCACGTCAATGTATTTTGCTGTACTTGTTTGCTCTGGGGACCTCGTGTTGCACCCTAAAGCTGCCAGAAGAGGGCGTCCAAGCGCCATATAAGGAATTTATAAGCCTGTGGAAATGGAGGTGGCCACAGGAGGTCGCCATTTTGTGCCTCTTTTTTTTTTGGGTGAGAGATTTCCCTCCCAATGTTGCCTCAAAATGGCACAAATAAATTCTTTAATCGATTGCAAACATGTATGCTTCAGAACTATTTGAATCATATTCATAACTGGAGGTGTAACAAGAAAGCATATTCTCCGAATCTGAAGCCATTGTTTTGATTCTCCAGCAATGCAAGACGTCTTGGCGTGACGTCACGAACTGGGGGGCGGGACTTTCTGAAAATGCCCAATTCGCAGCTCAATTTTTTTGCAGATTTTGGACACTTTAAGTCATTTTTATTGTTGTTTTGCATTTGACTAAATATATCATACTGCGTGTTTTGGGTATTTTAGATGCTATCAAACGTTTTTCTGATGTCAGTTAAAAAACCAAAAAGTGACGTCGGTTGTCCTTTAAGAGCATTGTGGCAGGTAGAAAATTACAACTAAATTTGTTCATATATATGGCATAATCCTATTTACTGCAGGGGAGGTATTCTGATCCTTTGAGGATGAACATATAATTAAAAAGACATCACAAGCTTTGAACACCTTTATAACGACAAAAGGAGCCTTTCGAAATGCATTGTATGCATTGTGGTTCATGAGCTGTGGCCGACACCATACCCAATGTGTCGGTTCATTGTGTTCTTGTTTACAATTTTCCCACCATTCAATAAATGTGAAGCATATCTGATTCTGACTTTTGTTTCTCACAGTGTTCAAAAGTTTCTCAAATATAAGAGCGAAACACTTTTTCAAATCAATTGTGCTACAAACTAGCGAGCGTTCCTTACCTATTCTTGTGGCTGGTTTATCTGGTTTCCGCGTGTCCCACATTAGCACACGGCCATCCTAAGAGATAAGATAAGACCTTAGAGGGAATAGCTTTAAGTTCCTCTTTATGCATTTGCTGTACATTTTTTCTAAAAACAGGAATAGACTTAAAATTGATAAATAGCATATTACCTGACCACAAGAGATGAAAAGCGAATCATCCGTAGGACTGCAGGCAACGCAAGTTACCGGTTGTGTGTGCGCTGGAGGATGGACACAGCAAACAACACTAATTTTGCAAGTCATAAACAACAATACAATGAATTGACTTTTTTTTCCATCCAATTTGTCTTTTTTTGGTTGGAAAAAAATAAGTAATTGTGTTTCTTTGCTTTTAAAATGTAGAAATTAAAAGAGTCAATGAAAGCACATCCCTGTGCTGTCAATCAAATTCCTCAACTACTACAACCTGGAAAATGGATGATTCTTTCACACAACTGAATGTTTGAACTAAGAAAAAATATCCACTAAAAGATTCCGGCTGCTGGAATACATTCATTTTGATTGCAGTGGACTTAATGGGAGTTGAACTGCAGTGTATTCAGTTATAAATGAACACACTGTTGTACTTACCATTGTGTGACGTGACAACCATCTCCTGACTCAGGTCCCAAACTTTAATTCTGCAGCCAAATCAAAAAAAAAAAAATATCGTCAGGGGAAAATAAACTAAAAATAACAAGAAAAATACAAACACCTTCTTACCTGCAGTCCATACTCCCAGTGATTGCACTGTTTGCTGCTGTTATGGGACTCACAGAGGTGACGATGTCATCATGCTCATGCTTGGTGAAACGGTTGACCAGGAGGCGCTCATCCTCAACCAGTTCCCACAACTCCAAGGCACCTGTTCCAGTCAACCCATCACAGATTATTTTATTATTCTCAAACCAAAGCATCATAGTTCACAAGATCAGTTCTTACCTGAATCCAATGCCACAACAACACTCTTTTCGGAAACCCACTTGACGTCCGTTACTCCGGTCTCAGTTGGCATACCTGCCTTGCAAAAGCCTTCGTTGGGAGCCTGCTCAGGGTTGCTGTAGATCCATATTGAGCCCCCCCAACTCCTGCCAGTGAGGCTGGAAGCACCGAGCAATAAGGTGCCATCTGGGAGAGGAGATGATGGGGGTGAAGGGAGTGGGGGTTGCAGTTACATAAATCATTTTCATACCAATTCTGCCTTAATGCCACACCACAGTGTTTAGACAATTAAAAGTAGTGATGGCAAAATGACACATAATGAAGCAATTTGCGTTCAATGTATGTAGTGTAATGGTGGACAGCACTTCATTTACAGCTATGGGTGCTCAATATATACAGTTGAGTAGGTTCACAGAGCACGGCATAGCTTTAACTCTCACTTACGCATTGTAGCGATGATCACTGCTGTACTGGCGTTTTAACTCAGAAACGTTTTTAAGTTAAATTGCTCCTCATATACATGTATGTGGTGAGCACAAGTAAACAAATTAGCGTTTACCTTGCCTTTTGTCACCTACCCGCTCTGTACTGCGCTGCACAGAGATGCTTGTCCATGCATGGTGGGGAAACAGGGGGTACATTCCAAGGAGTATCCTTTATCATTGTAGTTTCCAATCCTGCACCTTTTATGCAAACAACCACAGATGAAGTTTGCACCACGTTGAGACTACACTCAACAACCAATAAGAGAATGCAATGCGGGTGATCACTAATAAATAAACTTCGTCGCAAGTAACATTCTAAGCACAGAGCATACAGTAAACATCATACAAAAATAGAATATGTTTATCCCGAAAAACTATTCAAAAAAGGAAGTGGCTACTTTTTCTGAGTGAAAATAGATGTAACACGCGGTTCCTTCGTCTTCTTCTTCTTTTTTCCCACCTTCTTCTTCGGTGATCCAACTTCCTGCTTCTCTTTGGTGGGAGCTGTTTAAATACTGCCTCTTCAGGAAAATACGGTATGTCATTCAGCTATTGTGAAACGTCAACGACTTTACCCGTTACGAAAAGAACCCTGTTTCGCCCACGTGTATATATCTCTTCCGATGCACAAATCAACCGAATATTCTTGCTTGTAGTATGGCTTTATTTTTGCATGCAAAACGAATGACAGACGAATTTAACCATCTACAAATGCCCATATTTTCTCTCCTGTAAAGTTCTCTTCATTTAACAGGAAATGAGTTGCGTGGTAGTTCTATTGTGGGAATGTGTCAGAAAGGTGACAGGACTGGTGTCAGAAATGTCAAATTTAAAACTCAAGTAATCCTCTTTAATATGGGCCAGGTGGTCAACCAGCACGTGCACAAAGATGTGTGGCATTTACTTCACTCTGTGGAGAAGAGACAGTGCTTTTCATTGACAATACGGATGCTCGCATAGCTCCGAACATCTGACTGCTCTTGGCTGAGGAGAACATCGCCATGATGGGAACGACCCGACTCACCTGATCTGACTTTTAGTGCCGCCCCCCCCCCCCCCTCCACCTTAAAACGTTTAAGAACAAAAAAAAGACTGGATTTAAAGGCTTTTGTTTTGAAGGCAAAGAGTGGCGGAAGTAGCGTTAATATGAACGCTAACTTTATACTGCTGTCTGCGTATGTAAAATCGATGAGTGATTGGCTGTCTTCTGGGTCAAGATTCTGTCTGTGGGTCTGTTAACGCAAAGGTAAACGTCAACCATGTCAATTGGTTGAACTCAAATGATGTTGTTATTGCAAAAACAGCATTTCTTAGTGTAGTTCACGATGGCTGTGTGACGTTGACTGACACAGTGCACGCCTTTGTCTTGGATCTGGCGTTTTAACATTTTTTTTAAAGGCTAACCGTTTTGATTGTTTTGCTAATGTTTCCTGTTTGTGAGCGCAGAGACGGACACGTGCTGCTCAGGTGCGCGTAGAGCCGCCGTACGTGCAGGCGTGCCCGGGCCTGCAGGGTAGAAAATAAATCTAAACGTGCAGCGGGGTGAACGTAAAGTAAATTATTCAGTAACATAACTTGAGGCAGAGAGAAAGACAAACCATAATTCACCTGACAACTGCAAATAACAACCGCGAAATGAATATTAAATATAATGTGGACCCTCACACTGCAAATTTGTATATTTGAAATGTGCACAATCATATTAACATTCTCAAAGCTGATGTCAAGGCTTGAGAAAAATATATAGTCTTTCTCAATCTCCAACGCTACTCTCAAAACGTTTAGCGTAGTTGGGTGTCAGGTAAGATTTCAGGATGAGCCTACGATACCAAACCCAACTCTTGATGCTCTCATACTATTTGTACAATTTGCTAATCTGTCAAACAGAACAGAACAAAGGATTTCAAGTTCACAACAGGTGTCATACACATGAATCGATCGATACATATCCTAGGATGACCCTCTCTGTACCTCTCGTTGACTCTTCCAATATCTCTGTTGCAAACTGATGATGTCACGATGTGGCACTCTATGCCTACTGATCACATCCTTTTGCGGACATCATGTTCGAAGCCCTGTCGTGACGTGGTACCTTTGATCAATTGCTGGCTTTCGTCTCATGTTGTCGAAATGTGAACAGTATGACCGAAACGATCAATACCAATTTTCATTGAAGTAGAACATATTTTGTTGCTTGTGAATTTTGCTCAGCAAACAAAAAGCTACTGAAACAAGTAGTGCAAGAGCCTTAAAAAGCTTAGACTACCGTATTTTTATGTGTTTTTGACTTCAAGATGGCGCCGCGAGATTGGCTGCCTTTCCAGGAGCTACTGTATTTTGTTTTTCTACTTCTTTCTTAAACTTGCCTTCTAAACCTTCTAAAACTTGATTTTACAGCACAGTTTATTTCTTTAATTACAGTCCTCATGTAATGCGCCTCTCTTTCCAAACAGCAATTCCCTTTGACCTTCGACCTCCAACACCATTCCATCAAGCCATAAATGACCATCACAAATGTAAATAAAGTGACTTTATGATACAATTCAGTGTATTTCTTTCATTACAATACAATAGCACATTTATTATACATAGAATAAGGTATGTTGTGTGTAGTTTTAAGGCTTATTTAGTTGAAAAGTATATTTTATGGAAACCCGGGAACGGATTATTTCCATTTTAATGGTTTCCAATGGGAATTTTTTTTTTAGATACACACTTTTCGCCTTACACACTCTGACTGGGAACCAATTAAATTCGTAAGTTGAGGTCTCACTGTATATGTATATATATGTGTGTGTGTGTGTGTGTGTGTGTGTGTGTGTGTGTGTTTGTGTCTGTCTTGACAATGAATTTATGACTTTACTTGACTTGCTTTAGGGATTCGTCATGGCTTTGAAAAGAAGAAGGGCGACATCGCCCTCTAGCAGTGTGAGTGGAGGAGATTTTGACGATAGCCAACCTTCATCTTTAATGTCCTCAAGTGGGCGAAAGAGAAGAAAGACGTCAAACATTCCAACCGTGGATCCTGTAATTGTCACTTTTCCAGATTTGTTCACAATCTGAATGCGCTAATAGCTGATGTTAATTTATATTTGCATGTGAGCGTTGACCTGTGACCCTTTTAGATTGCTGTATGCCATGAACTCTACAACACAGTCAGAGACTACAAGGATGACCAAGGCAGAATGCTTTGCGAGCTGTTCATCAGAGCCCCGAAACGAAGGTGAGCGCAAGGCTGTGGTGTTATTATTTCAAAGAACTAACAGTGACCCTCATGTCATTCACTTTCCATTTCAAGGAACCAGCCAGACTATTACCATGTTGTGTCTCAGCCAATTGACATGATGAAGATCCAGCAGAAATTAAAGATGGAGGAATACGATGATGTCGACCAGCTCACCAGTGACTTTCAGCTGCTGTTTCACAATGCCAAAACATATTACAAGGTCAGACACAAGGAGTTAGGCCCATGATTTGAATAATTAATCAGTCTGGTTCAGCCAGACTAGTGATTCTCAACAAGTGTGCCGCAACACAAAAATGTTGTCAGAGATCATTCGAATATTATGCACTCCAGACAATGTTTGTATCCAACTTTATGCTCACAGTTGTTGTTGTTTTTTAGCATGACTGTTCCCCACTGTACAAACTCAACATCCATAAATAACAAAATTAATACGTCCGGTTTGGAATACTTTTATCCTTGTAAAAAAGCAAACTTAACGATAAACTCGTCTCCCTTGACCAGTCTGACAGCGCTGAATTCCGGGCGGCCTGCAAACTGTGGGATCTGTACCAACGTACCAAGAATGAATTTGTTCAGCCGGGCGACGACGACGAGGAAGAAGATGAGGCCAGCTACGATGCCCAGGATGTCCTCAGCGGGTCGACTGAGGATGAGGTGAGTCAAGTAATAATGATTTGAAGGCAATCAGTTACAATTACAGACACTCCCCTACTTACGAACATTCGAGTTACGAATGACGGTACATACGAACATTTTTGTAGTAACATATGTTGTATTCTCTCCAGTTTTACATGTGCATATATTTATCGAGCATATATAGTATTAAATGTTTATTTTCCAGTACAAACCAATACAGGTTACCTTAAAGGACAACCGACGTCACTTTTTTGTTTTTTAACTGACATCAGAAAAACATTTTATAGCATCTAAAATACCCAAAACACGCAGTATGATATTTTTATTCAAATGCAAAACACCAATAAAAATGACTTAAGGTGTCCAAAATCTGCAAAAAATGGAGCTGTGAATTGGGCATTTTCAAAAAGTCCCGTTATATCCATCAATCTTTTTTCTGTACCCTTATATGTAAAAATAAAGCCTACTGACTGACCAACTGAGATGAAGAAGTCACCCCACTTCCAAATTTCAGCCTTTGCAATTTGAAAATAACATTCAATTACATTGCAATGTTAAATACCATTCCATTAAATATTGAACTATAATTTGCATGCGTGACTGCTGACCTATGAGCCAAATGTCCGAGTCAGTCACCCAACATGCCTCCCGAAATGAAAAAAAAAGTGCATCCAAATCCATTGAACCATTTTGCTTTTTTTTTTTACATTTCATTGTCGTAATTCTGACAACTCGTAACCTAACAGAGTGCGCCGACCTGCTTAAGAGATGTACTTGAGCATCTCTTCGATGCCGTGGTGACGTATGCCGAGCCCTCTGGACGCCTGGTCAGCGATCTCTTTCAGAGGCTGCCCTCCAAAGCGGTACAAAAACTGTTCATCATCATTTAAGATGGAAAGAATGAGTTTGCTCTCACATGCAATGTTTTCTTTAGCAATATCCGGATTATTACGCAATCATCAAGGAGCCAATTGATCTGAAACTCATCGCCCAGAAGATTCAGGTATAACGCTTCTGCTCGTCCTCTGCTTCCGATATGCACTTATCTCTTTTAGGTACAACCCAAACAATGTTAACTCATTCTGCCATTCCCAAATTTATTCGGGTTTTGGTTTTTCTTGCCGATAAAGCGCTGGTCAGACCTCTGGCAATGTTTTTCACTTGCTCGAGGAGGCAGCATTTTCCTTTTGTCCATGTTAGCGCTATGTTACAGCTTCAGCTGTTGTTAAAGCGCTATATAAATCAATATGTATGTATTATATTGTATTTTGTACAGCTGCCCCCATTTCAAGCTCAGATAAATCAAGACCCAAATTAACTTTGGAATTAACTATTTTTTTGTGATGAAAGAAGAGAATCCAAGGTTTCTTCCACTGAATTGAATGTTTATGTAGTCCTAAACCTCATTATTCTGTGGATCCTGAAATCTGAGTGAAAATGACAAAAACCCTGGCACTGAAGTGGACACATATTTTCACATCGTCTGACAGTGAATGAGTTAATAATCAATATATTTGGTTTAAGATGGGCCACTACACGAGCGTCACTGCCATGGCTAAAGATATCGATTTATTGGTCAAAAATGCCAAGACTTACAATGAGCCCGGGTCACAGGTCTTTAAGGTGAGTGTGTAACTGTCATTTCTGATGTCCAGCCCATGTACATTTGAAGGCAACCTTTTTTTTCTTGGATTACATTTTCCTTCAGGATGCAAACACCATTAAAAAGATTTTTGCGCAAAAGAAGTCAGAGATTGAACACGGAGATCCAGTCAAGTCCAGCGTTCGGATCAGGTACGAAACAGCAAATAACACTACGGTGAATTATCTAATAATTCATATCTATCTATCTATCTATCTATCTATCTATCTATCTATCTATCTATCTATCTATCTATCTATCTATCTATCTATCTATCTATCTATCTATCTATCTATCTATCTATCTATCTATCTATCTATCTATCTATCTATCTATCTATCTATCTATCTATCCACCCATCTATCCACCCATCTATCCATCCATCTATCCATCCATCTATACAGTGTAAATAATGTATTTTTAATTTTTAATTAATTTTTAATTTTCGACACCAGGCATAGGAGGTATGCTCAGGGTGAGCGCCTCTCAGCAATTAGCATGGCCTTACAATATGAAAGCGACGAGGATGGAATACTTTCTGGTACATGTTTGCATCATTTCAAAGCAAACGTACGCACCATTTCAATATCGACTCAACTCCAAACAATTGCCGTAATCTGTTTTTTTTCCCTCCGCGCGTTCCTCAGGATCTGTTCACTACGACGAAGGCGAGTCCGAAGCGGAGAGTCTGACCACTAACGTTGACATGAGTAACCCGATCTTCCAGCTGTATGAAGCTGTACGCGGTGCCAGGAACACCCAAGGCCTTCTGATCTCTGAACCTTTCCTGGAATTGCCCTCCAGGAAGGATTACCCCGACTACTACCAGCAGATCACTCAGCCCATGTGCCTCTATCAAATCAAGTATGAAAACGGCTGTTACCAATTTTTAAAGTAGAAAAAAAAATAGTCCATGAAGGAATCAGAGCTTAATATGATTTGACATCATTGGGAGAAAACAAAATTTGCCTGTGAGTGATCATTTCCTAAATATTTGTCCAATGTGCTTGATGTGATTTGAACTCATTCACTACCATTCCCGAATTCGAGAATTGAAAATATGACGTGGAGCGGCATTCCCGAATTTGTTCAATAAAGCGCTGGTCAGACCTCTGGCAATGTTTTTCCCTCCCATAAGGGGGCCGCATTTGCCTTTTGTACAGCCGTCGCCCCCATTTCAAGCTCAGATAACTCCAGACCCATATAACTTAGGAATTAACTCTTTTTTTCTGATGAAAGAAGAGAGTCTAAGGTTTCTCACACTGCATTGAAGGTTTATGTAGTCCTAAAACGCAATATTCTGTGGGTCCTGGAATTTGAGTGAAAATGACAAAAACCCTCGCACTGGAGTGGACATATTTTTGCACGTCGTCGTTGCACGCTGGAGAGACCATGTCACCGAGCTAGCCTGGGAACGCCTCGGGATCCGCCAGGAAGAGCTGGAAGAAGTGGCTGGGGAGAAGGAAGTGTGGGCTTCCCTTCTGATACTGCTGCACCTGCAACCTGACCCCGGATAAGCGGCAGAAGATGGATTGATGGAAGAAGTAGGGGGTTACTTAATAGTCAGAGGTCTTATGCTAACGTGGGAACTGTTCAAAACAGATCTCTCCATAGCTAGCTATGTAGCTATCTAGCTGGCGACCTAGCTGGCTATCTATTTGCTATCTATTAACTCTTGCTAGCTAGATATCTGTCTCGCTATCTATTAGCTAGCTAGCTGGCTATCTCTTAGCTATCTATTTGCTAGATAGCTAGCTTTCTATCTACAATATTTGAGTTATTCTGGTTTGAGTAAACGCTGGCACATGTGGGTGCCGCTGCTCACCCACAGAATAACTTATTCTGTGACTGTAAAATGACCTTGAGAGTTTTGAAAGGCGCTTATAAATAATATGCATTATTATTATTATTAGAACGCATAATAATTTAAGCTCCACCCCAATCTGCACATCATTTGGACATGTCCTTCTTCACCGATTCATCATTGATGTCTCTCTCGATTGTACTGTAATCACCTTAGATATCGCATCCACTCCCTTTTGTAAGAGAGTAATTCTGTGCCCTCCTTCCCAAATGTGAAAGCCCTTCATTCCCCACAGGAACAAAATGAAGAGCAACGAGTACGACAGCGTTGAGCAGATGGACTCAGATCTAACGCTGATGTTTGACAACGCCAAGCGTTACAATGTTCCCCACTCGTCCATCTATAAGCGTGCGCTTAAATTGCAGCACATTCAGCAGGTCGGTCCGACGTTCCACATTGCGGCTGGTTAAGTTGATGTGACACTTGTGAAACTGTAAATCAATTATGTTCCGAACAGATAAAACGAAAGGAGCTTTTACAGAGAGATGATGACGATGGTGACAGTATGCTTTCCTGTGCCGCTTCTGACACCAGCAGCACCAAGAGAAAAAGGTGGTCGCCGTCACTCATCTGATTTTATATTACAAGTACAGTGAGACCTCAACTTACGAACTTAATTGGTTCCCAGACAGAGTGTGTAAGGCGAAAAGTGTGTATCTAAAAAAAAATCCCATAGGAAACCATTAAAATGGGAATAATCCGTTCCCGGGGTTCCATAAAATATACTTTTCAACTAAATAAGCCTTAAAACTACATACAACATACCTTATTCTATGTATAATACATGTGATATTGTATTGTAATGAAAGAAATACACTGCATTGTATCATAAAGTCACTTTATTTACATTTGTGATGGTCATTGATGGCTTGATGGAATGGCGTTGGAAGTCGAAGGTCAAAGGGAATTGCTGTTTGGAAAGAGAGGCACATTACATGAGGACTGTAATTAAAGAAATAAGCTGTGCTGTAAAATAAAGTTTTATTTACCTTTTTGATGGTCGTTGATGGCTTATGGAAGGAGAGTCACCTTCCATAAGGACTGTTGGTAACTTAACCTCTGGTGCTGTTCGGTCGTGTGCTTCCGCCGAAGATCACTCCGCCAGCCGTGGTGGGTGTCTATTATGAAAATAGTGCTTATTATAAGGTATAATTTTCAGAAATTTGACGTTTGTAAGACGAAAAGTTTGCAAGATAAGGTGTTTGTAAGTTGAGGTCTCATTGTATGTGACCCCCTATTTGTTTGTCTCGTTTCAGCCACAAGAAAAATACCAAGAAAAACCGAATGAAAACTCTGTTCGCTTCCATGATCGACGCGCGGGAGGCGGGCACTGGCAGGCGACTGTGTGACCTCTTCATGGTCAAACCTTCCAAAAAGGACTACCCCGACTACTACAAAGTCATCTTGGAACCTGTAGACTTGAGGACCATCGAGCATAACATTCGTTCAGACAAGTATCTAACTGAAGATGCCTTGGTGGAGGACATGAAGCTGATGTTTCGCAATGCACGGCACTACAATGAAGAGGGCTCACAAGTTACGAGGGTTAACACTGACGTATTTCTTTACATTTATTGATCATTTGTGGCTGAAATGTGTTTTTGTATGCTCTTCCCTCAGGTCTTCAATGATGCTAATGTACTTGAAAAAATAATGACAGACAGACGCAAGGATCTTGGACCAGTGACTGATGAGGATGACTTGGTGCCCTCAAAGATGAAAATAAGTAGGTGCCTTCAAACTTCAAGCGCACTCTGAACCAACACACTTACAACAATGGAAATAAAATGAGGCTCACTCATCATTGTCAAAGGGAACAAGACAAAGACTTCTGAAAAATATCAAATTAACTCATTCACTGCCAGACAAAATTGTGTCCACTCCAGTGTCATTGTCATTCAAACTCCAGGACCCACAGAATATTGCGTTTTAGGACTACATAAACAGTCAATGTAGTGTAAGAAACCTTACACTCTCTTCTTTCATCAGAAAAAAAGAGTTCATTCCTAAATTATATGGGTCTGGAGTTATATGGGCTTGAAATGAGGGCGGCTGTCCAAAATACAATGCAATACATGCGTATTGGTTTATATGGCGCTTTAACAACAGCTGAAGCTGGAACAATGCGCTAACAAGGAAAAAAACTAAAATGCTGTCCCATTGTGGAAGGAAAAAAAACATTGCCAGAGGTCTGGTCAGGGCTTTATCGGCATCCAAGCAAAAAAAAAAACAAAACCCGAACTAATTCGATAACGGCGCTCTCCATCATATTTTCAATTACGTAATAAATTTGTGAATGGCAATGAATGAGTTAACTGAATTTGGACATAGAGGTTTTCAGCCTAATGCCATATGAAAACTATGGCACGAGACACCACATGTAACTGGCGCCAGTATTGAGTCAGTTACACCACATCTAAATGTATTTCTATCAGTGCTAGCAAATCCTAGTTTGCGAAAACTATGATGTTTACCTATGCTTGATCAAACTTTTGGGTTGCCAACTCAAAATCTGATTGGTTAAAGCATCAGTTTGATTGACACATTTGATGCTCCACGGCCCGCAGAACTGATTGTGAAGGCGCCCAGGTAGATTTCTGACCCTGGTAACAAATGATGGCTAAAATGTGATTGGTTAAATGCTTAAAAACAAAAACACACATCTGGAAGCAGCACAACAGGGAAAAAGCAATGAAAGGAAGCTGAAAGACAATTTGGAATTATTTAAGAATATGATTCACATATTTTTAGGCCAGCACAGAAGGCTTTGCAGGCCCTGGTGGTCCGCCACTGATCTATACAAACGATATACTTTATGGCAACAGGTGCTTTTGTTTTGAATTTTGACATAATATGAATGCTTTGTATAGTTGCAATGTGATAATGGTGATGTACACACCTACAACCTGATTGAAAATTGTATTTTACTACGTCCGAATTATCTGTAGCTACCAAACGCAATATTCATCATTTCAATTGTTGTTGATGCTTTCAGGAAAGACAAACATGACCCTGAAGAAATCCAAGTATCTCACACCCTTGCAACAGAAACTGAATGAGTTGTATGAGTCGGTCAAAAACTACACGGATAAACGCGGCCGTCGCCTCAGCACGATCTTCCTGCGTCTTCCGTCCCGCGCCGAGCTGCCAGATTACTACATCGCCATCAAGAAACCGGTGGACATGGAGAAGATCAAGAGCCACATGTTAGCCAATAAGTATCAGGATGTCGATGCACTGGTAGAAGACTTGGTGCTCATGTTCAACAACGCATGTACGTACAATGAACCCGAGTCTCTGATTTATCGGGATGCTCTCGTGCTGCACCGGGTGCTGCTGGAGACAAGGCATGCCCTGGAAGGTGGGGAAGATGCCTATGTTCCTGATGTGCCTCGCCTCATCCAAGAGCTCCTCGGCAGCCTCTTCGTCTCCGTGCTTGGCCACCAAGATGATGAGGGGCGTTGCTACAGCGATTCTCTGGCCGAAATCCCGGCCGTTGACCCCGCAAACCCAAAGAAGCCTCCTCTCAATTTTGAGATCATCAGAAAGAATGTGGATGGAGGACACTACATGAGGCTGGATGTATTTCAGGACCACATGTTTGAAGTGCTGGAAAAGGCCAGACAGCTAAATAGGTGAGATGTCATCACCCAGTTCGCACTGAAACGTCTTACGTCCAGTGAGGATTATTCTTGTGTTATTTGTCATGACAGGACAGACTCTGAAATCTTTGAAGATGCCCTCGAGTTGCAGCAGTTCTTCATCAGGATCCGGGATGAGCTGTGTAAGAATGGAGAGATTTTGATGTCTCCTGCTCTCAGCTATACATCCAAGCACCTGCATAATGATGTGGACAAAGAGAAGAAACAAAAGCTCCCCAAAGAGATTGAGGAAGACAAAATCAAGAGGGAAGAAGAGAAAATGGGTATTTAAATCGATACATATTTCAACTGTCGCTATGTTTAAGTCCGGGTTTCTCAACCTTTATTGAGCCAAAGCACATACAGTAAAGTCTCGTTATATCGATATCGGATATATCGATAGTCCCGGTTATATCGATACTATTTCTATGCACGCACGGAGAAAATTACATGCAAACAGGGTCGGATATATCGATAGTCCCGGTTATATCGATATTTTTTCGGACTCCCTTGAATATCGATATAACGAGACTTTACTGTATTATAGATTATAAAAATGTCACACGACAAACTGCTAAAAACAAACTGTCACTCAACATACAGTACATTGGTACATTTACTTACGAATTTAATTACGATTTTCAAGTTACGAAACGCCACAACCCGTCAATATTGCCTCTTGTTGCAAAAGAAATTTCAGGATCGAAAGGGGGGGAAAAAGTATGGGCTGATACTTACAGCTCTGAGTTTCCTGAATGCAACATTGTTATAGCTGCTCTGCCATTGGCCATTACCAAGAATCATCCTGTCATCCCATTGGCTAAGAGGGAGCTCGTTACCGGATGTGTCTATGCGACGTCCTCGTCATTCGCCCATCGATATTTATGCATAAATGTGAATCACCCTGAGGAAGTGTTCACCAGTCGGGCGTTCGCTCACTATGCCGACGTTTGTCTCGGACTTTGTCAGAATTATTAAAAGCCGATAAAAGTAAATGTTCTTGAATCAGTTCTTTACAAAATGGCAGCCAAAAAAAAAACATTTATGGCAGAACATGAACTAAAGAGGGCCAAAAAAACCCTGATGAGGACCAACTAAAATTTAAATGACAACAAATCCCCCCATTCTCTATTCTTTGTATTTTACATAATACATAAATTACATTTATTGTGCGATGTTCTAAATGTATCATGTATTTATTACCTATTTGGATCCATGTTTATAAACACATTTGTCTGAATTAGATGGAAAACATATCTACTGTACTTACAAAATTTCAGAAGTTTCTTATCGAAGCAATTATAAATATATATGAGTGGAAGGAACATTGAATTGTTCTGACACTTAACTCATTCACTGCCATTCCGGTAATTGAAAATATGACATGGAGTGCCATTTCCGAATTTGTTCAAGTTTTGGTTTTTCTTGCTTGCTGATAAAGAGCGGGTCAGACCTCTGGCAATGTTTTTCCCTTTCACGATGGGGCAGCATTTGCCTTTTGTACAGCCACCCCCATTTCAAGCTCAGATAACTCCAGACCCATATACATAACTTGGGAATTAACTCTTTCGTTCTGATGAAAAGTAAAGAGTCTAAGGTTTCTTACGCTTCTGTTTATGTAGTCCTAAAACTCAATATGCTGTGGGTCCTGGAATTCAAGTTACAATGACAAAAATCCTGGCACTAGAGTGGACACATTTTTGCACACTTGGCAGTAAATGACTTAATTAATCATCGCTGGCATGACTTTCTAAACTGATACATTGTTCGTAGTTTTTTTTAATATAAATAGTTAAGATTGACAAATTTATTGCAGCACACTTATATGGTTGGGAATCACAGTTTCAAGTCTTTTTCTGGCATATCTACAAAGTTACTACAGCTGTTGTCAAGAATTTCTAGAATTTCTGTTGTGAATTTCTAGAAGCTGAAAAGAGGGACGAATCCGTTGGAGGGTCCTGGCAGCTGAGCGCGCAGCGCACGTACAGCCAAGACTGCAGCTTCAAAGACAGCATGTATTGTGTTGGAGACTACGTGTACGTAGAGCCTGCCGAGCCAAACCTACAACCTCACATCATCTACATCGAACGCCTGTGGCAAGATGACACCGGTCAGTGCCTCCAAACTTAAGACCACTCATTCAAGAAAAGCTTTCTCTCTATTTGCAGTATCCTCTTTCTATATGCTTGCTTTCATTATCGCTTTTCAATCATTTCAGATGAGAAGTGGCTTTACGGCTGCTGGTTCTACAGACCAAATGAGACGTTCCATGTCGCTACACGAAAGTTTTTGGAGAAAGAAGTATTCAAGAGCGACTATTACAACAAAGCGCCGATCAGCAAGATCTTAGGCAAATGCGTGGTTATGTTTGTAAAGGTAACCACGCTGTGTGTCACCCAAAGAACTACTATGTAATGTCTAAATGCCTGTTGACATTTTTTTTTAATTTGGTGCGATATTTCAGGAGTACTTCAAACTTTACCCAGAAGGCTTCAGGGCAGAGGACGTGCATGTCTGCGAGTCACGCTACTCTGCCAAGTCCAAATCCTTCAAAAAGATCAAGTTATGGACCATGCCTTTGAACTCTGTTCGCTTTATCCCAAGAGAAGTGCCTCTGCCGGTTGTACGGGTAGCGTCTATATTTGCTCCGAAAGAAGAGAAGGAAGAAAAGGAGGAAGAAGTCACGGAAATTACAGATGAAACCAAAGTGCCAGAATGTAGCAGCATAGACAAGGTAAAGTACCTTATACAGTGAGACCTCAACTTACAAACTTAATTGGTTCCCCGACAAAGTGTGTAAGGCGAAAAGTGTGTATCTCAAAAAAAAAAATCCCATAGGAAACCATTAAAATGAGAATAATCCGTTCCCGGGTTTCCATAAAATATACTTTTCAACTAAATAAGCCTTAAAACTACACACAACATACCTTATTCTATGTATAATAAATGTGCTATTGTATTGTAATGAAAGAAATACACTGCATTGTATCATAAAGTCACTTTATTTACATTTGTGATTTATGGCTTGATGGAATGGCGTTGGAGGTCGAAGGTCAAAGGGAATTGCTGTTTGGAAAGAGAGGCGCATTACATGACGAATGTAATTAAAGAAATAAACTGTGCTGTAAAATAAAGTTTTATTTACCTTTTTGATGGTCGTTGATGGCTTATGGAAGGAGAGTCACCTTCCATAAGGACTGTTGGTAACTTAACCTCTGGTGCTGTTCGGTCGTGTGCTTCCGCCGAAGATCACTCCGCCAGCCGTGGTGGGTGTCTATCATGAAAATAGTGCTTATTATAAGGTTTAATTTTCATAAATTTGATGTTTGTAAGACAAAAAGTTTGTAAATTGAGGTGTTTGTAAGTTGAGGTGTTTGTAGGTTGAGGTCTCATTGTATGTGGTAAGAAATAACATTAACTTGCCGTTTTCAGTCCTTCATTTTATATCTACAGGAGAGGGAAGATGTTCCACTAGAAATGGCCAACGGGGAAGCAGGATGCCAATACTATGAACAGCTTTGCTACAACAACATGTGGTTGAAAGTGGGGGACTGCGTCTACATTGGCTCTCATGGACTAATGCGCCACCGAGTGGGCAGGTGGAGTAACTTTGTTGGTGAACGTTGAAATGTAACCTCAGGAGCAATTGGACACATTTAACTGGAGGTGGAGGGTCACACTCATGCACCGTATTTTCCGGTGTATAAGGCACACCGGAGTATAAGGCGCAACCCTAATGACTGGTGTATTTTCAAACTTTTTCCCTATATTAGTTGCACCGGACTATAAGGCACTTAAATGAATGAAAAACGTTTTCCAAATACAATATATAAATATATAAAAGTTATTTAACATATAAGGCGCACCCGCGTAAAAGCGCACAGTCATCTTTTGACTCATTCACTGCTATTCTATTCACAAATTTATTCAGGAATTGAAAATATGACATAGGGCTTCATTCCCAAATTGGTTCGGGTTTTGTTTTTTCATGCTTGGGTGGCGATAAAGTGCGGGCCATGGCCTCGGGCAATGTTTTTATTTTTCACAAGGGGGCAGCATTTCCTTTTTTTCCCATGTTAGCGCTTTGTTCCATCTTTAGCTGTTGTTAAAGCGCCATATAAACCAATATGTATGTATTGCATTGTATTTTGGGCAGCCGCCCTCATTTCAAGCTCATATAACCCCAGACCCATATAACTTATGAATTAACTCTTTTTTTTTTTATTGAAAGAAGAGAGTCGAAGGTTTTTAACACGGCATTGAATGTTTATGTAGTCCTAAAACTCAATATTCTGTGGGTCCTGGAATTCAAGTGACAATGACAAAAACCCTGGCACTGGAGCGGACACATTCTTGCACGTCTGGCAGTGAATGACTTGGAGAAAATGATGGCTTTTGGGTGCGCCTTATACACCAGAAAATACGGTAAGTCAAATCTTAAAATACCAAGCCAGTGTCTTTCATGTTTTATCCAAGTCATTTGGTATAACTCGAAATGCCCAATTTCAGCCAGGGTCAAATCACGTCATGTGACTTGGGTCCGCCCCAACTCTATATCTAATCTGAACCTGTGTAATTCATGAAACCTTTGATTCCTTGTAGACGATTGCCATCACCACACCCTTACAAGAAACGTAAAATTTGTTGCGCAGGATTGAAAAAATGTGGATGCGTGAAGGAGCCGGCTACTTTTTCGGTCCAATCTTCTTTCATCCTGAGGAAACGGAGCATGAGCCCACTAAAATGTTCTACAAGAAGGAAGTTTTCCTGAGCAATCTGGAAGAGACTTGTCCCATGACCTGCATTATAGGTAAACGTCATATCGACAGCCCAAATCTCCATCAATCTATGAGCAATTCAAATTCATCGAATAAATGCTTAATGACACAGTTTTGTGATTCTTGTCTCACAGGGAAGTGCGTGGTGTCATCTTTCAAAGAATACCTGTCTTGCCGGCCTACTGAAGTGCTTGAAGAGAACGTCCTTCTCTGTGAGAGTCGCTACATTGAAAGTGAGAAGCAAATGAAGCGGTTCAAAGGCCTCAAGCGCTTTTCATCATCGGGAAAGGTGGTGGAGGATGAAATCTACTATTTTAGGTAAGGATTGAATACTTCATGGGATACGTTGGAATTGTCTTCTATAAATCTGCACAAAGCGCCATGTTCAAGGGTACTGTATTTTCCGGTGTATAAGGCGCAGTATTTTTGAACTTTTTCCATATATAAGGCGCACCAGACTATATGGCGCATCTTCAATGGATAAAAAACAATCCATATATAATATATATAAATATATAAAACTCTTAAAATGCACTTACCGTATTTTCCGGTGTATAAGGCGCACCGGAATATAAGGTGCACCCCAATGTATGGTGTGTTTTCAAACCTTTTTCCATATACAGTAAAGTCTCGTTATATCGATATTCAAGGGAGTCCGAAAAAATTGGATTGGATTGGATTGGATATGCCTTTATTAGTCTCACAGTGGAGAAATTTACATTTCACAGCAGCAAAGTGATGAAAGGAATGAAAGTAGAAAAACAAAATACATGAGCTGCTGGAAAGGCAGCCACTCTCGCGGCGCCGTCTTGAAGTCAAAATAACCAAAAAAAAAAAACTAAATAACTAACCGATATAACCGGGACTATCGATATATCCGACCCTGTTTGCATGTAATTTTCTCCGTGCGTGCATAGAAATAGTATCGATATAACCGGAACTATCGATATATCCGATATCGATATAACGAGACTTTACTGTATAAGGCGCACCGGACTAAAAGCCCACCTTCAATGAATGAAAAAAGTTTTACAAATATACATAAATATACAAACGTTTTCCAAATATAAGGCACACCACATTATAAGGCGCTACAGTAGAGGTTGGGGTTATGCACGACTTCTTCTACAGGGGGAAATGAAGTCGGTGGCTGCTGACAGTCATTGTGAGACCTGTTGTGGCTCAATATTACTTCACATACTGTATAAGGCGCAATTGCATATAAGGCGTAGGGTCATCTTTTGAAGAAATCAAGACTTTTGCATGTGCCTTATAAACTGGAAAATACGGTACTTGAGATCCCAATATGGGTGAAAATCGTCTGTCCCTCTATGTCACAAGTGTCAAAGTCAAGGCCCGCGGGCCAAATCTGGCCCGCCACATCATTTTTTTCGGCCCGCAAAAGCAAATCAAACTTGTTAAATTCCATGATGATTGCTAAAATCGGAGCCAAAATTTAATATTTTTGGATGTCAACCACAATAAAAGTCATTATTCTTGACTTCAGATTTGAAAACGAGTTATTCATTAATTTGCTGTGTGCTCTATATGTAATATTTGAAGGGATTTAAACATTCTAATGGGTTCCCCAAATTCATAACGGCCCTCGAGAGGAAACCATAACTACAATGTAGCCCGCGGCAAACAATGACTTTGACACCCCTGCTCTATGTTGACAACATTTTTAGTCACAGGGTGCAATTGAAAATCTCCCTGAGTTTTGCATCATGTCGTTCAACAAGCCTTGATCATAGTGACTCTTTTCATTTGGCAATAATAATTGGTAATAATAATTCCATATAAATGTGTTCCGTTCTGTTGTGTTTTCCATGAATGTATTGGCGTCTTTATTTTTCCTCACATAGGAAGCTTATAGTTCCCCAAAAAGAGCCGTCACCTTTGCTGGATCGGAAAATTGAGGAACTGGAGGCTAAATTTGCCGATATGACGGATGAGGAGCTGGAGGAGCTTGGGGATGATGACAGTGAACTTGATCATTCTCTTCCTCGGATGCATTCTTCCATGTGTAGTGACATGGATAGCATGACTTACACTCCCCCTCAGGTCAGGCCTGTTAATGAAACACGTCAGAGTAGGATTTAGCTGTCAGTTTGTGGCCAGATTTTCTCTCCTGTGTATGCGCAGTCAACCAAATCCCTAAAAGGCCTTTCCAAGAAAGAGGGCTCAAAACGGAAGATCAATATGAGCGGCTACATCCTATTCAGCAGCGAGATGCGGGCCGTCATTAAAGCTCGGCACCCAGACTACTCCTTTGGCGAACTAAGCCGCCTCGTTGGCACAGAGTGGCGGAACCTGGAAAGTTCTAGGAAAGCAGAATATGAAGGTGCAGAAGACCATGAAAAAAATGTGTTCATTGATCGGGAAAATGTATCAATGAAAATGTCACGGTTATATTGGATGCGTTGCAGAGCGAGCAGCTAAAGTGGCTGAGCAGCAGGAGCGCGACAGGACACAGTACATGACATCCCCTCGAGCAGGTACCCCAATAGGGGCACTAATAGGAGTGGTGCCTGCTCCAACCCCCATGGGGATGTTAAATCCCTGCTTGACGCCTGTGTCAGGTAACCCCTCAGAGTTACAGATGGATTCCCAGTGTACCGTCGAGGGCTGGAATAGCAATGCTTCCCTGCTTGATTTACTCACATCTTATTACATCAGCATGTTTGTTTTGTAAAAAGTTGTCTCGGTTACAAAAAAAAGAATGGCCAAGCCAACCGCTTGACTGGAGAGCACTGGCCTACATGTAAAGCTGTGGAGCTTTACTTTAAATAAACAAACAAGTAAAAAAGTAAAGTAAAAAAGCAAACAAACAAATAAAAAAATAAAAAAATAAAAAAATGAATAAACAAATAAACAAATAAACAACAGGAAAACAGGTAAACAGGCAAAGAAGTAAAAAAGTAAAAAAGTAAAAAAGTAAAAAAAGTAAAAAAGGAAAAAAGTAAAAAAAGAAAAAAGTACAAAAGTAAACAAATATGCAAATAAGCAAATACACAAATAAACAATAAACAAATAAAGAAAAGGCAAACACGTAAAGAAGTAAAAAAGTAAACAAATATGCAAATAAGCAAATACACAAATAAACAGTAAACAAATAAACAAAAGGCAAACAGGTAAAGAAGTAAAAAAGTAAAGAAATAAACAAACAAACAAACACATAAACAAAAAAACACATAAACAAATAACAAACAAGTGGTTTAAGAACTGACCCTTGAGGGCCATTCCATCAGCTTCAAAATTTCCAATTGTCTCAACATAACTACTGAGCTACTGTCAGGTTGCGGTTTCAAAAGTTATTTGTTTTTGGAAAATCGCAAACTACCTTTCTGAGGTACACAATAGCGATGTTAACTCATTCACTGCCATTCACGAATGTATTCGGGAATTGAAAATATGACAGAGCGACATTCCCGAATTTGTTCGAATTTTGTTGGGTTTTTTTTCATGCTTGGGTGCTGATAAAGCGCTGGCCGTGGCATCGGACAATGTTTTTACTTTTCCACAAGGGGGCAGCATTTCCCTTTTTTCCATGTTAGTGCTTTGTTCCAGCCTCAGCTGTTGTAAAAGCGCTATACAAACCACTATGTATTGCATTGTATTTTCGGACAGCCACCCTCATTTCAAGCTCATATAACTCCAGACCCATACACTTTAGGAATTAACTCTCTCCTCCTAATGAAATAAGAGAGTGTAACGTTTCTATCGCTATGTTGAATGTTTATTTCGCCCTAAAACTAAATATTCTATGGGTCCTGGAATTCAAGTGACAATGACAAAAAACCCTGGCACTGGAGTGGACACATTTTTGCACATCTGGCAGTGAATGAGTTAACATCAATACAATCAGATACTCGTCGGCCTTTTCTGCATCCCTGAGCAGATTTGTGAGTGCTTAAGGACACACAACAAGCACAACCGCATTGGAGTGGCAAGAATGGCTTCAGAGTTGTGCTCAACCCCTGACTCCCTCTGCCCTCCCCTGCCCACACACATAATATTTATTTTGGGTTCACTCTCACACTAAAGAATACATGAGTTCATATTGATTAACATTGAATGCATGCTTTTAGGGTTGCACGGTTAACCTCTGCATGTTGCTGTGTTTTATGTTGACGCTCTTTCATTCTTAAGAAGCTATGATGGGTGCATGTAGATCAGCAGTGATACACCAAGAATGGTTAGTAATGGCTGCCATACCACCACGTCTCTCAAGGGAGCAATTATACCCCCAACATCCTCTGTTCATTTAAACCCTGGTTCCCTTGAATGTCATATTTTAGTAAGAGTGCTGTCAAGCCACCCTGTCTGCCACACAGTTGCTTCCTGTCTGCCAATCTGATTTGCTAGAGGGGATACCTGTACCAATAGGCTGTGACTTTTCGTTAAAGACACCCGGGTGATTACAGGATGTGTCATTTTACTCAAAGCAGAGCATACTTTGAATACTTCAATCTGAATACAAGGAAATTTAAGGAATTATGTCGTCATGATTGGCATTTCAAACATTTCCAATGTTGCTCAGATGACATTGATTGAATTACAGTAATGGGTTTTGTGAGTTTGTGTTTGTATTGAATATCTCAGGCATCATCGGCATTGGGGGTGAATCTGGAGCAGGGAACGTTCATGGATCTCAGGTAATTACTCATTTCTGAATATAAGATTGATTTCATATCAATATATTGCTGAAATGGGTAAAGAAATATAGCTTGATTTCAATTGTCTGATGGTCTAAAGCAGGGGTCTCAAACTCGCGGCCCGCGGGCCAAATGCGGCCCCCGAAAGAATATTTTGCGGCCCGCCTTGATATGAAAGATTAATGTTAATGCGGCCCGCATGATTAATATGAATGAAACTTGTGTGTGGAGCTGAACAAGTAGGCAAGATAAGCAATGTTTAGGACAGTTAATGTTCAATATTTTCTTTATGTTAAGAAAGTTAAAGGTTAAAGAACTGTGAATACAGACATTTGAACCTTTATTAAAATAATTAGTTTTCCTGTGTTTTTTTTCAATCGTCTGTAACTGCCTTATGATCATTAAATTATTGTATTTATTTATTTATTACTGGTTCATTTATTTTTTTGTTCATTTTTCCATTTATTCGTTTAATTCATTTTTTTGTGTGTTAAAAATAAATATTTTGAAAACATTGGAATGTTTTATCTGTGATTTTCTTGTGGAAAAACCGATACGTCCAGCCTCACCCAGACTCTGCCTCAGCGGCCCCCGGATAAATTGAGTTTGAGACCCCTGGTCTAAAGTAAAAACAAAATAGTCAAGACACAAATATTAAATATGTTTCTTTACCTCATTCACTGCAAAACTATGTGGAAAAATGTGTCCACTACAGTGCCAGGTTTTTTTGTCATTTTCACTCAAATTCCAGGACCCACAAAATATTGAGTTTTAGGGCTACATAAACATTCAATGCAGCGTAAACAACCTTACTCTCTTCTTTCATCAAAAAAAGAGTTAATTCCTAAATTATATGGGTCTACAGTTACCTGATATTGAAATGGGGCGGCTGTACAAATGCTGCCCCCTCGTGGCAGGGGAAAACATTGCCAGAGGTCTGACCAGCGCTTTATCGGCATGCTTATTGCTTTGTCACCTATTATTTCACTGTTTTGTGTGGATTTTTACATACGGGTAAAAATGACCCACAACATAATCGAGGTGATTTTTTTTTCAACATAATATGAGGGTTAAATAGATGTTTTTCTGTCATTACTTCACACTCACTTACATATATACACATACAGTAAAGTCTCGTTATATCGATATTCTCGGGAGTTGGAAAAAATATAGATATATCTGATCCTGCGGCATGTAAATGTTCTCCTTGCGTTCATCGAAATAGTATCGTTATAAGCAGTACTATCGATATAACCGATATCGATATAACGAGACTTTACTGTATAGGTAAACAATATTCACATGTATATTTACAAGCAGTGTCGCTACAGGTTTAACATGCAAATGCAATTGAGGCTGTGACGGAATATTATCTGTCCTCATTTGTTTCTGTGTTCATTTGAGATAAATCCTGGGCAACCGGCTCCACCACCATACCCGGGACAATGCCAGATGGGGCAACAACCCTCCACCCCGTTATTTGTGTCCCCTCCAGCCAAGTCCCAGAGGCTCCTCCACTCCGACGCTTACCTCAGCTATATAGAAGCTCTCACATCTGAATCATCAACTGTGAGCAAATGGGACCAAACATTTTCAAGTCAGTTTTTTTATACCGTTTTATGTAAAATCATTCATATTATCGCATTATTGTATTTGAGTGTGTTTTTTCTGTGTGTGTTTTAGTTAAAAAACAAGATGTGCGCCTGACAAAAGAGCAGGGGAGTAGACTGCCGTCTCACTGGCTGAAGAGTAAAGGAGCCCACAAAACAATGGCTGATGCACTTTGGCGACTGCGTGACCTGATGCTAAGAGATTCGCTGAATATTCGCTACACACACAACCTGTAGCTTGGTCATAATCTGAGCCTCTGTTCCCAGACCTGTAAAACAGGGGTGGGGTTATGCTCGCTAAAAATATTGACTTTATGTTGTTATGATAAATCAAATGTGCTTATGTTAACAATGCTTGCTAGTTGAAGCAGTTTTTCATTTAACATTTTTGATGGACTGTTCCAAGGGCAATATTGTTCAAACCATCATTCTGTGATGAATGCATTTGTGCTTTCACAATTGTAAAGCGATGCCTTTGTCTGTTTTCATTTCATGCTCGCTTCATTGAAGTGTATTAAATAACAATGTTGCCTGCTTGTGACCAACCTGTAGTTTTGTTTGGATTAAATTCTAGGTGCATATGTTAGTTATAATTATAATTTGCGTCAACAATGACATTATTGTTTCACTAATGATTCAAGTCGGACCTTGTTTCTCATAGTGTCAATTTCATTACAGCTTCTGGTGATACTTAATTGAACTTTAAGTGAAGAATGGATCAAGAACATTTTATTGTACTTCATACCTGTCAATCTTGGCTAGTAACTACATACACATTATTACAATTGCCGTATAAAAGTTGTAGTATGCCGTGCATTATTTGAAAATCGCTTACACAAGCGGAAACTCAGACAATTTACCGCGCATGCGCATGTTATGCTTTATATATATATATATGATTAAGGATTACTTTTTCTGGGTTGCTGTGACAATAGCATTTTCGTTTCGTTTAATTGAAATGATTAAAAAAAGTATAACATATGGGGAAAACGTATACATTGACAGGTATGGGATTTTACAAATTTAAAATACATCCTGTCATGGTCATTAAGAAGCTCAACAAGCACAAAAACATTTTATTATGATGCTATTAGACATTGAAAATGTTTACTCAAATTATATTTCATGGTTTGGACCAAGGGGTTCGTCGAATTTTCCATTCTTAAATTGAAACCATACTTTCCGGAAAATATGTTAAACTGCCTTTCTGGGCGTTGCTTTCCTCCATGGGTTGACATGTGCGCATGCGCCATAGTGTGACCGCGCAGTTCTTTTTGCTCGTGACGTTTGAAACCTGGCCCGGTGAGCACGAATGTGCAGTTTGTGCGTTTGAAGACCGCTGCATCTCACACTGACAAAAAAAAGAGTCACTGTGACGGTAAGGCTGCACATTTCTGAGTAGCAATGAGGCTTCAAAAACACACATACGATGGTCGTCGGCTATAACACTGGGATGAAAGGTGTGTCGTTGAGGAATGGGCTAACTTTATCCCCGTATTAGCATGTTAGCGCTATGGCTAGCCGTGATTCTATTTACAGGTGCTGACACTCCATGCTTTCTTCAATATTTTGTCTCGCGTGTCTGGGCAATCTGGTCTGACATTACAAACTAAATTGGACGTAGTTTGAATTATTAACAGGATTAATAACTCAATAGCAAGAAAATAGCAGGTCCCTCTTGCGATTTAGTTCACACTTGGACGTCAAACTGATCTGGAGTCAGCAGGTTCGCTATGTGATTGCGGGAGTGTAGCTTTTGCTAGGTTAGCTGCTAGCGAGCCACTCTCTGGGCTAAGTTTAATGATGATTACTGCCAAATCGATGTTATGGGGTCCAAAGTATTGCACACGTTTGACCGGATCCTTTGTCTATTCGAGACGTGTTGTTTATTTCGGTTCAAGTCGATCCGTAGCGTTGAAGTGAATTGGCTGTGCTCATAGACGCAGCCCAAATAATTCTCAGATACTTTGTGCATAGTAACTTGCATGTGCCGTGGACCAATCCATTTCCGATCTTGCTGGTCACTATGAGAGTCGCGATTGAACTGTAAGGCATCCCACTTGTACACTTTGGACAAGTTGCCCAAGTTGCCAGCAAATACCCGGGCAGATATAACCAAGCATTCAGATGTACACCAATGAGTAGTTTGTAGTCCTCAGTTACCCTTTCGCCATCGCTTGAAAACAGTCCCAGGGCGACAGTCAATCACCCGACATGCTATACATGCTTACATTCGCATCTTCGTACATTTAGAATCTTCAATGCGAATTCACCTTCTGGTATTCCCGGTCAATTTCAGTGCGCATACAAATAGCTTTTTCGCACATATATACAACACAAAGATGTCAGTCCTGCTGCAAATCAAGTATTGTAGCCAGTCATGAATGAACTGTCACAGGAGTGTGGGATAGTGCAACCGTTTTTCACCATCAACACTTAGTTTTTCTGCAATTCAAAGTCTGAATCGCTGTTGAACAGGTTTGCAATGGCTTATCAAAAGTGCTATGTCAAATCACATAAGCCTTCATATCAAAGTGGACATTATAATATCCAGGCAGCTGCCACCAACCAGCACCAATACAATACAAAGAGTATGATTTGTGTTTTACACTAATACTTTACAATATTAATACTTTTATATGTGATTGTACAGAAAAGGCTAAAAACTCACTCAATGCAAAACTCATTGCCAACAACCTCTCAAATATCCACACAGTTATTTCTCTCATGTTCCTTCATTTTTTTTATTATTATAATTTTGTTTCTTCTTTGACAGTTGTGATATGTTTTTGTCACCCAATAAAAAGTGCATTTTATACTGTACTTGCGCATGTGGTGACCCATTTGTATTCTTCCTTCTCCCAGAAGGAACCATGGAACTGAATGATGCTAACCTACAAATCCTGACGGAGTTCCTCAGAAAAACGCTGAACCCAGACCCAACTGCCCGACGTCCAGGTAAGACACCAAGACTGATAAAGACACATGTTGAATACTTATATATGAATACGTATATATTTTTTTGCTACTCTCAATGGGAATGACTCCTAACACCAGTTTTAAACTTTTTCTCTGTCGTAGCTGAAAAGTTTCTTGAATCAGTTGAAGGAAACCAGAACTACCCATTACTACTCCTCACTTTGCTCGAAAAGTCCCAGGACAATGTTATTCGTGTATGCGCTGCTGTTACGTTCAAAAACTACATCAAGAGGAACTGGCGAATTGTGAGTCCAGACAGCTGTACAGTATTGATTATTTTGGTGTCAATGTTGTGGTCTCTGTTAAGAAAGCTATCATTTATTGTATGAAATATCTCTCAAGGTTGAAGATGAACCAAACAAAATTTCCGAACAAGACAGAACAACCGTCAAAGCAAACATTGTTCATTTGATGCTTGGTAGTCCGGAACAGATTCAGAAGCAGGTAAGCGCATCATCATACGTAGTAAGAAGTTTCATTTCTTCTTTTCTGTTTGTCAAAAATGTTTCCGTCCATTCTTTTTTTTTCCCAGCTGAGCGACGCCATAAGCATCATCGGACGGGAAGACTTCCCTCGAAAGTGGCCCGATCTTCTAACAGAGATGGTGACCCGGTTCCAAAGTGGAGACTTCCATATTATCAACGGAGTGCTACGCACTGCACACTCTCTCTTTAAGAGGTAGAATTCATTCCTGTCACGTGCAGACTGGCATTCTGATGCTGTGAATCTTGTTCAATAAATCAAAATATATTGTACTGATTTTTTTTTTTCTTGGCCCTCTATTTGTTTATCCTTCCCAGGTATCGTCATGAATTTAAGTCAAACGAGCTTTGGTTGGAGATCAAATTAGTTCTCGAAACATTTGCCTTACCTCTGACGGACTTGTTCAAGGTTTGTCGAGATTTCAATTCCAGCAAACCAATTTTGAGATCATGAATGTCTGCAAGCCCCGTTAAATGAAGTTCTTTTTTTTTTTCTTTTTTGTTACAGGCCACTATTGAGCTGTGTCAGACTCACGCAAACGATGTCAATGCCTTGAAAGTTCTCTTCTCCTCACTCACACTCATCTCCAAGCTTTTCTACAGTCTCAACTTTCAGGTCTGTTCTGTACATTTGAAATACAGTAATCCCCTGTTTATCACGGTTAATGGGGACCAGAACCCGCAAAGTGGGGACTCCACCATCATTCCTGAGGAATTTTTGTGTATTTATTTGTGAGTTCCTGCATAAAATATAAGATTAAATAATATCAGATTTTTAAAAAAGGGACCAGAAACTCTCCGTCACTCGGAACCAAAAATTATTCGTTCTGCGCTTTCTTACTCTCAAAGGGACACATTGTCAAAGACTCCAAATTCTGTGTTATTTCCACAGGACCTTCCCGAGTTTTTCGAAGATAACATGGAAACCTGGATGACTAATTTCCATGCTCTTCTGACTCTGGATAATAAACTTTTGCAAACGGATGTGAGTATCAAACAATCTCAAACTCAAATGTGCATTTTCAACCCAGTCGATGCGACTTTAAAACGTCTGCCGTTTTCTGTTTCACAGGATGAAGAGGAAGCGGGACTCCTGGAGCTCCTCAAGTCACAAATTTGTGACAACGCTGCGCTTTATGCTCAGAAGTATGATGAAGAGTTTCAACCCTATCTTCCTCGCTTTGTCACTGCCATCTGGAACCTTCTAGTTTCGACCGGACAGGAGGTTAAATACGATTTGGTAAGTTCACAGAGTGAAGATTTGAATGATTTGCGTGAAAGGTTGGCATTTGACCCATTTTGTTCTGTTTTAGCTTGTGAGCAACGCCATCCAGTTTTTGGCGTCAGTGTGCGAACGGCCACACTACAAAAATGTCTTTGAGGATCAAAATATACTCACCAGCATTTGCGAGAAAGTTATTGTGCCCAACATGGAGTTCAGGAGTAAGTTAGTTGCGGTTTTTGGTGGACAGCAGAAATGAGCTACAATTCAAATGTGCTCCTGGATTCCTTGCCACTCACGACGCTGCAATATTTCATTAGGCGCCGATGAGGAGGCTTTTGAAGACAACTCTGAAGAATACATCCGGAGGGACCTTGAAGGCTCCGGTAACCTCAGATGATTTATTCAACTGTTTGAAATTTAAAATAGATTGATTTTTCAGTGTCACATTGTATTTTTATTGCTCATTAATGCATGTTCAAGTGCCATAATTTCCATACTATAGAGCTCACCTGATTATAAGCCTCACCCTGTACATTTTAAAAGAAAAAACAAACTCTTTTTAAACCACGTGCCCAAATTGAAACATAAGACATTTATAAAGAAAGCCGGTACACAGATAAAAGTTTTCAAAGTTCTAATAATATACTTTAACTTTTCTTTCAAAACAGTGCCTGTAACGCGGTAGTAAACACAGCAGCAATACACTTGTAACACAGCCCGAAAAGGGCTGATTAAAAAACAAAAAACAAGCCGGTAAAAGTCACTGAGACATGGCAGTAACATAGCAGCAATACGTTAGCACTCACTAACAAGGTTGGGTATAAAAACATACCAAGTCACTGATACACGGAAGAAACATATTAGCATTCACTAACAGGGCTGCTTACAAAAAAAAATAAGTCGCTGAGAGCCGTCCTCATCTCCTCTCTCAATTTCTCATTCGTTGTCGCATTCAGTGTCACTTTCATCCTGAAGTAAAGTCACTCCCTAGCTTATGCTGTCCTCTCCGTCACGCAGTAGACCGTCATTTCGAAACCCGTTGGTGATGGTTGATATTTTTATTTTATTTTTTTTCACACTGCTCCACGCTGTCAGGATCCACTGGCAGACTTGTGCAAAAGTTGCTCTTGGCATATGGCCAGTTTTGGTTAACGGTTTCTTGCTGCTGGTCATCCAAGCCTCCCCATTTAACTCGGAGGGCCACTAAATGAACGATTCGTCTTCCACTGCACATATATTCACCCTGTCTCACTCTTACCTTTAGTAATAATAATAATTATAATACATTTTATTTCAAGCGCCTTTCAAAGCTCTCAAGGACACTTTACAGTCACAGACAAGCATAGGTACTATAATAAATAAAATACAATCACAAATAGAATACAATAAATAAAATACAATTATAAATAGAAACAAGAGAAAGAACTTTAGTGATACAGCGCCCCTGGCTGCATTAATTATCCGCAACATTGCATCAGCCGCAGGGTTGAAAGCTTGTGACAAAAGTCACAGAAAAGGTAGTTTTGTGCATCTGTTCTCAACCGATTTACACGATCCGCTTTTATTTATTTATGGCCCTGGTCTCTTCTCAGACATTGACACTCGTCGTCGGGCGGCTTGTGACCTGGTAAGGGGACTCTGCAAGTTTTTCGAGGGCCCGGTCACGGCCATCTTCTCGGGATATGTCAGCTCAATGCTGACCGAGTACGCTAAGAACCCCGGCGCCAACTGGAAGCACAAAGATGCCGCCATTTATTTAGTCACGTCGCTGGCATCCAAAGCTCAAACACAGAAGGTATTGATGGTAGTTTTGTGCATTTGTTCTCAACCGATTTGCATGATCTACTTTTATTGATTTATTTTTCCTCCCCACAGCACGGAATAACTCAAGCCAATGAATTGGTGAATTTGACTGAGTTCTTTGTGAATCACATTCTCACAGATCTCAAATCCACAAATGGTAAGATGACTCCTCTCTTCGCACTTGGACACAAATGCATCCGCAACACGGCAAATATCTGATATGCATTTTTTTTCTCAAATTAGTTCCAGATTTTTTAAGACTATTTTAGAAATCATACTTGAATGAATCTGCAAAGTGGAACAAGTTATTATAAACAAATAACGGAATATACAACATCAGAGATGTTTACGCATTTACGCATTTTGAGAGCCACTTGCGCAACTTTGTAACTCCACTGGCGCAAGTCTATTACAATTAGTGCATATTGCTACATGACCTACGCCACATATTTCTGTTAAAATAGCTAAAGAAACAAATTTAGTTAAACCGCAATTGAAAACTGTTTTCCTTCTGAGGTTTCGTCGTCTGCTTTCTTGCCTTACCAATATCAAGCCATCATCACCTTGTGTTTATTTCGGTGCGTAGAGGATATTCCGTGCTTTTCCGTGATCCGCCAGAAACTGCCGAAAGAACTAATCAAATATTCATTTACCCATGGTGCATTGCAATGTCAATATTGAACTTTAATTGCAGTATGCAGCGTAAGAACAAGAGTAAAACTGTAAAAGACATTTAAAACAGGCAGCAAACAAACATATTTTTAAGAAACAATCAAATATGTCTGCGGAGGGTAGTGACAATTCGTTGCAGCAAATTGCTGTTAATGATTAGAATTTAGTAGATAATGTTGCAGTACATTGGAAACAGTACATCGTTTAAGTAGATACTAGTAAGAAATATTGTGCTAAGTCTGTACTCCTTGTCGTCTTTATAACCTTTACAATCAAAATAGCACAGGATTGATTGCATAGTAACTCAGGAAAATTGAAAATGTTTCTTTATTTTATGTATGAATAAATTCTTTGACTTAAATTAAAATTGTTGATATATTAGAGAAATAGATTTTACGTGGGTTTTCATTCTCCAATGAATGTATTTTGGTTTATTTTAGACAGTTGTGTATACTTCAGCAATCTAGTTAAATCGGGCCCATCAATTTTACAATTTGGCCCCCTTTTCCGACACAAGGTGGCCAACTGGTCCCCTTTTTTAATGTCCCCAGATGCATCCCTGCAACACGTATTTTGACATGAATATCCAAAACTCTCAATATTGTCCTTGCAGTTGATGAGTTCCCGGTCTTGAAGGCGGATGCCATCAAGTACGTGATGATCTTTCGAAGCCAGGTATGCCAAAACTCCCAGCAGTCTCCTTAGTGTGCACATCCCGATGCAAAAAAAAAAAAAAAAACCTCACTTGGGCTTCTCTTTCAGCTTCCTAAGGAGCAACTGCTGCATGCCGTTCCTCTCTTGATCACTCACTTGCAAGCAGTGAGCTGCGTTGAACACACGTATGCTGCGCATGCTTTGGAAAGGTTGTTTACGATGAGGGGCCCGAATAACACAACACTGTGAGTGTAGATCTGCAATTTATGTATTTTTTTTCCATGTCCTGATATAATAGTAAAGATCTGGTACAAGTGCTCCATTTTTTTTTGGACGTTTTGTTTTGTCAGTATCACCGCTGCTGAGATGGCTCCTTATACCGAGATGCTCCTCATAAACCTGTTCAAGGCGATGAAACTTCCTGGTTCATCAGAAAATGAATACATCATGAAAGGTGGGCTACCCTTTGTCCGTTATCAACTCTCACAGGGCAAACACATTTTTCTGCACATTTATTTGACATTGCTTTTGTTTTGTTTGCTCCCCCCCCCCCCCCCCCCACAAGCCATCATGCGCAGCTTCTCACTGCTCCAGGAAGCCATCGTTCCTTACATTCCCACTTTAATCGATCAGCTCACTCAAAAGCTTCTTTTAGTCAGCAAGGTAACCTTGAACTCACTTTCTGTTAAGAAACTTGCGCCAAAAAAGGTTTGTTAGTACAGTAAAGTCTCGTTATATCGATATCGGTTATATCGATAGTACTGCTTATTACGATAATATTTCTATGAACGCAAGGAGAAAATTTACATGCCGCAGGATCGGATATATCGATAGTCCGGTTATATCGATATTTTTTCCGACTCCCGAGAATATCGATATAACGAGACTTTACTGTATTTGGAAGTATCATCGAATGTTCTGATTTGTCCCTCTCAGAACCCCAGCAAGCCTCACTTTAACCACTACCTGTTTGAGTCTCTCTGCCTGTCTGTGCGGATCACCTGCAAGGCTAACCCGGCCACCGTTGTCAGCTTTGAGGAAGCTCTCTTCCCAGTTTTCACAGAGATCCTCCAGAACGATGTCCAGGGTCCGTTTCCGCCATCAATGTTTTCTTTTGTTTTTTTTTTACCCAGCATAACATCTTTGCGGCCATACAGTTGCCGTTGGCTGACATCTCCGCTTTTTCTGCTCTGTTGCAGAGTTTCTGCCGTACGTATTCCAGGTGATGTCTCTCCTCCTGGAGATGCATTCCAATTCAATTCCCTCCTCCTACATGGATTTATTCCCTCACCTGCTGCAGCCTGTTTTGTGGGAGCGCACGGGCAACATCCCTCCTCTGGTGCGCCTGCTTCAGGCCTTCATGGAAAAAGGAGGAGCTACTATTGCCGCTTCTGCCGCTGATAAAATAGTATGTGATGGCAATTTGCTAAAATGCATGGACCCTCCGCACCCTCCCACCACCTTTTCCAGCTACTTCCCTCAGGCAGGCGCTACTGATTCATGCGCACCAAATCCAGCAGACATTTAAACAGCTTCTTCCACCAAGCCATGCACTCTCTAAACAGCAACTTAAACCGATGCCACTTTTTTGTTTCCTAACTGACATCAGAAAAACGTTTTATAGCATCTAAAATACCCCAAAACACACAGGCTGATATTTTTTAGTCAAATGCAAAACGCCAATAAAAATGACTGAAAGTGTCTAAAAACTACTTCAAATTGAAACTGGAAGTTGCAAGTTTCAGAAGGTCCCGCCCCCTTGTTCGTGGTGTCACGCCAAGACGTCTTGCCTTGCTCGAGAATCAAAACAATGGCTTCAGATTCGGAGAAGATGCTTTCTTGTTATTCATCCTGTAGTGAATATGATTCAAATAGTTCTGAAGAGGCAAGCATACATGTTTGCAATCGATTAAGAATTTATTCCGTGTCATTTTGAGGCAGCTGGAGAGAAATGTAGCACCCAAAAAAGGCAGAAGATGGCGACAAAGCTCCGCGGAAATGGGCTGATATTTTTCTCCTGGGAATTTTTGTCAGCGAATATCAAATAGTTGTTTGGTGCAACACACAAGGATTCACCATTGCGTTATTTATGTGTTTTGCTTCTAATTTCGGCATCAACACGGATCAACACGAAGTTTTCAGAACAAACAAAGTACAAAGTACCCCAAAATTGACGTGATGAAAGGACAGCTACAGTGTGTCCTTTCTCGGTCAGGGGCGTTCCTTCTGTGATGTGATGTCAGGACTCGTCACCAACTCAAAAACAAGACTTCCTGAATATTCAACGCGAGTCTTAAAACATAAAATATAGCTATATGCGGTGGAATCTTTGTAAAATACGCTCAGTAGACGTCATTTGAAGTGATTTTACAAGTTATGGATACAACTTGTCTGGAGACGTTGGTGCGTTGAATATTTAAATATAACTGTATAGTGCCTCTTTGCGTTTTTTTAATGATGATACTAGTGCAGCGTGTTCTACCGGAGACACATTTCTTGTTTGTTCTACATACTTGGCCAACAAAGATAATTCTGATTCAGATTTGTAATTGTTTTCAAAAAGACACATATGGATGTCCGACCAAAGAGAAACAAAACATACAAAATGAAATAGGCTTAAGATACACTGGTATGTATTTTGTACGTCCCATTAATCGAGTCAGGAGGATTTGCCTCTTACTAAACACTGTGATGAGCACCCTCAAAGCGAAGCATGTGTACATATAAGCGTGTACCTAATGTTTTGAGCGCATAAATTTTGTTGACATTTACCTAATCATTTCTCCTCAGCCCGGACTACTTGGTGTTTTCCAAAAACTTAATGCCTCCAAGGCCAATGACCATCAAGGATTCTACCTACTCAACAGTATTATCGAGAACATGCCCCCGTAAGTCGTCACTCGCCTCAGCCTCTTTTGCATTTGGAGTAGTGGCGACTGCATTTGACTGGCCATGATGTTTTACTCACTGTTGTTTTTGCCAGAGAATCCCTCACTCAGTACAGGAAACAAATCTTCATTCTGCTCTTCCAGAGATTGCAAAGCTCCAAAACCACCAAGTTCATCAAGAGTGAGTAGGGTCATTTCGCTTCACCTCATTCACTGCCATTCCTGAATTTTCCGGTGTATACGGCGCACCCAAATGCCTTCATATTCTTCAAAAGACGACCCTGCACCTCATACGCGGGTGCGCCTTATATGTGAAGTAATATTGAGCCACAACAGGTCTTGCAACGCCTGTCAGCTGCCAGAAATGGAAGTAGTGCGTAACCCCCAGCCTCTACTGTAGCGCCTTATAATGTCGTGTGCCTTAATATTTGCAAAACGTTTATATATGTATATATTTGGAAAACTTTTGTCATTCATTGAAGGTGTGCCTTGTCCTCCGGTGCACCTTATATATGAAAAACGTTTGAAAATACACCATTCATTGGTGGTGCGCCTTATACTCCAGAAAATCCGGTATTCGGGAATTGAAAAGTGTGACGTGGAGCAGCGCCATTCACAAAATTGTTCGGTTTAGTTTTTTCTTCCGGGGTGTGCCGATAAAGCACTGTTCAGACCTCTGGCAATGTTTTTCCCTTCCACAAAGAGGCAGCATTTGCCTTTTGTCCATGTTAGCGCTTTGTTACAGCGTCTGCTGTTGTTAAAGCGCAATATAAATCAATATTGATCTGTGTATTGTGTTGTATTTTGTACAGCCACCCCCATTTCAAGCTCAGATAACTCCAGACCCATATAACTCAGGAATTATTTTTTTTTCTGATAAAAGAAGAGAGTGTAAGGTTTCTTAAGCTGTATTGAATGTTTCTGTAGTTCTAAAACTCAATATTCTGTGGTTCCTGCAATTTGATCGAAAATGACAAAAACCCTGGCACTGGAGTGGACGCATTTTTGCACATTGTCTGACAGTGAACGAGTTAACCTTCCAAAGTGTCAACCAACTAACAGCAGTTTATCAAGAGTCCTTTTTTGTGCTCACAGGTTTCTTGGTATTTGTCAACCTGTATTGTGTCAAGTACGGCGCTATTGCTCTTCAGGAGATTTTTGACAGCATCCAGCCCAAGTAAGTAATTCAAACATGTCATCATTGGTCAAATTCTGGTTGGGCTACACTTCATTTACCTCGACGCAGCTTTCGATTAAAAAAAAAATCTTAATTAGTCGTGTCCAACATATCGTGTCCCAACTTTCCTCAATCTTGGACAGAATGTTCGGCATGGTTTTGGAGAAAATCATTATTCCGGAAGTGCAGAAAGTGTCTGGAACAGTTGAGAAAAAGATCTGTGCTGTTGGAATCACAAAAGTCCTCACTGAATGTCCCGCCATGATGGACACAGAGTACACGAAACTCTGGTAAGCACTCAACCCCTTTTGGATTTACTTACCGTATTAATTTTATTCAAAGTATGCACGTGCCCTTCTATGAAATAAATGCCTTGGAGATTACTCTTTGCTGATACTCCGGTCATTACAAATTGCCATTCCTAAAAACGCCATCCTGGTTAAAAAGATTGTGTTGGATCAGGCCCCCGCTGCTCCAGGCCCTCATTGGTCTCTTTGAGCTGCCTGAAGACGACAGCATCCCGGACGACGAGCATTTCATCGACATTGAAGACACACCCGGCTATCAGACTGCTTTCTCACAGTTGGCCTTTGCTGGGAAGAAGGAGCACGACCCTATCGGAGACGCTGTCAGCAACCCTAAAATATTGTTGGCTCATTCGCTCCACAAGCTTTCTACAGCCTGTCCGGGAAGGGTACGTTTGTCACGGAGTGCTAAACTTTTACTATTGCGGCTTCCTGAATTGATGGTTGTTTTTTTTGGGGCGGGGGCGCAGGTTCCATCAATGCTGGGTAGCAGTCTGAACGCCGATGCCCTGCGGTTCCTGCAAGCTTATTTACAGGGAGCCAACGTGCAACTGATCTGATAGACAATGCTGTTCACTTCAAAAGGACGCCGTAATCTTTACACACTTGCCGACCATCGAATCGGGAAATACCCCCTGAGGTAAATTATTCACATCTTTGGGTTTTCTCATTTTTAAGTGTTTTAAAGACATGACCAAACGCTAGATTTTGTTTTCGGGCGCGCTTGCGTTTGTCATGAGCCAAAAAGTCCATCAATCAACCCTACTACCCCCCCCCCCCCCCCCCCCCCACACAACCCACACAGCAACTTTAGCAAAAGAAACTGAACAACTGATTTAGAGTTGGCTTTTTGTATGTTTTGAATTTTGGGTTGCATGTTTCCCTGTAGCTTTATTCATCTTTAGTCTGTTTTGACACTGTTTATCATGTGAATAAAAAAAGAGGCACCTGTATAGATTTGTCATGGTCGCCGACCTTGCGTCTCTTCCTTACATTTCCAACTGTGAATGATCATTTTCCATTCTAATATTTTTCGGTGCTCAAAGTCAGACGTTGCACTTTGCTGATTTTGAAAAAAAATCATTTTTATATGCTAGGCTAAAAATGGAAACTACACTATTGCTATTTTATTGCTGTCAAATTCAGAGAGGTCTTCTTTTCCTTTCGGCCTTACCCTTCAGGGGTCGCCACAGCGAATCAATGTCCTCCATCTATCCCGGTTTTGTGCATCCTCTTCTCTCACACCAGCTACCTTCATGTCCTCTTTGACAACATCCATAAACCTCCTCTTCGGTCTTCCTCTCGGTGTCCTGCCTTCAAATTCAGAGATGTCATGTAAAAAATAGATCTCATTTAAAATGTGTTGTAATCATAAACTCCATTACGGCAAAAAGGAGAAAAAAATGTTTAAATAGTGTAGACACAACAAAGGTAGTCTCATGATGATTTGATATGGCCGTTGCATGTCCTCCGTTCAACATTCTTGATGAAGGGCAGCATACATTTGTCTCCTCCCATGAAGCGATACGTGGCAACGTTTGCGTCCCATGGTAATAAACTACAAAGAAAGAGAGCACAAAAAGTTGCCGCCGTGATCCTAAAGTGTTTATATTCAGCTGTTAGTGCGAAAAATGCACTGAACTTACGCTCGTGTCAAAAATGGGATGTACATAAGGCGAGGGATGCAAATCATTTGTTGTTCTGACAAAATGGCCGCCATGGACTGCTGAACGGTGTACAGGGGCTCCAGAGGTGGGATTAAACTGCGAAGCTCCTTCCTGAATGTCCAAATGTACTGATTAGAACTTTGTCACCTTGAAAATAGACACATTTACTCAAGAATTTCACCTTATTTCGCAGCCCGCGAACATCCCCGTGTCCACAATGTAAGGACAAACCAGCGTGGTTTTTATTCCATCCAGTTCTTCTGCGAGCAACTCATGTGTTAGCGACTCGTGGAAACCGACTGCCCCAAATTTACTGGCACAATAATCCTGCAAAAAAATGTAGCGGTATCGTATTAAACATGTAAACCAGCGGTCTCAAACACAATTTACCCGGGGGCCGCTGGAGGCAGAGTCTGGGTGAGGCTGGGCCGCATCAGGATTTCCACAAGAAAATCACAGATAACACATTCCAATGTTTTCAAAATCTTTATTTTTAACACACAAAACATAAATAAATGGAAAAATGAATAAAAAATAAATTAACCTGTAATAAATAAATAAAATTATAATGATCATAAGGCAGATACAGACGACTGAAAAAAACACAGGAAAACTAATTATTTCAATAAAGTTTCAAATGTCTGTATTCACAGTTCTTTAACCTTTAACTTTCTTAACACAAAGAAAATATTGAACATGAACTAAACATGGCTTCTCTTGCCTACTTGTTCAGCTCCACACACAAGTTTCATTCATAACAATCATGCGGGCCGCACTAACATTAATCTTTCATATCAAGGCGGGCCGCAATACATTCTTTCGGGGGCCGCATTTGGCCCGCGCACCGCGAGTTTGAGACCTCTGATGGGACACCATCTATTTCGCTATGATTCACTTCCTGTCTTTTATTTCTTCCACCGCCTGATTAATTAAAATTGTGCATTGTATCTAAAAGGTAAACGGCTACAATTAAACCAAACTAAACAATATATGTACAATTTGAACCTTTTAAGTCTGTGACTGTCATGTACCACAAAAGCGATCCTACTTGACCACACTTTGAGAATCCCAAGTTTTGAGAAATATTGAAACTTTTTGTCTTACCTCCACACATGCGGTGCTGAAGAGGCCTAGGGCACTGGCAACAGTTACTATATGGCCGTGGTTCTTAGACTTCATCTGAGGCAGGAAGGCCTTTGTCATCTGAGCGAGAAAGAAAATGTTACTCTTGTAAGTGTGGCTGTTATTGTAGTTTACATACGACAATTTGAAATTTTGGGTTGGACTTTAGCGAGCATGACGTGCCTGATTTGCTTTCGCGGTCCGAATAAAATGATGTGGCGGGCCAGATTTGGCCATGGGCCTTGATTTTAACACCAGTGGTCTACATTATAATAATAATAATAATAATAATACATTTCATTTCTAAGCGCCTTTCAAAACTCTCAAGGTCACTTTACAGTCACGGGATATGTTTTTTTCTGTGGGTGAGCAGCGGCGGCCACACACGCCAGCGTTCACTCAGATTTACTAATGCAGTAGCGAACACTGTGTGAGAGGGACAACATATTAAACATGTCTGTTGCCTGTCACGAGATCGTGCTGAAGTACCTAATGTTATAATCAATAAATCCGCTAGGTGTGTTATACCATTGTAATGAGCTTTCATATTTTAGCACAAGACCGGTGCTGTAAGAGGATCATCGTTAGACTCACATGCTTTAACTTGATGTTGTCGTGAGCGCCAACACTTTAAAGAAAAGGCCGCCTCTGTATACATGGCCCTTAGCATTGAGCACAAAGATTTGCCAAGACTCAGCTGCCTCCTATACACGATGACCATTAAGGCCTCTTGGGGTTTGTGTAGGATCGCCTGGTTCCTTCACAGTCCAGTGCACAAATACCAACTGAATCGATGTTACATAACTCACGTCAAGCGAGTATATGGTTCATGTGGTTTCCCCAGCATGGAGCCACATTTGAATGATGTATATAGGTAGGTTTTTTAGGTAAACCACTTCAATACAGTAATGTACTTATACTTCTTGACGTCATACCATTTGGTATTACAGTACATTACAGTGAACTGACCTCGATGCATTTTTAAGATTTTAATTAATTATAAAACTTTAATTTTACTTGGCAAACACTGTAAAGTTTTGTTTAACACCAATAATATAATATTGTTTGGTAAAGTACGTGTCCACTCTGCTCCTAAGTATTGGGCTATTTGTGTGGATGCGTCGAATCTTACCCAGAACAATGCGTGGCAGTTGACGAGCAGGGTGCGTTCCAAAAGCTCATCGGGGCATTCCAGTAGCCTCCTTCCGGCCACCACGCCCGCGTTATTGACCAGCATGGACACGTCCCCGACCTCCGTCCTCACCCGACCCGCCGCCTCGTAGATGCTCTCCCGCCGGGACAGGTCCACCGTGTAGGCGTGCACCTTGACACCCAGCTCCCGGGCCAGCTGGGCGGTTCGCTCGTTGGCGACCGCGTTGCAATCCCATAGGACCAAACGAGCGCCCTCTTTTGCGAACTCCAGGGCGAATAGGCGACCCAGGGCACCCCCGGCCCCGGTAATCAGGCAGAGTTCCCCGTCGATGCTCTTCAGCCTCGGCCGTAGGAACGTCTGCACCACGGCGGCCAGGATGGCGTAGGTCAGATCGATGAGCATCAGTAGCAGGTCCACGATGATGATCATGGTGCGGCCACCAGGGACAACTTTGTCGTGTGTTGTGTGGTACGGAATGGATAGACGTTTTATATAACCGGATTAGGATTTGGAGTTACACGCTTGGCGGCAGGAATAGGTCAAGCATTTTTGTCTCATGTCAGAAAGTGAGTGACGAATCAGTGAGCGTTCAGAATTCTACTCGGTCCTAAAATTATTTACACCGTAGAAAATATTGCAATACGGTCGACCCCCGTTATTCGCGGGATTCGAGACCGGGCTACCTCGTGAATAGCGGAAACCCGTGAAGAGTTGACCACCATGAAAAATGCTTTTTGGGGGGATAAAAAAGAAAATATCTGCTCTTGGCAAATGTACGGGGTGTGGAGAAATGTAGCACACCACTCACAAATACTGATAAACCGAGATGTGATAGGTTTTTAGTATTGTTTCAGTCTGCTGTAATACAATACGCACACAGGAAGTGTGCTAACACCAATTTCTAAAAACTCACAAAAAACTCAACTGTTGTCATGTTTTCTATACAGACCAAATCAAAGAATTCATAAAAAAAAATACATTTCAATTTATCTATATACATTGTGATATATTGAGGAAACATTTAACATTTCAACGACTACTGCCTTATTCTTGACTTTAAAAAAGACGTATCCATTAATTTGTGGTATACAGTACTATATATGTAATATTACAAGGTCAACCATTTGTATTGTTTCACAGTCAAAACGGCTTTCTGAGGCAAACTACAATGTCGCCTCTGAAAATTTTTATACAAGCAAGCATTATGTGTGCTTTCCATGTCTGCTATGCAAAACGTTTGTAGTTAGGAGTTATGAATGATTAATGACGTCAAACAGATTATCCAGACTAAATATGTTAAGGTGATAAACGTTTTAGCACGTGTACACAAATCCCAAATAGTTTGAATTTTTCTCATTAACAATGAGGGAAATGTGTACTTTTGTCACAAACAACAACCACAACCAGCAGTTTAGACCGTATGTTACCTCGTGGTTTTTGTGTAATCTAAATCTGTAGTTGTGACTGGATTGAACATTACGTGTTCTTTGAAAAATGTGGGTCACGGTTGACACAATTTAAATAAACAATGAGAAAGTGAGAATCACAACCCTTATTTTGATTCAACACGTTTTCAAGTGAACAATGACCGTGACTATTTTTATATTAATTGTTTGTTTATCCATCCATCCAATCATGAAAGGTTTAATTGCATGGATGCATTACGCATGTTGGACCACAAGAGGGTGCTGTTGTACAAGATATACACTCACAAGCGGCACACTTGACCATCATATCTTAGTTTTGTTCACGTGCATTTTAATATACTGGACTCACTTTTTAATTCGTTCTTTAAAAAAATGAAAATAACTTTTGTGACAAAGTCAGATTTGTGGGACCCAGGCTGGTGTATCTCCTTTATTAATCAGTCTTATAGAGAGACAATTTCTTCAAAATTGCTCAAAATCAGACCATTTAAGACAGGGGTGTCCAAAGTCGGTCCTCGAGGGCCGCTGTCCTGCCTGTTTTCCAACTCTCCCAGGACAAACACACCTGTTTCAAATGATCAGCTCATCAGCCAGCTCTGAAGCATCATCAAAATGGTCCTGTTGATTTGAATCAGGTGCGTTTCTCCTGGGTGAGCTGGAAAACAGGCAGGACGGCGGCCCTCGAGGACCGACTTTGGACACCCCTGATTTAAGACTACATCTTCGACTATATTTACAAGGTCAGTTTGTCAAACAGCGCTCCATGCCGCCAAATCGAACGTCAAGGATTATACGACAAAGTCAACCGACTGTTACAATGATTGTAAAAACACACAGACGCACGCACACGCACACACGATTTTGTTAGACACATGGGCAGTCCAGTGAGACACAATGAGTGGCTTAAAGAGGTTAATGTCCTCCCTGATAGAGACAAAGTGTAATGTATTGGTTCAATTGGAACACGTGCTTGGATTTATCCTCAACGTCTTGTGTTTTGAGAATAAATTACGAAAATCTTTTTGCTCTCAGGCAGTAAAGAATTTAAAAAAATCGACTCTAAGTATCACTCAACAACGGGACATAAGGGTAAACAAATGAGAAACGACTTTGGAAAATAATCCATATGACATCCAAATTATCATTTAAAGAGATTATGTATTGTTTAAAATACATTCTATTAGGCCCTCGTCCATACAGATTTGTCAACATGTACAGTATGTGTGACTGTTTTGAATACGAATGAAACTTTTTTTTTTAGCACAAGAGCCCTTTCTCAGCTTGACCTGTGGACCAAACGAGGGGGACATGAATTTACCGGTAGTATTTCTTTTACAGGAAATGAATAAAGAATGAAATTATGGCTGTATGTAGCGACAGTGAATAGAAAACCTCGACACACTTTTGTTGAAATTCCATTTTTTATAAACAGCCCCGAATTGTTGTCATATTTATGTTCAAATACTAAACGTACGTAGCCTATACTGTAAAACGTTTTTGGACTTTCTGAAATGGTCCGTCTTGTGTAACAATTGTGTTTGGCGCCACCTTGTGATATCTTTGTGTACAAGGAAAGATCATCCATCAATTTTCAACACTATTCGTACGTAGAGGGTCGCGGCGTGTTGTGTGAGGCTTTCCAGCTGACTTTGGGCAGGAGGCAGAATATACTTCGAACTGGTCACCAGCCAGTCACAAAACACATATAGAGACAAACAACCATCCAGAGTGTCGCTGAGTGGGAACTGATGCCACTCTCAGCGACCCCACAAGGAACAAACATTGTTGATATTAGGACACGGTCTAATAAAAAAGTGTTTTGGCGCCATTTTGTGGTATCTTTCATCACTTTCGCCTCGCTTTCATGGCTCCCTCCAGGAGCCGTGAAAGCTCACCAGAATGCTGTGATATAAACGTCCCATATGCTTCACAAGATAAATGAAATGGCTCTAACCAAGGCCTTTGTCTCAGTATATGCAACAATCTCCCATGTGCAGTTCATGGCCGAGTTGTCACAAATCTCCTTCACCAGTGACAGCTTGTATCGTTTCCTGTGGGTTCAATAGTTCGCCGAGTTAGAAAGTTTGTTCCGCATGAACTCCGTGACACCCTTTGTCCAAAGACACCTTTATTGTCCCAGACTATCCAGTTACATTCATGTCGTGATATTTATAGAACCATCACGCATCCTCACAAAGGATATCTCAACCTAGAGGCAATTTTCCCTTCGCCTTTCTGCATAAACGACTCGGGCGGGTTTTGACAATGAAAATAGAGTGCTCGACTGCTGTGGGTATTATTGAGCTAGATTTCAGTACATTGGCCTCTGTTGCCAAAAGAGCACAAGAAATGCAAGCCATGTCCTCATGATTCAAAGAAAGTTGGGGCCATATAAAAAAAAATAATAATCTGGCTTGGCACTTTTGCTCTGATGTGTGGCTGAATTAGAACGCCTTGTTGTCGCGATGTGGAAAAGCCCTGCACAGGTGGATATATTCCAGCTATAGGTATAAGGTGCTAGACAAAGTGGCATTCATTTTGCTAGGTCACAGTGGCGTTTGCTGATATTCGAGTAGGGCGTGGTTTCAAGACAATCGACACAGTCCCTCCCAGAATCAGAGAGGAGAGCGAACGCTTGATTTTTCACAACTTTGAAGACTCATTTTGTATACTTTTCTTTAAATTCAAATTCATTCAAATTTAGGATGTAGACAAAATTTTCTTCTCTGTGGTGTGTCAAGGCATTTTTTAAAATGTTTTTCCATTCAATTTCAGAATGAATTTATGTATCCATCATTATTTACATATGTATTTTTTTTCCTGACATTTTCCTTTAGTTGTGTGAGAGGACTTCTCACGACCAATTAGATAGACCCATGCTCGCATCAAAAGTGAGCCATCCAGTCACCATGGAAACAGTGATTGTCCACTTTACCAAGGGTGATTTTGATTTGAAAATGTTAAAACGCAGATCAAGGCTACTCATTGGAGTCAATGGATCTTTTTTTTTTTTTTTTTTTTAATATTACCGTGTTGAACATATCAACATGCTATTTTCTTGATTGTAATGATTATTGATTGCGAGGAGTCACATAATTTCTACAGATTTACCCCTTCTGCATGGAACAAATAGCTTTATGAGGTGACATCCGGCACTAAATTCACTAGTTTCACATGCACAACTTAAAAGTGCTCAACGACAATTTTAGTAATGTCTGTAAGTGGTAATTGGGAATTATGCCCATCATCTATTTCGCCTTAAATTAGCAAATCTAGTTGCCTGTTATATAAAAAAACAAAGTATAGTAGCTGGGGATGTTGAAGATACATCCATACGACAGACAGCATGAGGATCTTCTTTTTGTATGCTAGCCAAGGCACAAGAATACAGTTTTGCTAACTTTGATCAGGACCTGCATCTGTAACATGTGAATTCCGTGTTTGGATGGCAAACTGTAAATAACCAGATGGTCAAAAATGTTTAATGTCAAGCAGTATTTTCATATGATATGACTTGCATGAAAACTATGATAAACGCGAATTAGGACATGAGCAATGTCCGATGTGACCCCAACACTTTCTGGTCGCTATGGTAACATTTAAACGTGCCTTTAAAATAATAGGTGTGTGAAAAATAAGGGGTTGCTATGGGAATCTCCTGTTTAGATAAATCTGTGTTTTAGGTAGGACACCTGATAGTTTCTGTTAAATGTAGCCTTTTTCTTGAAAGTCGTAGGCTCCTTTTCTTGCCTCTTTGCTGGGACTTTTCACGTTCCCCCTCCAAAATTTCCAAAGGCATCTGTTATGTCAGTAATTTTGCTAGTTTTTGGGTTTCATATTAGCGGTAACATATCACGTGACCAGGAATCACGCCCTCACATGCGTCAAGAGTGACATATTGTAGACGAATCTGACAGAGGATGCGGTCATTTTTCAAAATAAAAGATTGGATTCAGAAATGAATGAAACAGCAATAATTTAACTTATTTATTCTTTCTGTGCCGGACGATACCAACGACACGCAAACCGGTCCCAGTTCATTCATTTCACTGATTTTTCGCTAAATAAATGAGCTCCCTGAAGTAAGTTGTACATTTATTCTACTGAATGTTGCAAACAAAGTCATCACCTTCAATGAGCTATCAAAGAGTAGTTATTCTTTGGTCTTCGTATTGCACAAAGGGTAAAGGGAGAGACGTTTGCACAAGGACACATGAGCAAATATTACAAAGGTATCTACTGTTTACTATCATCTGATCAATGCAAGTCCATAATGATGCATTTCATACACCGAAATGCACAACGATGAGCTTCGGACAGTATATCTAAGAGTCCCTTTTTCTTAATAAAATCTCTTAAAAATATAAATGACTTTCTTTTCATTGTACAATAAACAGGTATTGAATATACTATCCTACTTTTTTGAAGTAATACATTGTACAACATCCCTACATGAACGCATACAGTTGTCCTCACGTTAAGGTGTCGTCTTTTTGGGGATAAGGGTTTCCACTTTTTTGAATGTGCAAAACAAGGACAAGCACAAATGGACAGAAGCAGTCCTACTGAACACAAATTGATAGACCGGTAGCGGACATAACAATAGATACATTGTAGATAATTATTGCACACACTCATTTGCGTTGCATCTGTTCAACTTATAGTGAGACCAAACTCTGGACAACATCAACTAAGGCCAGTTTTTTTTGACGAACTAGGCTAACAGTGGCAAACTACACATCAGTACCAAAGTAATGCCACAATGAATCATTTCTAGAACATCATATTTGTAATATTTCCTCGACGGGAGAAATCTAGGTCATGTCAAACTAATATACACAATCAATCCCCAAGTGTTAAATTTGTTTTAAAAAATTCACATGTATTTGGTGAATATGAACGTGTTGTAGACGGCACAAAAAAGTGACAAAAGACTGCAAGTGGTTTGTCTGCTACTGATAGTAGTAGATTGCTTTTCGTAAAAAAAAAAAAAAAAAAAAAAACTTCTCGTAAAAATTCTCGTACAAGGAGAATTGGCTCTTCGCTAAATGAATGAATGTAGTAATAAGCAGAACAGAAACAATATTCCTATCACCCACAAGTCTTTTCACAGGTTATGTTGTGCTCTCTCTTTCAACTACTCCTTCACACGTCGGAAATGTCAGTCATATCATGTATTTTTTTTCAATCAGAGTTTACTGTGCTTCTCCATTGTCTTGTTTCCGAGTGCACTCACTCGGGTCACGCTTACGTTTTTGAATGACTCTTGTCTCCCTGAAGTGGCCGTACTTCAGCCAGGTGGTTCTCCTGCCCGTCTCGCTTCCACGCGCTATGACTGCCCAGTTTCCTCTGGAAGCCCTCCATGTGGTTGGCTCCCTGATAGCCAAATCTGGAACTGGCTCTGTCCAGGAGTCTCTGCGCCGGGCTGACGACCGATGAATCGTGTAGGTGCTCCTCCTCGTCTGTGTCGGCGTCGATGAACTTGTGGATGGAAGCGTCGTGGAATGTGAAGATGTGCGGAGGTAAGTTCTCCGGACTCTTGCTGGGCGTCCTGGTGCTCGCAGTGGTATAGACGGACACCTCCGGGCTCTGGACTGAAGAGCCATCGGAGAGTACCCCGCCCCCTGAATCCCGTCCTCCGCTGAAGGTCACCTTGACCGAAGGGCCCTTGAGTGGATTGCTACAACGAAGATCCTTTGGACCTCTTCCGGTCAGGGGTGTGGTGGTGCCTTCATTGTCATTCTCCAAGGTGGGTTCTAGGCTTGGATTGGTACTGACCCTGCCGAGAATGTTGAAACGAGAGCTCTCTGGAAAGTCTGTGGTGCAGCTGATGAAGCTGTCGATACTGGACATGCTCCTCATATCCGTCACGGCTCCCATTTCAAATTCCGCTCTGTGACGTCTGGGTTTCAATAGCACTTTTTCCTTGCTGTTGAGGTCGGGTTGCGACTGTGTCTTGGCCATGCTGTCGTACATTTCCTCCAGAGTCTGAGCACTGAGATGTTGAGGGCTTCCCGAAGGTTTGGCTTGCTCCTGGTGACATGATTCCAGGTGACGCTTGGTGCTGCTGGGACTCGTTTCCAACTCGACTTGAGGTTTCCCTTTCTTCGGGCTGTGAGATACATGATTCACTAGAAGCCTCTTTCCCGTTTTGTCATCCTTTTTTTCCACCATGATGTCCATGAGTTCTATGCTGCGGCCAAATGCATCCTTCATGGTCATGGAGATAATGCTGCCATTTCTCTTTGCCCTCTCCAGGGCCTCCCTCCTTTTGATGGCTTTTTCCTGCCTCTTTTGTTCCTTGTAGAACTCCGAGAAGTTGTTGACAATGATGGGGATCGGCAGGGCTATCACCAAGACGCCCGCGATGCAGCATAAGCCTCCCACTATCTTTCCCAGTAATGTTTTGGGATAAATATCTCCATATCCCACTGTGGTCATTGTAATCGTAGCCCACCAGAATGAGGCCGGGATGCTTTTGAATTTGGTATCCTCTTCATCCTTCTCAGCAAAGAATACCAGGCTGGAGAAGATCATGATACCCATGGCCAGGAAGAGGATCAACAGGCCCAGCTCATTGTAGCTCCTACGGAGGGTGAAACCCAGCGACTGAAGCCCTGTGGAGTGCCGAGCTAGCTTCAAAATACGCAAGATGCGCATGATGCGGAAAATCTGCACCACGCGTCGGACGTTCTGGAACTGCAACACGCTCTTGTTGGATTCCGTCAGGAAGATGGTGACGTAGTAGGGCAGGATGGCCAGCAGGTCGATGATGTTCAGGGGCCCCTTGAAGAACTTCCATTTGTTTGGGGAAGAGAGGAAACGCAGCAGGTACTCCATGGTGAACCAGGCGATGCAGATGGCTTCGACGTGGGCCAACTGAGGGTTGTCTGTGGGATGACCAAACTCATCCGTGTCCTGCAGCTCTGGCAGTGTGTTCAGGGACAAAGCGATGGTGGACAGCACAATGAAGAGGATGGAGATAATGGCCAGAATCTGGAAGAAATGACACACACACCACACATCCAAATCAACAGAGTTCAGAGGTGCACTGAGTTTGCACGATGTCTACTTTCTTTCACTCCAAATTTCTCGACTCATCGAGTCGACTCATCCTTATCACTAGAAAATGAAGGTCACATGACCCGAGTCAATGTCGTAATTGGTTCCTTGGATATAGACTATTTTTTGTTTGTGTAAGTATGACCCCTTCAATTCTAAACTTCAAGTTTTATATACAATACAAATCAAGGGTGACTTGCAAGTTAAGATATTTTAATAGTAATATTAAACTACCGGTATTATGTATGTGTATATCAGTTTTACATATATTGTTTTAGTATTCTCCCACAAATCAAAAACATAGATTTTTTTTTAAAGATTCATCTTAGTCATGTGTCTGTTGCTTTATTCGTATAGACTGACATTCCAAGTTATCAAGACCTCTCGAAGCCTTTGTAGCTTTTGAAAAAAAACTCTTTTTATTCAGTTTGACAGATAAAATGAAATGTCTGCATTCAAACGTCATATCGGGCACCGCACACGAAATGGAACGTGTCCATCATAATACAAATGGGTTGAAAAAAAAAAAACAGGAATTCAGCTGTTACCTGCCATCTGTGTTGCGTTCAGCTTGTCCTTCTCAAAACCTTGAACCAGCGCTATACAAACTTACATTTTCAAAGTCAAATCACCAACACGAAACAAACAAGTATTGTCCAGCCAAGTTGGGAATCATATCTGATAATGAATTCTCCAATGACATGAAAGTACAAAGTTAAACAATGTCATAAGAAGAACATGGAACATACAGTATCGCAAACTATATTCCACACTTTGAACTGCACTTGTGCGAGTGACTCCCATGTGAGAGGGCATCTAAAAAAACTATCAATTCATGACCTCTTTAAAAAAAATTTCTCCAAAGCATTGATCAAAACCGATGTCTGCATTTCAAAAGGAATACGCTAATGTTGTCTCTTGGGCCCCTACACATATACTGTATTTTTGCTCTTTAGCATAGAGGAGCATTCAAAGACGAAGATAGTGAGCAAAGAGGAAAATGGGATACTAATTTGTCTTCAAACGTATTGCATAATGTACGTACAATATTTCACTGGAATTCTCTGACAGAAATTGTTGCCACTACTTTACTCCTATAAAGATGCGTTTTTAAAGCGCTCATTGGCCAAGAAGCAAATGGAGTGTGTTTGCGCTCACAATGATTCAAATTGTGAGTATAGTTTTAGCAAATGAGTATATTAGTACGATAGAGTACAGTAATCCAAGATCAGAACATTGTCATCAAGTGGTGCGTATAGTTTTACTTTATTTGAATGCTGCTGCGCCGATGACCATTTTGTGTTTGGGAGCCTTTTACTGAGCATCTTCATCTTTATTAAATTCATTGAGTTGCTTATTCTGTATCCGAAAAATAAGCCATATTCATTCCTTTTGGTCCAACAAGGACAACCATTTGGAAAGGCATAAATTTAGGAAAACACATAACACAAAAAAAGAAATAGGAAACTCCATCCATGCCCCAAGTTAGCCCGCGCTGTGTTAGAGGTTTTCAGGGAACGAAAATAAAGGGCCCAAAGTGGCTAATGTTATCTGGTTACTTTTTGTAATTTATCCCTGTTGTGCAGTTCCCACTAAATGATGAAATAGTATCATGTTTCTTCACACATAGTGGACTAATCCACCAATTCGCTGGATTAAAGAGATAGACTAATATAAACCTTAAATTCGGGAATATTTTTTTTCAGTGTAAATGCGGATTCTTTAGCTAGTTAGCATATTGTGCTAAAGGCACCATAATTTATGTTGATGGAGCCATAGAATTAAATAAACAGAAAAGAATGTGTTGTCACTTGTTACTGTGCAATACTAAATTGTGTTTGTTAGAAGTGTTGTACTGCAGCTACGTGGCTACAACTGAATCACGCTTTAAATGATATACAGTACAACATCACTCGCTCTGATGGGATGTACTGTACATGTTAATCTTATCACAATACATTTTGTACTTATGTGAGTCTTAGAGACTGACGAGTATGAATCAGAATCAGAAAACCTTTATTCGTCCCACAATGGGGACATTTGGGATCTTGAGCAGAAAGAGTTGCCAGAGTGGCAACAAATATTAATCTTAAATTGCTTCAAGAGCGAGTAGTGGAAACCTTTGAGTCATCTTGTTATGATCTATAATCTTCTGACAACAATTAGGTCCGGTCATAGCGCTAAAAGTAAGCGACAAAGGTAATGTATGTCACGCCCATTAGTCATCAGTCTGTGAAATCCAGTACAAGGTCACTATGGATGGCTGTGACATGTGGGATTATTTCCGCTCATTAACACTCACACACTTTAATAAAACTTGACAGGTGAATCCTTCCGCACCCACCAAGGAGTAGGACTAAAAACAGGGAGAGACCTTGGGGAATTGGCTAAAGACTCGAGGAACTCATAGGGCCACGGCAGGCAGAATTTAAACTCGAGTAGGACATTGCCTAAAAATAGCTTTCTTTGCCTTCCAAGAGAAACGAGTGATGGATGAAAAGGCTCACATTTGAGTCATTACAAGTGGCTCTCTAGACACTGAATAATCACACCCGAGGGGGTAAAACAAGTCAACGTGATACATGAACAACATCCCAAAAGGTGACAGGCCAGACTCAGAGTCAACACTATGGGCAAAATGTGCTGCTGTGGAAATCCAAACCCTGAAAACGCTCAAAGAATACAGGATTGAGTATTTCTCGGGGAGAAAAAAAAAACCCACAACAAAACACCTCCGCACTTCCCCAATATGGGCTGTGTAGTGTAATCACATCGGCTTTAATCAACCTGAACACACAGACCAGTCCGTCAAGCTAATTAATCACACCGAATACAAATGAAAACGGCAAAACTAAACAGAGGCGTGTTTTGTGCAGAAAACAGGACGAGCATGACGGGCGACAAAACACCTGAACATTCACCTTTTCCATCACCGACTGCTTTGTTCCCCCATGCTGGCAGCAGATGTGATAGAGATGTGATGACACCAGTGAAATGCAGATAGAGACCAGACTCAACGTGGTGTTTAATGTTATGCAAAAGTTAGAATGAGACACACTGCGCACTTTGATTTCGTTGTGAGGCAATAGCACCACAGGGTGATTGTTGGCCTCTGTGTCAATGAGGAAATAGCTTTTCATTCATCGCATACTTCATTACAAACCATGACTTTGCTAAAATGATAATGTGCACGTTTGATGAGCTAACATTGCTCTTGTCTCCCATAGTGATTTCAGAGATTTGTTTCTAAATCCTTCAGGGCTGTGTACCAATGGGTCAGACTCAAATTGACACGTGAAGTGTCATTAAAAACAAACACAGAATATGAATTTTCAGAGTGAGAATCAATCATAGAATACTGCTGACACCCAAAAATGACAGATTGTTTAGCTAGCTCATGAAACTCATTAAAACCTGATTGAAAACTCACTTGTACTCTTTGGTATTGACTTAGCTTGATTCCGACTTGATCTTGGTTTCACTCCCTGTTGCTTTCTACTATCTTTGTGACTGCTTTATTTCCTGTATATGATAGCTGTCCGTGTTAATCGCTTTGTTACAGCTTCAGCTGTTGTTAAAGCGCTATATAAATCGTCACGGTTCTAAAACTGTTACAGTAGTTAGTCAAGAAATCCCATCCAGCCAGTGTTTCAATGGCTTTATTGCTACTTTGCTATTGGACTCTAACGCCTGCCTGGCACAAAGAGTTTGGACATTTGACCGGAGAGATGAAGGTTAGCTTAGCACGAGCTAGCTGGTAAGGCAAAATAAGGCAGTAAGACAATAAGGCAAAATAACACATGCACTGACAGGGTGTGGTGTGCTGGAGTTGAGCAACACAGAACATATGAAGCATTTTGACCCTATAACTTGTGGTTTTGTAGCACTCCATCTTCCCTGACTACACCCATCCATCTATTTCCTGTAGTGGTTGAGGGTCAATTAGGTACACGGGTGGGCTGCGACCGATTCGCGCTGACTTTGCAGACGCAGTTTGATAACAATGGACTGGTTGCCAACCAATCGCGGGACACAAAGAGCCAAACGTTCACATCCATGTACATTTCAAGTTTTCATTTCACTTTACATTCATGTTTTTGGGAGAGTGGAGAGGCAAATATAGAACGCCATTAGTCTAACGCCTTTGGTGTTACTTAGCGAGATAGTTTAGCTAACTAATTCGATTTTGACGATGACCTCTTCAGACACAGGGAGAGGCCCGCCTTGCTTCCTGTTTGCTAGATCTCGCGTCAATGATAATAATAAATGAACAACCCACAGCAACGTTCCACCCCGTGGTCATTTATCCGGACAGAACTAAGCATTGCCCTAGTGGCAGTGCAGAGTTAATATTTAATATCCTCCCAGAAGATATTGCGCCGTGGAAAAAAGGTGTTCGTGAGCAGGCATTGTGGTCTCTTTGCTTTCATTACACCTGGGTGATGGAAAAAGAGACGGACAAATGAGGAGAGGATAATATGCAGAGAACACGGCGGGATGAAATCTCACATTAGGAGTCACGATTTCTCGTTTTCCATTTTCCCTTTCTGTCAGTCAACAGCGGTTCCGGGATTAAGAATGCTAATGCTAATTATTGGTTAGCCCCACTTTTATTTACAAAGGAGTATTGGGACTTCTACGGCGGTGCCTTATTTACTCTAAAAAATGCTGAACCTCATTCTAGTTCACTTATAAATTTGTTGAATTGGGTCCAAACTTGTAAGTTTGTTGCTTTGGGTGCAAGAGTTTTTGTTTCGTTGGCTCCATGCTAATAGTAGGAATACATTTTCACTGCTCAGCAAGATTCATGACAGCATGGAAAAGTGGAATGTTTTGTGGATTCTTGAGATGGTTTCTTGGCTAGTCACTAGCCAATCAGTATCACTAGCCGCTAGTGATAAGAGCATACTGGCCAGAGCTAGCACACAATATCTGTAGCGAGCTGCATAAGCAAATATATTATTTTGTTGATCCAATAGCGGTTTTGTCAACCCACAATGGCTGAAGGAGGAGAATAAATGGATTTGTTTACAGATTTACTGTTAAAACCATTTTCAAGATGGACGGACGTCATTAAGAAAAACTGGACAGCTCCGAAGCTAGCAAAAATAGCAAATCATATTGCGATTTTACGAGGTTAGTGTTGATTCTTCGCCATGCTGTTGGCATTCTCTGCAGTGTGAAAGAGCAACTTCTGACCCCATATCATGAATCCACAAGTTCATAGATAAAAACTCAAACAGTTTAATGACATTATTTATTGAGTTTTTTTCAAGTCAAGTTATTTTCTGGCTAACGGTACCATCGAATGGACGTGTAGTAATATCACACCACACTTTTTACAGTCGCAGCTGTGGATTGATTTAGTCGTAGCACTACTGAAGGCTTATTTTTAAAATGCATGACTCGCTACTGGAAAAAATATATATTTTTGAAGGGCAATTTTTAGGGGACGTATTATATTGCAGCGTCTTTTGTTCCCAAGCAATGACGGTCTGTGTAGCTTGTCAGTCGTCCAACTCATGTTTTTCGGCAAATCTTGAAGCAAGGCCACTTTCAAGGCTGCGCGATCCCAATTTGAGCATCACACGTGATAGCGGCGTCTACATTTTATGAATATTTATGAAAATGCATTTTACACTGAGGAATTAAGTCAAGCGTTAAATGATCTTACAATCAGTATTGCAAATTGAAGGATCACAGTGTTGTCATCTTGGCTCATTCCGTTGTGATGAAATTATCGAGGTGTTTTGTGTTTTCGTCTTGAAGCTAACAAACAAAACTGATGAAACTGTAATGTCCTTGATGTAAGGAGGTAATTATAATCAAGAGCAAAATGAACCAGCACATTAGTCTGCATTTCTGTGGCAGCTGCTGCTTTTCAGACTAATTTTAAAGTTGTACTCTACTTCATTTAAAAAAAAATCAAGATCAAGTTTTACAGCTCCGATTGCATGAAATATGCATTTTCCCTTTAGGGGATTGTGAGAAATGAATTGAAATGAATAATCAAAGAAGGTGACTCAGATTGTGTTGTTGAAATGAAGCCATCCAAAGATTGCATACGCGCAAACGACACAATAACGACGGTGGCGCAAGATGACGAACAAATATAAATGTTATTGTTGCCTTTTGGGTTTTCCACTGCGTCACGCCGCATGAAATGCTGATTCATGTCTTTGTTGGAGTCACACTTTGCGCAATCAATGAAACGTGGCTCGGATGCTTTATTTTTTTGATGAGTGCAAGGTGGCATGTCTAATCCTTTTATTGTGCTGGAGCATTTTGTGCTTTAGCAATAAATGGCTGACCTTTTTCCCAGTAGAAGGGTGTATGGTCGAGGGGGAGTTTCCCCCCCTCTGGATCATATTTATTTTTTTTTCTCCACAGATGGAATTACGCCATCGGTACATAACAGGCTTCGTCTGCTAAAATGGTCATTGCCGTTTGATCTGACACCTCCGCCTGGTGTTCGAATCTCCTTCATTTAAAGTTCGGCTCACGGCCTACAGTGCAATAAAGCACAACAAACTCTGTTTTGTTTTTTTTGGAATGCTCCGTCAAGATAGAACTAAATAAGAACACTCACGGCAAGGACTATTATCCACAATGCGTTATTATTGCAACGAATTGGCAGGATACTGAAAAGAATATGCAATTAAGACGGAAATTATTCATACCTTTGGCCAAATGGTATTTGTTTGGGTTACCTTCTGGCTGGAAATGATGCAAAATACTGCAAGTTGCTTCACTCAATGAAGAAAATAGATTCATGTAACTTGTGGATATATTTGGACTTGTCCATAGTTAGATAAGAGGTTTTTTTTTGCCTAAAGGTGCCATGTAATCATGAGCAAAACATTCATTTTCGATGGGGGTAAAAAGATGTGAGTTTGTATGTATTATTATAACCATACAATGGACAACAAGCTGTGAACTTGCAAATAAGAACTAAAGGAATCATTAAAATTAGTTTTTTAAACAACTATTTTTTAAATACTTTTTTTATACACTAATAATGACAATCGATAACATGATAAGCTGTGCACTGTGGTAAAACTGTAGTCTCTAAAAGAATGTAGGCTTCCCCAATAAACTGGATGTTTACGCGACGGACACCAAGTCTGACCAATCAGCACCCGGCTTTGCTGAAGAGTTGCCAATGAGTTCAGGCCCCGATTCGCCGAGATCGCTTACGATTGGCTGCCTAGAGTATGTGGGCGGGGAGGAAATTCCTCTTCACACTTGACGCTCTGGGGGGACGCGATGCATTACAAAAAGTAATGGCAGCTTCAGTAATGGTTTAATGAAGAACCAGGATATGTCGTCGTACTACAGTAGGTGTGATTTTATTTTACGGCTGTTACGGCTGTGTTTTATACTTCCCCGTTCAGTGTTTGACTTAAACATACATTCCATACAAAATGTAGCACTGAAGCAACTTACGAACAAATTCACCTGACGAACGACTGTTCTAAACGTATCTCGTTCGTAAGGTGGGGAGTGTCTGTTTTATTTTGCCAATCGCTCCAGAAACTTTCCTATCACTTTCAAACTTGAAGACACAATGTTCCTCAGCATGTCCCTAATTGGACAAGCACTCCAGTGACCCACACAGATGTGACCTCCTCTTCACCGGCACCATTTTCACCTTGGCCGAGGCACACCTTTTTGTCCCGTACACAACTATGGGGCTGTGTCATCCTCGTGTGCCTCAAGAGGTGACGAGAAAATGAAGGAGATGGATAGCTGAGCTGCCGGTTGTGCACGGTATGTGCACCATGTGTCCTCTTACAAATGTGAAGGTGGTGTTAAAACCATGCGGTGTCAGGGTGTCCGTGTGTATGATAATGGGAGGATGCTGGGGTCTAAAAATATTCAGTGAAAAGAATTTTGATCAATGATTCCCAAACATTGTGTGGGAAATTTCCATTTTTCATTAATTGGTCTCAAAGTGATTTATTACATAATAGGACCAGAGCGGTTCATTGGCCTGCCCATTTAAGACCTTTTCAAAAAAATCTCAGTTTGGAAGCGACAGGACTGTTGGAAACCAGCGGAGCGCGAGTGTTGAGTCACTATTAAAGGGCAACCAACATCACTTTTTTGTTTTTTTAACTGACATCAGAAAAACGTTTTATAGCATCAAAAATAACCAAAACACGCAGTATGATATTTTTATTCAAATGCAAAACACCAATAAAAATGACTTAAAGTGTCCAAAATCTGCAAAAAATTGAGCTGCGAATTGGGCATTTTCAGAAAGTCCCGCCTCCAGTTCGTGACGTCATGCCAAGACGTCTTGCATTGCTGGAGAATCAAACAATGGCTTCAGATTTGGAGAATATGCTTTCTTGTTACACATCCAGTTATGAGTATGATTCAAATAATTCTGAAGAGGAAAGCATACATGTTTGCAATCGATTAAAGAAGTCCTTCCGTGTCATTTTGAGGCATCTGGACTGCAATGTAGCGTCCCACAAAAGAGGCAAAAAATGGCAACCAGCTCCTGTGAGGAATAATTCAGCCCGTTTCCACAGGCTGATAAATTCCTTCCATGGAGCTTGGACTCCCTCTTCTGGCGGCTTTTGGGTGTAACACAAGGTTTTCAAACAAAACAGTACAGCAAAATACATTGACGTGATGGAAGGACATTACAATGCGTCTTTTTTTACGGTCAGGAGGCGGTCCTTTACTGACGTCACGTACGGACTCGTCACAACTCAAAAACAAGACTTCCTAAATGTTCAGCGCGCATCTTAAAACGTAAAATATAGCTATATGCGGTGGAATCTTGTTAAAATACGCCCAGTAGAAGTCATTTGAAGCCATTTTACAAATTATGGACACAACTTGTCCAGAGACGTCGGTTGTCCTTTAAATCTGTCCAAATGGCAGCATTTGGCTGGATTCTCCTTGGAAATCTTTCACGATTCATTTTTAATTGAGCTCGGTTTTGTTTATGAAGCCCCGAATGACAACAACAGGATGATCAACAAATCTCACATGAATAAGCGCACTGTCCCAGAAAAAAAGTCCCCAACGGGAAGACGCTTTGAGCGAATGATTAGTCAGGATGACCATCTGCCTCTGATTACTAATACGGTTCACTTTGCACGGTTTCCCTTCGATTTGATATACATGTGGGAGTATTATATATTATTATAAGGCAGGTCCTTATAATAATTTAAACATATCGATAATAATGGATTTTCCATGATAGTTCATTTCTTTTTCTTTTTTTTTCTTTTGTCTTTTAAATCAGTTTGTCTTAATTTGCTTTCAAAGTGGCTTGGTTAGATTTTTTTAAATGCTTCACTTCAGTTTTTATTCACAGTAGTATTTTTTGTTTTATTATCAGTGTTTTAATCTGTGGAGTATTTGTCAAGTTTGAAATAAAAAGGCCACAAAGTATTATTTCATAGAATAAAGCAAATTACAATTCTCAAACGAATATTCAACATTCCGTCTTTATTGTATTTATTTTGGTACAGCAAGACTGTACCAAAATAAATACATGTAAAAAAAGAATGTATGATATTAATTGATTAAAACATTTTTTTTCGCTATAATTATATTGCTAGTCCATTTTATAAAGTAATTTAAGTTAGTTTTCTATTTTTATTATTGAATATATTTTTACAAATGTCATTTATTTATTTATTTATCTATTTTATGTATTTAATTAATTAATTAACTTATTTATTTATGCAGTTATGTATTTATTTCTGTATTATTTATTTATTTATTGGTTCGACCATGATAACAACATTGTATGTATATGTGTTCAACCTTAGAGTTATCACATAATGTTCAGACGTTGATTTAAAGTTAGTCTGTTAAAATTAATACAATATGTCGATATATTCACCGGAACAATAATAATCATCATAACACACGTGGAGAAACTTTAGGATGCACAACTAATTCCGTCATTGCCGCTTTAATTTTCAGATTACAAAACCAACAGCTCAAAGATGATCAACAATAACGTTCACAACCGCAGTGAGAGATAATCATTTTCGACAATCACTGAATACAAGCCTGCTGTTTCTACAGCTCACCTCATCACATGCTCCCCAGCTGAAGTTTGATCGCAACAAGAAGTATCATGCGGCTGCGATATCTGTTGACGGTAAATTAACGTTCACACAATTTGTCACAATGCGACAGTCCCGCTTTTGGTGTTTATCATAAAGAGCAGATGTCACGTGCTTGATTAAATATCCACGGCGCAGTGGCAGCTACGCGAGCAGCGTAATGGAAGAAACGATCCTCACGCTGTCATAGCAAAGTGATGTTATCTTTGGCGCAATCGTGATGAATATGAATCAAGTCTCGGTTGAGAGATTAAAGGGCGAGGAAATCAAAACACGCGACTATATTTGAGCTAAATTTAAGTCTCCAATTAGTAAAAGATTTAGAGATTTTTGAAGGATTCAATTTGACTTTGAATTCAACTCCATGATAGGACACGTTTTTTCCTAGTTTCATTTGGATTGGATTGGATTAGCCTTTATTAGTCTCGCAGTGGAGAAGATGTACATTTCACAGCAGCAAGTGAGGAAAGGAAGAAGTAGAAAAACATAATACAGGACGCCATCTTGAAGTCAAAACAACAACCAAAAAATTTTGACGACCAACATTTTCTAATAATCAGAGGAAATAGCTTTCAAAACACATCCAGTCTTTTTTTTTTCGACTCACAAAGTCATCACATTCTCACAAAAGAAATATTTAAAAAAATATGTAATGCTAAATTGTTGTTTGTACTCATTACGATTGTGCAGTACTGTAGAACAAGTCAAATGAACTTAACTGTTTCCAGCATGCTAAGACCCGCCACACTCACTGTCGCCATGACAACCAAATCACCATGTTGTAGTTACAGTTCTGTCTCAATGAGTGTCTGGCAGCATCCATTCTGCATCTTTTCTTTCTCTCTCGCTAATGCTTCACATTAGCGTATGTGTCTTGTGTGTTAGATGCTCCTCTATTAAGCAATGATTAGAGACCAGCAGCCAGATGGTGATGAACTGCACTCCAATCAGAGCTTTCCAACGAGCGCTCGCAACATGCAAGCACAAAAATGGTGGCTCTAAAAGCTTTCCGCTGGGTCTGCTCCGCCGAGAGGGAGACGGCAACAAATTTAGTGGAGTTATCAACCACTCAGCCATACGAACTGAGTAAATTGTCAACTGTGTTTGTGTGTGCTTTATGACGAAACGCAGTCACAAATATAAATGCAAAATAGGTCAATAGAATGGAGTGAATTCATCTTCCACTTGTTGGTTAGCAGAATTAAATATCGACTGCCTAAAGGCCAATGACTGCGTTATGGTCCGGTGCTGGTCCCTGTGGGGCAGTTGCCCCTTTGCCCTTTATTGGATTGGATTGGATTGGATGTACCTTTATTCGTCTCGCAGTGGAGAAATTTACATTTCACAGCAGCAAAGTTATGAAAGGAAAGAAAGAAGTAGAAAACAATATACAGGCGCTGATGGAAAGGCAGCCACTCTCGCGGCGCCATCTTGAAGTAAAAAAAAAAAAAAAATACTGTATATACAGTAAAGTCTCGAAAATATCGATATAACCGGACTATCGATATATCCGATCCTGCGGCATGTAAATTCTCTCCTTGCGTTCATAGAAATATATCGTAATAAGCAGTATTATCGATACAACCGATATCGATATAACGAGACTTTACTGTATATATGTCGCGAATAACATGACAACACAAAGATACATTCATTCTATAGCACTTGCTGTACCCTCTTTGTGACATGAAGCAGTTCTAGATGAAAGAGGAGAGGATAAAAGCAGTGGATCAGGGACGTCATGGTCGTTTATATGATCATCGCTGATCAGAGGCTAAAGAAAATAGCCAAGAACACAACCATTTTCCTGCCTATGCAACCCAAATTGGTTCAGACAGCTATTTTATTGTTAGTTTCGATTAAAGTGACCATTTTTAATGATAATGATGTTTCCAATGGACATGGAATGCACCACGGAGGGGTGGAGCAAGACTTTCGTTAGCGTGAAAGACAGAACCTTGCACTTTTCCATGCGGGTCGGAAAGAAAACACGGAGTGAAATGAAAGTTAGCTTTTGAACATCCGCCTGTGCTCGATAATAGAGTGGAATCCGTTGGCAATGTCTTTTTTTTGTCAAAACCAACATTTTTTTATCTGATTTGCATTCTGAGAATTAGATGTGTAATATAAAAAAACAGTCAGCGATTGAAATGTTGAAGTTGTTGATTCTTTGTTAATGTAAGACAACCGTGTGTATAAAAGAAATGATAAAACAGTGTACCAGCATTTGCGCACCAGCGCGTTATCATCAAGCTAAGGTAATATGCTAACGGCGAGTAGCGCTGTGGCTTTCATGTGTGGGCTTGGTTCAACAAATCAATTATTTCCCTAAGCCACATGAGTAAATGCTTTGCCGATTTTTGTGCAGGCTGTTGTTTTTGGACTGAGAATCGTTCGAAGATCAAACTGGCTGTGAATTGGATGCTACGTGGGACGTCAACGAAGGACTTTTGAAATTTCAAGCCCACCTGTTTCCCTTGATGGCGGTAGGACAGTTCGAAGTATTCCCACATTTTCTTTTTTTCCAGTGTTTTTTGGTTGCAGCTAGTTATTTTTATTTACCTGAGATCTTAGTTTTTTTATGGGTCAGATATGATACCAAAAAAACTGATAAAATTTACTAACTAATTAGTTTTTTTTCCCTCTTCATCTTTTTGTATTCCTGCTCAGTGGAATATACTGTATTTACCGTTCTGTTGTACAGTTATTCCCTGTGTAAAAATACTCCCCCAATATACTGCTTAGATTTTGCCAGTGTGTTTTGTTTCTGTTGGAGGTCTGCTGTTTCTAATCTCACTGCAACCTTAGGTGAGTGCAACCTAAACGCGAATAAAACAAGATAGTAATTTGATACGTGTTGCGAGACACTGGTGAATTTGCCCCCTGATAATGTACTAGAAGGGTGACACAGAGTAGCTACACTAGTCTGGCTACACCTAGCTTGACTATTTCTCATCTTAGTGAATATAGTATCTCGCAGAAGTAAAAAAAAAAAAACTGCGGTGTTCTCAAACCTACTTCTAAATGATTCAGTAGGAATGGAAGGGCAGGCCGAGGAACCCGCCTGACCATCGAGGACATCATCTCTCATGTATGTGCGCATGTGTGCACGTGCATTGTGAGAGTACATTGCGTCTTCACCATCAATGTCATACCGCTGTATCGTTGCATGTTGGGCTCATTGAGTGGCCGGCCCCCGGAGGCCAATGTGCTCTGAGAAAGCCCGCGTGGTGATGTGAGGTCGCCGATACAAAATGCAGAGAGACACGACATAGCAATTAATGTATGCAGCTGAGGTACGCGGATACTCAGACATAAAAGAGTGACATAAAAGAGTGTGCTCCAGTATTTTCGCTCGAATAACTTCCAATGAAAAGCGCATGGAAGGGAAGAGCAGGTGAGAGGGATCATGACCTTTAAAGACGATGGTTCATTGTGAGCTGGCAGTAAAAGCAACTCAAAAGCAAAATGGTGGAAGCTGAACTGAAAAAAATTAGATGACGTCTCGAATTTCAGTGGATATTTTGATATGGACGATATCTGTACCGATTCATGGACAAGATGACAAGATGCGGAGAAAAAAATGTCAGAAAAGCCTACTAGAACATATGTGATCTATTTGTAGGGGGTGAACCACAGGCGGAATAAATAGCAGGCGTATGCTAGCTACTACTACTACTAGTGCAGCGTGTTCTACCGGAAACAAATTCCTTGTGTGTTCTACATACTTGGCAATAAAGATGATTCTGATTCTGATTCTGATGCTAGCTCCCATTTTACTTGAATATATCAGAATCAGAAAACCTTTATTCGTCCCACAATGAGGAAATTTGCATGTAAACATGAACGGTGAATTCTGAACACAGCCACATAGTGCTTATAAAGGTGAGCGCACATATGTTGGCAGTGGCATAAAGAACATAAACAAAGTGAGGTTCACGTGTTACATACAATCACGCATACAGAACACACACACCCTTCTCATGGGGAGGCTGCAGTGTAGCTCAGATGATTGTTACCATGGCAATGGGAGCTTGTTTAGCATTTGCCAAAGAAGTGCAGCCGCAAAGCATTCACAGAAACGGCACGCGGGTAACTACAGAAGGCCGTGACAAGCAAAGCACTCGCAGATGAGATACCGTGGTAACACACACACACACACACACACACACACACACACACACACACACACACACACACACACACACACACACACACACACACACACACACACACACACACACACACGAACACTTGTCAGTGCATTTTCCTCTGGCTTCAGGCAGCCAATTTAGCATTTGCACTTGACAGTTTGTAAATGTCACGAACAGTCTCGTCTGTCAAATAGCCTCCTATTCTCTGTTTGAGGACCACTTTGACCACTTTTACAGTAGAATAACCTTTTTTTTTTGACAAATCGGAGCGTAGTAGCAGGAGGGGATTCAAAAGATTGCAGGTTAGGCGGGAAAAAACATAAATGGTTTTAACCCAATAATCACTGCCATTCACGAATTTATTTGGGAATTGAAAATATGACATGTTTTGTCATGCTTGGGTGCCGATAAAGCGCTGGCTGTGGCCTTGTGCAATGTTTGTTCCTTTCCACAAGGGGCAGCATTTCCTTTTTTTCTCCATATTAGCGCTTTGTTCCAGTTTCAGCTGTTGTTAAAGTGCTATATAAATCAATGTATGTATTGTATTTTGTACAGCCACCCTCATTTCAAGCTCATATAACTCCAGACTGGTTTCATTTGGGAATTAATTCATTTTTTTTCTGGTGGAATGAGAGAGTCTAAGGTTTCTTACGCTGCATTGAATGTTTATGCAATCCTAAAACTCAACATTCTGTGGGTTCTGGAATTCGAGTGACAATGACAAAAACCCTGCCACTTGAGTGGACAGATTTTTGCACATATCTGGCAGTGAATGAGTTAAGTAACTTAGTCCAGTTTTAACTAAAATATTGCACGTCAATTTTTTGGGGAATATGGACTGCTTCTGATAGCTCACACATACACGCACGACGCACGCACACACACACTGTCTTTTATTGTAGGATGCAAGCTTACAAGCAGACGCTGATGGAAATGACCCTGATGAATATGGATTTGATTTCATTAATAATGAAACGGTGTATACAGCAGCAGTTTCACCGTTGTTAAATGCTGATTTCCACAACACTACATTACAACTGAAACTTAAAGAGCTTTTTTTTTTTAAATAAATGCTTCGTCAGCATTAGGTGTGACAGGTTGGGTAGTTGAAAGATGAATAAAAAATTTATTGGCAGATGAACAGAGTGCGCCCACTCTGCAGTCTTTTCCAGCTAAAGTGCTGAGCTCCAGTGTGGAATGACCAAACATGCCAGTTGTATAAAGTGGGAATGACACTGGCAATAATTTGCAGGTGGAACAAAACCCTAAATTGTCTCAGAGGGAAAGAGTTGAACAGTCGGACATCATCATCCGCGTCCGGAAAAAGAAGCAGCGACAAGGCCGTTTGTTCTTGGAAGAATTTAATATAGTGTAATCCCATTGCGGCAGGGCTAAATATACTGTTGTCTAATAATAATAATAATGAGTCATTTTGCCAAGCACCACATGCAAGTAAAGAGGCCGCCATGGGGAGAACCATAAAAACAATGAAACACGTGCCAGGCTGGAGCCTGATGCTGTGCACACTGCTTCTATCCATTCAGGATGCTGTAAACTGGCTGACAGTCAAGCACGTCTGAAGCCGATCGCTGCCATACATGGACACACTGACGCCACATTTGAACACAAGCCACCAGAACCCTGCTCCAGACCGCAAAGTTCTCTGGCCATACATTAAAGAAAAAAAAACAACAACCATAAAAAATATCTTTGTATAGCCCCCCCCCCCCCCAAAAAAAAAATATGTCTGTCTGTCTCTTTGTCTCTGTCTCCGTCCGTCCGTCCTAAAAGGTTAATAGATAGATAGCTAAGTGGATAGCTATCTATCTATTAGCTAGCTAGCTATCCATTTAGCTCTCTCTCTCTCTCTCTATATCTATCTATCTATCTATCTATCTATCTATCTATCTATCTATCTATCTATCTATCTATCTATCTATCTATCTATCTATCTATCTATCTATCTATCTATCTATCTATCTATCTATCTATCTATCTATCTATCTATCTATCTATCTATCTATCTATCTATCTACCTACCTACCTACCTACCTACCTACCTACCTACCTACCTACCTACCTACCTACCTACCTATCTATCTATCTATCTATCTATCTATCTATCTATCTATCTATCTATCTATCTATCTATCTATCTATCTATCTATCTATCCGAATTATGGATAGAAATTAATTCGCGTGTATTCTTGTTTGTCGGTAATTGAGCGTTTAAGATCCTAAACAGCTTCAGAACGAACTTCTCATGTTGGCTCGACGACACCTCAAAGTTGATCTATTGATCCACCGAGCGGCCCCTGCGCTCATTTTTTTTTCTGAAAGGAAGCAGTGTGAGAGCTTTGTTTTCAATTTGGAGCTGTTTATTTTATTGGTACGAATCCTTCTTTCCCCACAAGCGAGTACATCTGCTGTCCGTCCGCCCTGGGTGAATAATTGAAGATCAGCAAAGAAAGAGAGAGAGAGAGAAGTGTTCTTTGCCCACATTGAGCCTCAGCGGCATGATATGTGCATGCACCCTGCTGTTCTGCTGCTACAACCCCACACATGGACATCGGAGCTGGCACACTAATCAAAGGAGATTTCTGCTCCAATAATCCCACCGCTTGTGTGACCTCCCGAATTGTAACACTCCATTATTTCCAAGTAGTAAACACATATGTTGTATTCCAACACTCTCACATTTGGTTAAGTAACAAATGATATGCCAGTAGTCTTTTTCCGCGCATTACATCAGCATTTTGGCCTGTTGGCAAACATTGACAAGTTTATATCTATGTTCAACTCTGTCAACAAAAGATGAACTAACATTGGCCATTAGGAATATGTGTGCCATTTATTCAGGGGTGAGCCATGATGCTGGAATTTCCATAAACACTTTTCAATTTAAATCCAGGTGTGTGAAATCATGAATACTGTAGGAGGAATACATCAAGACAATCCCAACTGACTTATAGAGGCAATATTTCCAAGAGATAGCGCCCACGGATTTCTGTGCAAGACTAAATGTGATCCATGCTGAATCTTGATTGAAAGACAGTAATGAGCAAATGTCCCAGCTGTCAAAGCCCGGTCTTGCTTCAAACCAACTGAGATGATCAAAAAGGCTTACATTCTGTTGGACAAATGCTCTGACAAATTGACATGCTATGCACTTCATAGTTAACCCCCTATCCCCTACCCCCTACACTCATGAGATATTTTCCAAACTATCCCACCTGACGCAGCGTCAGAGACACATGTGCGGACATGAGAGTCAAATTTCCCACAGACTTAAAACTAACCTCCTCCATATGCATCATTGAGCTCACTTTACAAGCCATCTAGTCTCAAGTTGCCCCCCCCCTACTGAAAGACGGGGTTGACTGAGATAGCTCAAGAAGCTGACATCACGTCACGAACCGACTTTTCAGCAGGTTTAAATGCCTCTCCATTAATATTCTCCTCGACTGAAGACCGCTTAGATGAAAACCAACATACCTATTATCTCAGTGGCCTGTATCTCAAAGCAGACAGAGGAAAGGTGATGTGCTAACGTCTGGTGGGCGATGGCAAAGCAAAAAGGAGAGCAGTGGGAGGCCTTTGACAACAGAAAGAGGGGGGGGGGGGGGCGAATGCTCCTGTCTGGAGATTAGTGTGCACCTGATTAAAATTGTCTCAATCTCACTCCCTCTGTGCTGTCAGAACTGTTAGTGCCACATTTATGTCGGTTGATTAGGTACACCTGAACAATCCATAGAGATTCAATACGTGTGTTGTATCCTCAAAATTCAGTGAAATCTAGACCTCTGCTAAGTGGAGTACTATGTTCTCTTTTAGGTGAGAATATGGTCCAATTCTTTTCATCTGTATAGAGTATCTTATCTATTCTCATTTTGAGCAAAGTAGTCTACTTAATTCGTAGCTGCAGCTGATCTTTAACATTTCTGCGGAATCTTTGGTGGTAACATTTGTGCTTCTGAGAAACTTCCATTTGCTGCGGTTCATCAAGAGAAGCGTAAATGGCCGTTAGATGAAAGCAGCACTTGAGAAATAACTGAAGCAGTCCTGGGAAGAACTTTTTAGCTATACTGGACACTACTCTCACCGCAGGCCTAAAATGCTGCCACAACACGATGTACCTTTGCTTAGTGCAGTCCTAAAGTTGTGTTATTAAAACATATCCTTTATAAAAACTATTTCATGAAGATTCAGAAGTATTTTTTTAATAAATAATAAAAATGGTTGAATCTAAAACAGTGGGATTTTTTGGCTATTTCAGTTAGCGCTTTGGCTACTTCTGTTCGCATTTTGGCTACTTCAGTTAGCGCTACAAGCAGCTCCAAATGTTGCCACTCACTAATTGAAAGAAAAAAGATTATCAGAGAGAAAAGATTCATTAAATTCCATCAAGATTAATTTTTCCATTTAGCAATGGCAGAGGAGAACAAGGGCGTGCATTTGTGTGTTTGAAAGAAAACCAGAAGCAGGGTTGGAAAAGGCCGGTGTTTGTGCGTGTATACGGGTGAGAAATTGTATTTATTTTTGTAGGTCCAAAGGGGAAGACGTGTTAAGGTAGGGAGTCTGTTTGGGCTGCACTTTGTGCCAAAATAAGCTGCCTCGGTGGGATGAGCAACATCCTCATCAGTAAAACCAGCTATCTTCATGTCTCATTCAAACAACTTGGCTTCACGGTGAGATTTGAACAGTTTTCCTCTAAAACGCCTCAATAATTCACGCAATGACAAGTGTTCAGTGGATTGCCAAAGCCAAAGAACAATGCCACAGCGTGGTGGACTCCTCCGTTGTAGCTTAGCGGCGGCTAGTGCTTGAAGCTAAGTGCAAAAGAGACTGAGCAGCCCCAAACTTTTTCTTTCTTTCTTTCTTTCTTTCTTTCTTTCTTTCTTTCTTTCTTTCTTTCTTTCTTTCTTTCTTTCTTTCTTTCTTTCTTTCTTTCTTTCTTTCTTTCTTTCTTTCTTTCTTTACGTCCGTCGTTCTTCTGACTCAGTTCAACATGGCATATTGGTGTCCTTGCTACTGCCTGATTTGAATAACTAATCATTTGTCTGTCAAATGCATCCCTTTAGTAACAGTTGCTTTACCCCAAACTACAACCATCCTATTGCCATGGCTTTAATGGTATGTTGTGACATCTTAAAAAGTTATTGATAGAGCACCAAAATATGTGACGTGGTGAAATTCGTCTCAAATAGGTAAAAAGAGGTTTAGCTAGCATCCAAATTTTTGTAACGCATTCGACTGGGGATTCACTGCACACAAATGTGCACGCCTCTTGGTTTGTGTTTGTCACCATTGATTGACTCACATTGCCCAAGTTATTCGCTTCTTTGGGAATTACAAGACGTGGGCGGACAGGTTGATGCAGAAATCAAACTGAACTCCCCAGTGGTGCTTGCTGTTTATAACTCTCCTCTTTTAGCCAAGGAAACAACTGCCTCCTTTTTATCCTTGATGTGCCTGGGTCGATGACTAGAGGTGAGGAGACAAGAAGAAAAGCTCACACCTCCCTCACATTCAAACAGCAAGCGCACGCCATGTCGACCGTAGCGTTTGTAATGCCACCATTGCTCAAGTGACGCAAGGGGCTATATTGGCAACTAGTGTAACATAACGCTTGGTCTGATTGAGGCCGTCTAGCGTGTCTGATGTCTGGCAGCGGAGGCGTTGTGGCGTTGAATGAATGCACTTGTCAGGTGTTCGTCCGTAGACCTTCAGGTATTAGGTTCTGGATCAAGTTCGGAAGGTATAATTACTGCTTGTCAGTCTGATGGCTAGCGCATTCATGTGAATGGGGACACTTAATCCAAGAGCAGTTTGTTAAAGCAACGATGTGGAGCAATGTGTCCCGTGACTGTAAAGTCTCCTTGAGAGTTTTGAAAGGCGCTTAGAAATTAAATGTATTATTATTATTATTATAACACAATCAAATCATTCAATCTGATATTGCCACAATGGTTGCGTTCAGGAGTGTTTAACATGCTGGGTGTTGACACTATCACTGGTCGTGATGTTCATAGTTTCAGCAGTGTTTCCGTAAACCTTATAGAGCCAGGTTCACAGATTTGAATAAAAAAAAATCTCAGAGCAAACCATCAAAGAGTAAGAGTAGTACTATATACTGTATGGACAGTATGATTTTATCTCTGTTAATCGTATCAAAATCTGGTTTTATGTTGAACACAAAGCTATTGTTCTGTTGTTATGGCAACATGTGGAAACAACCAGGTTAATTCATGATCAAAATGTGATTAATCTGCCAGCCCTCCGTGTTTCTGTGTGGTTCTTTGCTTGAACATGTTAGCATTAAACTAGGAGACTTTCAATGGATTTTAGAAATTATATGGTTTGGATGAATGTTTTGTGTTTCAGTTTTACAGTAAATGTATTGGCGTTTAGTCACAGTCAGTATGTTCATCCTCAAATCTTACTATTATATATCTACTTTCTTTCATTTTTACACAACAGGAATAATATAATAGTGTCAGAGATATGACAGTCAGACACTGTGGACAGGGACTTGGAACCAGAAAGATTGTCCCTACTGCCGGCAGGAAACACAGTCATCTATGACATACGTCTGAATTCTGCGCCCCTCTGCCAAGCTATTTATTGAGAATACATGCAAATTAAAGTGATACATTAGTAAAACATAGTTTTCCTGATTAGAATACCACACCTATGGATGTTCTGAGCACCAACAGATGTAAGCAATAAAACATTGTTTCCCAAGAACTGATAAGTTTGTAACCTGGCTAATGACCTCTTCCTGTGCAAAGGAGTTTGATGTCCTAAATTACCCCTGTGATAAGGACTTCCCCAAGTCGTAAATGACTCCTGTGAAGCTGACCGTTTAAATTGCTGTGTTTGTTGACCTGATTGACCCCAGGTTGCCCGTGCTACACTTGTGTATTGAGTCGCAAGTGTTGACTAAGCATACAACAGCATTAAATTTTTAAATATGATAACTTCTTATTCTCTAATCTCTATCACATAGATACATCGTCATCAGCATCATTTTTGGAGCATAATGGATACATTTCGGTTTGGCTGAGCACGCTAAAAGTTTTCAAATGTAAAATAAGTGCTCTGAGTCACTAAAATTGGGAAACACAGACAGAGAGAAGAAGCAAAGATTTGAGTGAGTGAGTAGACTGTGTCTGTCATCCATCAAGACATTTCAAGTGATGCATATCGTGCCGAGAGAGGAGCTTGCCACGACGAAGGGCAAGTCGAGGCAGCGCCGGTGTCTTCTGTCAGGTATAAAAAAAAAAAAAAAAAAAAACATAGCTACTCTTTGACTTTCCCAGTGACAGAATCCATATGTGACGTTATGCCTTGGCTGTGTAAATATGTTCAAGCTTTTGTTCAGCTTTCACTGACTGATTACAAGCACCTGAAAGCTTGTTGAACATTCTCAGTTTTGGGATGAAGTCCAAAGAATGTCACACAGTCACTCAGTGAAAGATTTGGAATGTGAAAATGGACTTTTCAACCTCAGACTGCCGAGTGATGCTAACATTCCTTATCGTGCAATGGCTTTTGTGGACCGGGTGGAAACTTCCGCTTTCCACTGACCACTTGTCATCCCACATCTCCCTGAGTGATGCTCTATCCCTGACGGGCCGGTGTAAATAATGAATGAAGTTGCACAGTGCAGCGCAGCAGCCGTGGCTTTCGTCCCCTCGTCTTGTTTGACACCTTTACCTTTTTAAATGCCAGCCGGCTAAACTCACAGCTGCACCAACATGTGTGCCAGAGAGGCAAAGTCAGATAAGACATTCCACTCAACGTAAAGCACAGCTTTTGTTGTCTGTTAAAAAGAGATATTAAATCGTTGGGAAAGGTATGCTTTTCTGGCTTCGTGTGTGTGTGTGTGTGTGTGTGTGGGGGTGGTGAGGGGTGTGGGGGGGGGGGGCTGCCCCAGCTGGCTAATATGATAAGCTATTGTATTGTTTGTACATCACCAAATGCAGTTTAAGACGATTAACAGTTACCAACTTGCCGAAAGTACAATAATGCTCCAAAGACAGATTCTTTAAAAGTCATTTAGAGGGCAAGGCTATTTGCTGGGATGTAATGACTTAGGGGTGAAAGGTCACAGCCATTTGTAGCAACCAACTAACAACAATTACACTGTAATGTACGGATGGACTATCAAGACAGATGCAAACAAAGTAATCAACGTAACTGTGTCATCCAGAGTAGCACTTGATGGTGTGTGTGAGTGTGTTCATTGATGTGCAGCATCTCTTCCTGAATTGACTTTGCGTTTGTGTTCCTTCACGCTGATCAAACGCCATCAAAGGCATGCGTGCAATCAATAATGCTAATGTCTCTGGTTAGTGCACAGCTCCATTAGCCAATACGCACTGCTGATTGCTTTCAGTTGCAGGCACACAATTATGATGAGAAGAAAAGCAGGGCGCAAAAAAGGTTGCTGTTAAATGCCGCAATGTGGAAAGACTGAGTTAAAAATGTTCGACTGGTGCTTGAAAAATGTATTACAGCATCACGTATTTTGGACTTACCTTGCAACTTCCCTGAAATTTAAAGCGTTTGCACTGTGAAACCGCCACGCTAAACAGTCGGCCATTATTTTTATGAATGATGATGATGATGCTCATTATCCATCCATTTTCCGTACCGCTTATTCCTCATTCGGGTCGTGGGGGGTGCTGCAACCTCTCCCAGCTGTCGGGCACGAGGCGGGGGACACCCTGAATTGGATGCTAGCCAATCACAGGGCACACAAAGACAAACAACAGTCACTCTCACACTCACACCTAGGGACAATTTGGAGCATAATCTGCCTGCCATGCATGTATTTGGAATGTGGGAGGAAACCGGAGGACCCGGAGAAAACCCACGCGGACCCAGAAAGAACATGGTGATGATGATTATTATTATTCGTAGTAGTAGTGGGGGTGGTTGTAGTGGTAGTGGTCCTAGTGGTAGTAGTAGTAGTAGTATCAGTATTAGTATTGGTATTACTATTAGTAGTAAGTAGTAGTAGTGGTAGTTGTAGTAGTAGTGGTGGTAGTGGTAGTAGTATTAGTAGCAGTCATGGTTGTAGTGGTAATAGTGATAGTAGTGGTAGTAGTGGTGTCAGTGATAGTGTTAGTGTTTGTAGTAGTAGTAGGAGTGGTAGTAGTAGTAGTAGTAGTGGTAGTGGTGGTAGTAGTAGAATTAGGTAGTAGTACGTAGTAGTCGCAGTAGTATTTATTTATTTTTGTTCTTTTGACTTCAAGATTGCGTCACGAGTGTGACTGCCTTTACAGTAGCTCCTGTATTTTGTTTTTCTACTTCTTCTTTTCCGTCCTTCTTCCTTTCATAACTTTGCTACTGTGAAATGTAAATTTCTCCACTGCGAGACTAATAAATCTAATTCAATTAGTAGGAGTGGTAGTGGTGGTAGGAGTGGTAGTAATAGTTGTAGTAGTAGTTTTAGTCATAGGATCAGCTTTGCCCACCAAGGTCATTTTATGAAATGCTCATCTCTACCTTGGAGGGGTGAAATTTCGAGTTTCCTTCAGTTATGAGACAAGGAGAAGGAAGGACAAAAAAAGTGAGAAAGAACAAGCCTCACGTCTTACTTTTCACAATTGTGTCAAGCCGCTGGGCGAAACGCATGTCCCAGGCACCAGTCGGGCAAGTTGCGAGTCAGTGGTGCGCCATTGATTGATGCTATTTCAAGGCAAGTGATGGTGTCGCCCGGCAACACGCACCTTGTTGCCTTGTCCCATGCTTTCTTATTAACAGTGGAAACTAGCGAGAGGAAGCGCTTTGTTCTACGACACACGGCCACATAGGCCGTACAGTTACACTGCGATCTCTGTCACACGGTGCTACATGCGATGGTGCTCATGTTGGAAGTCACACATGCGAGAGGCACGCTAATGGTCATACCACTTGATGCCTTCACTATCGATTCCCCCCTTTCCCCTTATTCTCGCCAAAAAGGGTTCACGCACCCAAAGGGCCTCACGGACCGAATGGGCAGCAGCAAACAGCACGCAGTGGCTTTATCAAACACATCTCAGACTACACAATGTACAAAGTGCTCAAAGTGCAGTCAATCGGGCATATATGATGTGCGGTGAGAAGTGCAGGAAACTGCCTGCAGTCATGGCTGACTCGCTGATGGGAGAAGCTTCTTCGGCAATTAGCAGAACAAGCCTGCCCAACGTGAAGAATGTCAGGTTTTTTTAGAGCTGGCTTTCCTGTTCCGGTACAATGATTGTGAGGTGAAGGGGGAAGCGCTGCCATGAATTGTCATAATTTCTGGGATTAATTGATTGGTTGAACTTTCTTTATCATTAGCTGTCAGTTTTTCCTTTCTCTACACTACCTTTTATGATACCGTAGTTGGTTTAAAGTGCTCTCTAAAAAGTTGGGTTTAGTCTGTGGCTGGATGATAGAGAATAGACAGAATAGATGTTATTTAAAAGTTTTCAAGATTACTTGGCACATTGCTGCTTCCAATCAAACAATACGTGCTCAGTCCCAAGCATTTCGTATACGTCTCACCGCTCACAACTAAAATCATAATAACAGACACTTAGCATGTACAATACCGCATCAACAAGACCTTATCTTTTATTAATGTAGTGATTACCTGCAACTTTTCCTGAGGCCCATATTGTTTGTTGAATTATTTAGCGGGCGGGTCCACGGTGGATCAGCAAACTCAAGTGGGCGTAAAACGATTCAATAACACCTCAACACTTCAAAGCTGCAAGTCATGCGATCATGCACGTTGCCCTTTCATGCTGCTTTGGTGTGAGAATGGCCCTTCTAAGCAAGAACGTGCGTTCCTGTCACTTTATATATATTGTACTGTATCGGTTTGAGGAGGGACGTGGGATTACGTACATTCTGCTTCGCACAGTCCTTCCCTTACTGGCATTGAGCGAGGTTTTATTAATGGGCAATTAAAATTTTATCAGAGCTGAAAAATAAATGCGGCAGAATCAGTGCTTGGGAACAAGCCACTTCAACATTGCAATACTTCAATTAAACAATATCACCTTTCTGGACCATTGGGTAACCTCAATTTAACACTTCTTAAAAATCCTTACTTGGAAATAAAATAGGCGATGGCCCCACTCGGCTCATTGGGCATGTCACGAGCGACATGAACTACATGATTCACAATGCAAACATTTTTATGAAACGAGACAAAGAATGTTTGGTCATGCTACCTGGCTTTTTATTTGAAATCTTTGTGAATGGCAGTAGAGCAAATATATATATACTTGGGTAGTGCCACTGGAATTAAGCTAGTTTTGAAAAGACACCTGAACAAAGGAATAAGGGAGACCCAAATGTGAGGAACAACACAGTGATACAAAAGTCTGTGAAAGCACTTTCACTGGAGCACATTGTTTATGAATTAATATTTGGAATTTATATACACATATACAAAGTGTACGCATCAGTGAATTTGTACCTAAACTTTCAATCTCTAGTCCTTCACACTAATTGGATTGGATTGATTGGATTGGATATGCCTTTATTAGTCTCACAGTGGAGAAATTTACATTTCACAGCAGCAAAGTGATGAAAGTAATATGTGAAATGATAAGTGGCAGTTGCTGTCAAACTGTTGTGTGTCTTTTTTCACACAAAAAAACTCCAAACAGGCTTCACGGTTAGCACTGCAGTTGAGAAAGCAAGCTAACTTGTGTCACTAAACTGACTATTCTTATGTTTGTCTCTCTTAATTTATGCTAAATTGTGACCCTTTACCATATAAGTAGTCACAAAGTGTACCTCAAGTACTGTATTAGGGTCCTCTCCTGTCCACTTCCCCTTTCAAAGGACGTTTGTTTTGTCACTCATTTTTGCTAGCTCTTGGGTTTCCTTTGCGCGGTAACCTATCACGTAACCAGGACGCGCTGACTCGACCTGCGTCAAGTTTAACAAGGTGAAGACAGATAGCAGATAGCAGACAAAATCCGGTCGTTTTTCAAAATAAACTATTTCATTTTTCCGAAATGAACAAACACACACAACGAATGAACACATACAGAAACACACACACATACGTGGAGTACTGCAGTTTTCGTTGGTACGTAAAAAACACCTGTGCTCATAATTACAAGTCTGCTCTGTAACTAATTTTGAAAACATCTCCGGAGAGATCTGACGGGCAGGAAGTGTCACTGACGTAACTTGATTTATTTCAGAAATCTTAATTAGGCGCTATTCAAGGTCAGGAATGGAGCAGGTTATCTGGCTAGATGAGCTGGATAAATTATGCAGGAAGCTCTGTCCGCTGAGGTGTTTGAAGCTCATTTCGTCTAGTTTGGAACGGGGAGTCTTGTTTCGGGATTGCTGAGGAGTCCTGCTTGCAAAAATGATACACCTTCCAACTACCAATCCAAGAATGACTGTTTAAAAAAAAGAAGAATAAAAATCTAACTCTGGCAGGCTGACTCCAGGAGTATTGCGCTGAATAGATAAAACCTTTCATGGTAACACTCCCTGCTGAATGTGGACTACAGTAATGAAAAGGCCAACCTCTGTGAACGTCCACACTCCCCGACCCGCCGATGTACTTGTAATCTGCAGCGTGGTCTTGTAATGAATCCACATTTAATTGAAAAATGCTTCATATACTTGATTCAGCATGACCGTGTCCATTGATCCCCAGTGACGCGCGGCAGAGCGTGGGCTGAGAGCGCGTTAATGAACAGGATGATTGAGTAGAGGATAGGAAGGAAGTCGGCGTAATGAAGACGTGCGCATCTATAAATATGTGACATTCAATTAAACAATAGGTGTCAGTCGCTGCATCGTCAAATCTGATGACAAAACAAGCGTTCATTAATCACACCAAGTTGTGCGCACACATGCGGCTATACAAGTCCAATAATGAGCGATAACAAAAGCTGTTATAAAAAATACACCATGAATAAAAGACTTAATTGACTTCCAAAAGGGGAAGACGCAAGGCTGTCTTGCTCTCCCAGGAAAGGACAGATGGTGGACATTATTGATGCTGTTTAGCACAAAATTAGTTCCCAAAGCCTATTTTAAACCGAATAGGTTGCGCCTAGAGGAACATTTGTCACTTTTGAGTGAAACATTTCTTCTTTTTTTCTCATTACGTTTCCCTCCTGCAGCTCAAAGGAACAGATGAAAAGCACCAATTGGGGCAAAAGGAATGTCAGACCGTTCGTCAAACCGCAGAGATTTATAGCCTCAAGATGTAAACCGAAATACACCGCCCGACCCCTCCCTTTTTCTGTCTTAACTTTATACACCTTCATTTGATATGACGGAAAATCGTTTCTCTGACCAGCCACTTCATTGGATACATCTAATGACGTCCCATATAAGAAATGATAGCCATTTGATGACATTTTCTTGAGAAAGTTACAAAGTTAATGATCAATACATCAAGCAGACCAATTTTCTGGCATAGTCTTCCATCAAAACAAAATACAAAGAACACATCTTTGGAGTTTGTTGTTACTGTGTACGCAAACGGTATGTAACTGGCGCCAATATTAATGTTAAGCAGATTCCTTACTTACAGACAGTGTATTGTCGGTGTTCAAATACCTGACATGTTTCGGCGACTACTTCCGCCTTCGTCAGAGTGACACTCTGACGAAGGCGGAAGTAGTCGCCGAAACATGTCAGGTATTTGAACACCGACAATACACTGTCTGTAAGTAAGGAATCTGCTTAACATTAGTTATCAAGTAGACAGGATGAATTTAGTACAACGATGGCGCCAATATTGTCAGTGGTTGCCATGAAAACCAAAATATAATTTATTTGGTCTTGTTGTTTTGTAAAATTGTTTAACATTTCTATGGGAACCTTCATATGTATGTTTTTCTTAAAATCGTCTTCAATACTTTATAATATTTTGTCATGATCACTTCGGTTCTATACGTGAGAGAAATCGCTAGTGAGAGAGACGGAACGAGACAATTGCGAGAGAAATCGCCAGAGGATAATGTCTACGTCATTAAAGTTTGGCGACTTTTGGTTTACAAGGTTCCCACGGTACGTTATTAATTTGCTTATTTATTGTATGTCTTGTCGAACATATTTTTTGAATGTCGATTGTTGTTTTAAATGTCTTTTAGTTTTTTATTTTTTATTTTTTATTACATCAGTACAAGGTGTCATCCTTGACTGGGGTAGATACACGGTATGTCGCAAACATTTCAGCAAGGATCAAATTCATTGTAGCATAAAAAAAGGTTTCAGTCACAAACACAGAGTCGTAATCGTTTGCTTTCTCAGCTATGTGGGGTCCCATTTGAGAATGTTTATACAGTAAAGTCTCGTTATATCGATATTGGATATATCGATAGTCCCGGTTATATCGATACTATTTCTATGCACGCACGGAGAAAATTACATGCAAACAGGGTCGGATATATCGATAGTCCCGGTTATATCGATATTTTTTGGACTCCCTTGAATATCGATATAACGAGACTTTACTGTATTTAGACAAAGACAAGTTAAAGAGGACAAAATCATGCATCTATTCGAAAAAGAATATGAGTGAACCTTTTCTTAGATAGAGATCCGTTCTGAGTAACAACAATTGTCCTCCTTTGTATATGATAGAGAATAGACAGAAGAGAAGTTATCATATTTAAAAGTTTCAAGGTTAGTTGGCCACCGAACACAAGGCTCACAATGGAAGCACAGAAAATCTGGGGTGAACAGACACAGCCTGTAAAACGGTCATCTTCCTGTAGGAGATCTGACCTTGGACTAATTTACGACTTGATAAAATCCTCCACAGGAAGAGGTCATTAGCCAGCTTACAAATCTATCGGTTCATACAAAGGACAACCAATTAAAATGTCTACGTTCTGTTCTTTTAAAGTTATTGGTGTTTGGGACATCCAGGAGCATGGTATTCAAATCAAGAATATACTAAGACTTTGTTTTACTAATGTATCACTAAAATTTGTATATACTCAATAAATAGCTTGGGCTGCAGAGGTTGGGCGTCGGTCATGAATGGCTGCGTCCCCTGCCGGCAGTAAAAGACAATCTTCCTGTGTTCGAGCCTTTATTCACAATGTCCGACCGAACATCTCTGACAGTATACGATATGTATCCACAATTGTAGGAGCCAATTCAAGATGGTGATAGTTGGCTGCCTTTACAGCAGCTCCTGTATTTTGTTTTTCTACTTCTTTCTTTCCTTTCCTCTTCCTCTCATAACTTTGCTGCTGTAAATTTCTCCACTGCGACACTAACAAAGGCTAATCCGATCCAATCCAATGCTCTTGCACTGCTTGTTCTTTTAATAATTTCAGTAAACACATTTTACGATTTCATTTTAAAATGTCTTAAATTCTTCTGTCATTTTAAAATGTCTGCGGTTTATTGTCATTTAAATGCTGTTTTAAAAAACATTGAGTTAACTTGTGAATGAAATGCACTATAGAAATAAAGCTGCCTCGCCTGACTGTATTAAAGTGATATGCGGTGTGTATGTGGTTGACTCGAACTGTACCTTCGCAGCAAAGGATGAGCTGGGCTTCTCCAGGAGATCCCAAAGTTTCTTCCTTTTCTCCGAACAGCACGTGGTGGTAAACTCCTCGCCTTCCCGCTCTCTCATGTTCTCCGCCTCTCGTTTGAGTTCCTCGTTCATCTGCTCTTTCTTTTGGTGGTACCGGGCTTGGCAGCAGGACTCTAAATAGATCTCATCGATGCCCCAGAAGTCCAGTTCTTGGCTGAAGGACAAGGCGCACATCTCCTCCATCATGTGCAGCTTCCCCGTCCGGTAAAAGTTCAAAATGGAAGTGAAGGCGCCAGGGTGTCTGTCGAAGAAATACTCGTTGCTGTCTAAGGTGTAGTCGTCGCAGATCTCCATGATGGAGTCATGGGTGTTGCAATCCCGCAGCTTGCCGAGTCTCGTGCGGGGCAGGCGGTCCAATGTCCTCCACAGGACTTCGTGGAGGAGGCCCCCGACATTGAGCCTCACCCGGCGGGTGTGCTTACTACGGATGATGTCCACCGTGTCCGGCGGCTGCGCTCCAGATGACCTTGTCGCCACTTTGATCATCTTTCCTCAAGTCGCTCAGTCGCTGCCAAAGATGAGATGGTAGTTGTTAAGAAGACATGGTCCTCTGGGTCACCTCATCGGGGTCTGCACCCTTTTGCCGTGGCTGCAACAACAACAATAGATTGAAAATGGAGTTATAATGTGGTTCTTTTACTGAGCACTGAAGTTCAGCTCTTCTTTGTGTGTGTGTGGGGGGGGACTCTACATGGAATTCCTTCACACACTCCTCTATGTCCAAAAAAAGTATTCAAGTTCCCGGTGGTCTTGTCATCCTCGCCTTCAAGTTACACTTCTACAAGGCCACAGTGTTGAAGTCAGGCCCAGAGCGCAGTTTGTCTCTCTGCTTAGTATAAATACCTAACTTGGCTTCCCCGGGTAAAAGAGTTGGCACTTGCGTTTGTTTTCCTTCTTGTATTTGGCCTTGCTCAACAAACACAAGGACAGAGAAAATCATACTAAGGATGTTAACTCAGTCACTGCATCCACAAATGTATTCAAGAATTGAAAATATGATGTAGAGCACCATTCCCGAATTAGTTTGGGTTTTGTTTTTACTTGCTAAGGTGCCGATAAAGCGCTGGCCAGACCTTCAGTGCACGTAGTCCCTAGATGCCCTCATAAAAAGGCTTTACACTCGCCTTTAGATGCATCATGAAGTACTTGTGTAAAAAAAAAGCTCATAAACTGACTCCAACATAGTTGATCGGACACAAGATGGTGGCAAAGCATGTGTCTAAATTAACTACAGTAAAGTCTCGTTATATCGATATTCAAGGGAGTACGAAAAAATATCGATATAACTGGGACTATCGATATATCCGACCCTGTTTGCATGTAATTTTCTCCGTGCGTGCATAGAAATAGTATTGATATAACCGGGATTATCGATATATCCGATATCGATATAACGAGACTTTACTGTAATTCACTGCCATTCACAAATTTATTCGAAAATTGAAAATATGATGTAGAGCGCCATTTCCAAATTACTTTTTTCTTGCTTGGATGCCGATAAAGTGCTGACCAGACCTCTGGCAATTTTTCCCTTCCACGAGGGGGGCAGCATTTCCCTTTTTTCCATGTTGTTGCTTTGTTCCAGCTTCAGCTATTGTTAAAGTGCTATATAAACCAACATGTATGTTATGCATTGTGTTTTGGAGAGCTGCCCATTTTTCAAGGTCATATAACTCCAGACCCATATAATTTAGGAATTAACTATTTTTTTTCTCATGAAAGGAGAGAGTCTAATGTTTTTTACGCTGCATTAAATACATGTAGTCCTAAAATTCAATATTCTGTGGGTCCTGAAATTCGAGTGACAATAACAAAAACCCTGGCACTGGAGTGGGCACATTTTTCCACATCGTCTGGCAGTGAAGGAGTTAAGAATACACGTAGGAAGACTAGAAAACAATATTTTCAGAATACCAAAATGAAGAAGAGGCAGAAAAGGATCCCAAATAAACTCTGGTCATTATTGGTCTGGTGCAGTGGACAAAATATATAAAATAGTCGTATTGCTGCTTATTGTGGATTTAAGGTAACATTTACAGTCTGTGCATCACAGGTGTGAAAGTCAAGGCCCGGCGGCCAATTCTGGGCCGCCACATCATTTTATTTGGCCCACGAAAGCAAATCCAACTTGTAAAATTTCATGATGCTTGCTAAAGTCCCAAACAAAATTTCAAATTGCCCCATGTAAACCATAATAACAATCATTATTATTGACTTCAGATTTGAAAACGAGTTATTTAATAATGTGTTGTGCATTCTGTATGTAATATGTAGAGGAGATGAAACATTCTAATGGCTTCCCCAAATTCATAATGGCCCTTGAGAGGAAACTGTAACTACAATGGAAAGTGTCCTATAGAGTTTTGAAAGGCGTTTATAAATGAAATGTATTATTATAATGAGGCCCGTGTCAAAAAAAGAGTTTGACACCCCTGCTGTACATTTTGCATGAATGGTCTGCATTTATATAATACTGTATAGCATTTCGCTATGCAATGTTTATTCATGTGTATTTGTAATAATAATGTTTTCCCTCTTACTTGAAATCATCTTTTCCACTTCCTCAAAGTGATGCCATTGGATCAGATCCCATTTCTTGACAGTGAGAGAGTGACAACAGCTGCTCAGGGATACCTTTAAAACTGCTTTTAAAGAAGTGTATGTGTGTTTGAAATGTGTTCCAAATGTTCATGCAGTAAATATTTTTTTTTTATTCTATATTTTCTCAATATTACTGATTTTAACCCATGGCCAGCGGGTCTGACAGCGGATTTGATGCACCTGCAGCACAGTGCCCTACAATGGAAATGTCAAGAGGTTTATCCACTCATCAGAGAACAGAATAGCTATATTAATCTGCTTTAGGAGGCATAGAGGCTTTTCTTGCTGACAAGGGTGGACGCGGGGGATCCCGGTTATCAATTGGACTTATATACATGTTACCGTACATGACTTTCATTGCACTCCCTTGTTAAGGTGACTATTATTAATGGACACGTACAGCACCTAATTACATCCACAACAGGAGCTATCCGGTATACGTATTAAAAATGTACACGCATAATTACACAATCTATCATTCATGGTTTAACAGTGTTTATTGCAGTTTGCAATGGAGTCATTAATCTGGAGTATTAATTGTTACTGGGGTTGGCTTTCTGTCGTGGAAGATTTTTTAAAAATCTTTTACTGGCTCTGATATACAGGTTCTCCCTTTCAGTGTGGACACAGAAGTGGAGTTTTTGCATCTCCCGAATCTGGCAAAGCGCATCCGCTTTTCATTACTTGTGGTGAAAGTCAAGCTGATGAATTATCAATTCTTAAAAAAAAATGCAATTTTGCTCATGTGTCTGTCATGTTAAGGACAATGAGGGTACACAAAAGGTTCGGTTAGACATAAGCAGTATTAAAGCAAGTGACCTTGAAGATTTAAAACAACCATAAAACTAAAACTCCCATCAGTGTAATTTTACATATTTTAAATATACGTGCACCTTGATGAAGAAATATAATTTTCCATCAAGTATGATCAAAATTTCAGACAGTTTGTGAGCTGTCCAGTGCTGATCATTATGTCGCTGTCTGGTGCTGAAACATTTCAGCAACGATAAAATCAAGCGGTGATGACCTTCTGTCATTAGAAAGTTGAGAACACGGGAAGAGTAAGTACGTACAGGGTTGCAAAAAACAAACAAGCGATCCAAGAAAAGTGTCCGTACGTGTCTCCTGTGCAGCCCGGATCGTTTGGTGGACGTGCGGCGGCTTCATTTCAATCAGACGCGCGTGTCAAGGTGGCGAACCCATCATGGATCTTCTGCGTTTGGCACGGATGAGATGAAGACATCATAAGCAGCGTGGAGACATGATGGGATTGTTGCCTCCTGCTTTTTCTTCCTCTCTCTCTGTCTCTCTCGTTCTCTTTCTCTCTCCCCCCCACCCCTCGTTCTTTTTTTGTCTTCCTCGTAAGCTGTCCTCCCCCAGGTGGGAATCAACAAGTCGAGCCGTGGAATACTTTGGATTTGGTTCACGTGCTCCCTCCCCTCCTTGTAGCGTGCTGTATTCAGCAGGACGCCGTGTGGGAGTGTGAAGTGACTGCTCTCGCTTGCCAGGCTTTCCTTCTTTCAAGCTCCCCCAGCTCACTTTAACCCTCTCTCCGCCTGACGGCTTCACTAGCAAAGCCACTGAGTAGTGTGAGACCCCGGCCAAACAGATGGCGCTGTTTTTCTCGTTTCCTCCTTATATGCGTTTTATAAGTACGTAATACAGAGCAATTATTCAGCTGTGAAGTTGATTGTTCTATATTGATCATCTTTTTTCATTGGATGATTGGTCACTATGAGAGCTCTTTCACTGCCCAGCAGAAGAATCGGATACACAGTTGGGACCTAGAGATATGAGGTTAACTCATTCACTGCCAGACAATGTGGAAAAATGTGTCCACTCCAGTGCCAGGGTTTTTGTCATTACTCACTTGAATTCCAGTACCAACATAATATTGATTTTTAGGACTACATAAACATTTAATGCAGCGTAAGAAACCTTAGACTCTCTTCTTTTATCAGAGTTAATTCCTAAATTATATGCCTCTGGAGTTATATGAGCTTGAAATGAGGGTGGCTGTCCAAAATACAATACATACATTGATTTATATAGCACTTTAACAACAGCTGAAGCGGGAACTAAGGACGAACATGAAAAAAAGGGAAATGCTGCCCCCTTGTGGAAAAGAAAAACTTTGCTAGAGGCCATGGCCAGCGCTTTATCGGCACCCAAGCATGAAAAAACAAAACCCGAACAAATTCGTGAATGGCGCTCAACGTTATATTTTCAATACCTGAATACATTTGTGAATGGTAGTGAATGAGCTAATGCCGACATATCAAATCATAAGACACTTTTGAAATGAATAGAAATGCTGTTTGTCTGCTCTTGCTCCGCATTGTGTTCTGTCTTGTCTGATGATCATCAGGCACATAATTAGTTTTTAAGCAGGAGCAATATTGTTATTTTTTTTTGTCGAGGACAAAGATATATGTCTGAAAAGTATCGCTATATTGTCCATCTACATGTGTTGCTTCACCGTTTTTGTCTGAAATACCAATTGTGAACGAGTTGTAACACTGCGACAATTGATGTTATTCATTAGGCATCTGTGGTGTTTCATGTTGTTTGTTAGCATTAAGCTAAATGTTTTTTTTTAAATACAGAATGAATAATGGGGCTTTTTTTTAATATTGGTTTCATAGCAAATACTCTAGTAGCCTTTTTGAAGACTCCACTCATAGTGTTAGTGAGTTCAGTTTGGTAGATTTCAGCAACACAAACACCATTAGCCACTCGTGTTGTTTTTGTGTATTTGACATTTTCATGCAATATCCATCGGCGTGCAACTTCAGGATGCGTATTACATGGTACAAAGTATCGCAACTGTCACAAAGTGATGAACAGCTTCCTAGGGTCATATACTGTACAAATCTAAACTTTCCATTCACTCTCCAAACAGTGGGCAAGTGTTTCACTGTGATAGATTTGCATTACGGTGTTTAAAGTACAGGCAGTCCTACTCTCCACATGAATTATTGCAAGTTAACAAAAAGTAAGAAGTTTCATAAATTATATAATGTGGGATGCATACAGTTTTGGCATTTGACATGGAATGTAGGGGGGGGGGAAATTTTCTGCTCAATAAAAGTACACATACGTGCACATACCATGAATTGTTGTTGAAAACAACAACAACAGAGGGAATTTAGTAAATTCAACACATTTGGAAGAGTTGAGATGACAAGTTTGGTATTTTGCAAATTTCCCTATTGTGGGACGATTAAAGGCTTTCTTATTCTTTTTTTTATAGTCGTGGCAGAGAATCTTCTACTTGGTTGTTCAGATTTGGGTGAAGTATCTTAAACACCAGCAAACCCAATGTGAGAGGCTGAAAAAATACTGTATTTTCTGGTGTATAAGGTGCAGCCAAAAGCCTTGATTTCCATCAAAAGATGACCATGCACCTTATACGAAGGTGCGCCTTATATGTGAAGTAATATTGAGTGTCAAAAGGTCTCAACACTTGTTTATTTCTGGATATTTTTAAGGCCAAAATATTCCATGAAAACCTTTAAGGAACATCAATGTTTTATAGGAGGACAATCATCTCTGAAAATGTATAGGTGTTATATAATAATAATAATAATAATAATAATAATAATAATAATAATAATAATAATAATACATCTCATTTTAAGCGCCTTTCAAAGCTCTCAAGGACACTTTACAGTCACAGACAAGCATAGGTACTATTATAAATAAAATATTTTTGAACTTGTAAAAATTGAGAAAATACCGCATTATACTATTCTGCAATTTCTATTTTCGTGTTAGATATCAAAAAAGGAAAATGATGGCAAAATCTATTTTGTTGACATTCCCTGTGCATTTATAGTTGGAAAATATGTATGTATTTATTATATTTGGAACACTTTTCTCACCAAACCAATGCAAAAGACAAAACACACCATTTCACATGTATTACTTTATTTTTAAATAAGAAAATAATAAATATCAAATATAAAAGTACAAAGGGTGTTAGGACAGATTCACTCATTCACTGTCATACATGTGCAAAAATGTGTCCACTCAAGTGGCAGGGTTTTTGTCATTGTCACAAATTCCATGACCCACAGAATATTGAGTTTCAGGACTACATAAACATTCAATGCCGCGTAAGAAACCTTTGACTCTCTTGTTTCATCAGAAAAAAATAGTTAATTCATAAATTATATGGGTCTGGAGTTATATGATCTTGAAATAAAGGCGGCTGTCCAAAATACAATGCAATACATACATTTTGGTTTATATAGCGCTTTAACAACAGCTGAAGCTGGAACAAAGCGCTAACATGGAAAAATAGAAATGCTGCCCCCTTGTAAAAGGGAAAAATACATTGCCAGAGGTCTGACCAGCACTTTATCAGCACCCCAGCAAGAAAAAAAAACTCAAAGACATTCAGGAACGGCGCTCTCCGTCATATTTTCAATTCCCAAATACATTCGAGAATGGCAGTGAATGAGTTAAACTAACAGTACATAGTGCATCTATGCTAACGTGCACATACGAATGTGTGTTGAGACCGCATAGGCCTAGTGTGTCTTCTTGGATTTCATACGCACTAATAAGTCTGTTTTTGGTTGGAGCATCCCGAATCCATAACGGCTGGTGTTTATCTCCGGCAAATGAGCGTTGATGTCACACAATTCCAAATCCATATCCAACACCAAGTACACAAACCTGAAGAGGAGATAAAGAAAAGACAAAGTGGGCTCCAGACTCCTACAACGGGAGGTGCTGCGGTGATTCCGGCAAACTCACTGTCTGATGGTATTGATGGCAAACTGCTTTCCCACACAGCCATTGGTCCCTGCGCCCCACGGCATGGTGTAATATTTCAGCCTTCTGCCTCCTTTGTAAAAATCCCTTTTAGGTGATCCATCTTTATTCAGGAAGCGGTCAAACTGGAACTTCTGCAATATACATTTACAGAGCTATGACGCGTCGGATTTGTTGACACGAATCTTCTTCGATGTGTGCGTCAGTGAAAGTTTTAAAGGACAACCGACGTCTCCGGACAAGTTGTGTCCATAATTTGTAAAATGACTTCAAATGGCTTCTACTGAGCGTATTTTAAAAAGATTCCACCGCATATAGCTATATTTTACGTTTTAAGACTCGCGCTGAATATTCAGGAAGTCTTGTTTTTGAGTTGGTGACGAGTCCGTACGTGACGTCACTAAAGGAACGCCCCCTGACCGAAAAAAAGACACATTGTAGCAGTCCTTTCATCACGTCAATGTATTTTGCTGGATTGTTTGGTCTGAAAACCTTGTGTTGCACCCAAAAGCCGCCAGAAGAGGGTGTCCAAGCTCCATATAAGAAATTTATCAGCCTGTAGAAACGGAGGTGGCCACAGGAGGTCGCCATTTTGTGCCTCTTTTCTGGTGATCGTTTCTCCCCAATGTTGCCTCAAAATGGCATGGAATAAATTATTTAATCGATTGCTAACATGTATGCTTTCCTCTTCAGAACTATTTGAATCATATTCATAACTGGAGGTGTAACAAGAAAGAATATTCTCCAAATCTGAAGCCATTGTTTGGATTCTCAAGCAATGCAAGACGTCTTGACGTGACGTCACAAACTGGGGGCGGGACTTTCTGAAAATGCCCAATTCGCAGCTCAATTTTTTGCAGATTTTGGACACCTTAAGTCATTTTTTTTATTGGTGTTTTGCATTTGAATAAAAATATCATACTGCGTGTTTTGGGTATTTTAGATGCTATAAAACGTTTTTCTGATGTCAGTTAAGAAACAAAAAAGTGACGTCGGTTATCCTTTAAAGTGACCTAGTGATGTCCTTCCCACGCTAATTAGCGGTGCTTTTGTTTCACTGCCAAACTAATCCTTCAGAGGCGCACAGATGACCTCTTATTGGAGGGGGAAAAAACTGTCCGATTTGTGTAGGAATTCCTCCCACTTCCCCGATACAAAAGTTCATGCTCCATGTCCACTCAATTGGTTCAAATACAACGAAGCTTGTTATTTGCAAATGTACCTATTCACATTTTCTCTATTGTGTTCATGTTTACTCCGTTTTCAAGGTGACTGATGACTGTTCAAGATATCTGATGGCGCCACTCTGCTAAGCAAGTGAAGAAGCCATTTGAAATGGTCTCAGATAAATATCGACAGAGAAAAGCTTTGCGTCTTCCCTCTCACGAGTCCGTGTCGATGTATTTGGGTCTAATCTGCAAGCTCTTACTTTTAAAGGACAACCGACACCATTTTTTTGTTTCCTAACTGACATCAGAAAAACGTTTCATAGCATCTAAAATACCCAAAACACGCAGTATGATATTTTTATTCAAATGCAAAACACCAATAAAAATGACTTAAACTGTCCAAAAACTGCCACAAATCAGCTCGAAACTGGGGATTTTCAGAAAGTCCCGCCCCTAGTTTGTGACGTCACGCCAGGTCGTCTTGCCTTGCTCAAGAAACAAAACAATGGGCTCATGGAGTGTTGAGATTCGGAGAAGATGCTTTCTTTTTACTCATCCAGTTGTGAATATGATTCAAATAGTTCTGAAGAGGAAAGCATACATGTTTGCAATCGATTAAAGAAGTCCTCCCATATCAATTCGACGTGTCAATGACACCAATGTAGCGTCCCAGAAACTACACAAGATGGCGCCGACGCTCCATTGGAAATGGGCTGATTTGTCTGCTGGGAATTTGTGTCAGCTCATATCAAATAGTTGTCTTGGTGCAACACACAACGATTCACCATCAACACGGATCAACACAAAATTTTCAGACCAAACAAAGTACCCAAAATGCATTGTGTGTCACTTTCGCCGTCAGTGACGTCAGTGACTGAATATTCAGCGGGAGTCTTAAAACGTAAAATATAGCTACATGCGGTGGAATCTTTGTCAAATATGCTCAATTGAATTTTACAAATTATGGACATAACTTATCCGTAGGCGTCGGTTGTCCTTTAAAATGTAATATAAAAATTCAATTAAAACGTACTATTTATGGTGACTATTTTTCGTTACCATACACTATTTATGTGAGAAACTACTAACATTTTTCAGAGGAGTAAATTATATGTTATTTTCCCCGATACACAATAGGGGGTGGGTCAGTATGCCATATAACTTGTGGTAGTCTGTCAGCGAATGTTTAGCTGGAATGGGGACAATTACACAAGAAATAGGAACACTCACCTGCGGCTCAGAGTAAATCTCAGGATCCATTTGAGGGCTGGCAAACGGGAATAAGCACACTCGGTCTCCTTTTCGCAGATGGTACTCTTGACCATTTGCCATTTGAATGGTTTTCTCCTGGACCACCTCTCTGGTGATGAACGGGGCAGCAGTGAGTCTGAGGGTCTCCTCCAAGGCACTGTCTAGAGAGGAGAGAAAGATTAGTTACGACTGAGTGTGATTTCATTTTTCAGCGTGGCGTTATTTTTTGGTAGTATAAAGCATGGGTTCCCCAAATAGGAAAGGAGCCTAATTCACCGCTTCCGATCGTAATGTGAAAGCAGGGCCAATGATGACATTTTGTTTCAGGAATTTCAGACAATGGAAATACTGTTGTTTTTTGCCGAAAAAAAATTCTGCTCTACACTTTTGCTCATTTATCAGTAATTGGATTGGATTGGATTTGCCTTTATTCGTATCGCAGTGGAGAAATTAATTAATTAATTAATTAATACGTCTGTGTAAGCTCTCAGTCGTACAGGAGTGGTCCATCGATGAAAAGGTTTTTTCTTCAGCCGTCATCTGTACCTCTTTGAAGGTGTCGGATGTGCACCTAAAAGCCAGCAACCACTCATTTGACGACAATGAGGTCAAAATCTTCGCAAAAGAACATAGATAGGTTTGAAAGGGGAGTAAAAGAAGCGATTTTCATAAAACAGCTAAATCCTTCACTAAACCGATATGGTGGGGTGAGGTTCAATTTGGATCGTTCGTACAACAGCCTACTTAGGCAAAATAGGATTAGTAATACTGATAACGGTGAAAGTGGGGCAATCAGGCCAGTCCTTAGTCAGAACAATAGGAACAATCAGTGGAGCTGCAGGGAGTAGTCCTCTGCTCCCCCCAACCTGAGAGCAGGGACCTATCATAGCAGAGTCCGGCACCACCATGTCTGGACAGTAGGGATATATATATATATATATATATATACAGTAAAGTCTCGTTATATCGATATTCAAGGGAGTCCGAAAAAATATCGATATAACCGGGACTATCGATATATCCGATATCGATATAACGAGACTTTACTGTATATATGGGCTAAACTACCAGTAAGACTTTAGTTTGCTGACGAAGTTTCTTGGATAAGAAGCCAAACGGCCGCCACCTTCAAAGAAGTACAGATGACGGCTGAAGAAACCTTTTCATCGATTAATTAATTATTGTAGTCAAATGGAGTTACTGACTTGGGCCCCTCCAAATTATCTACTTGCACCCTTAAATTTTCATGTCAGAGGCCACTGTGATCGTATTAAAAAAAATTAATATGGAGCTCTGATATTCAGAATTTCAACAACAGTATGCCGAAATAGGCATTTTATGCCCCTTGTTTGTAATTTTACAACATTGTATTATGTTTTGACAAGAGTGGTAATTGCTGCATTTTGGCGTAGCATTTTTTTTGGTGATGAATTTTGCGTATTTTACTTCAGGCATATTTTTGGGCAGCTCGAGGTCCTCAAGAACATTGAACCAAATGCTGGACTTCAATGCCTTTATGCGTCGTCGTCCACAGAAAGATACCAAGTAGTAAAATGCAGACAGAATAAGTCATTCTATATCCTTGTCGCATTCAAGAACTATATATTTCAAAATGATAGTTAATAATTTAAAAATATATAGCCATATGATTTTATAGCACAAGCATATCAGTTATTTTAAAGTGTTCCAAAACTAAGTGCTTTTTTTGGGAGGGGGTGGGGGGGTCATTGTATGTACTGTATGACCTTAAAAATAGACATTACTTATTAAATATTATTCTGTTGACCTCAACCTAGGCTCATTTCCCCCAGGTAAAGACGAAAACTTCAGAAAAACAACAGTGAACTCAAAGTCTGAGTTTGCCTTCAACTCACCAAAGACTGGAGTGTTTCCACGGGAGTGGAGGAAGGAAGCATCTGTTGTTTCCATCTGGGAAATCTGCTTGAACTCGCTCCTCACCGCACTCATCGCCTCAGAATTTGTCAACAAAAATCCCAAAAGCCAAAAGGCGGCGGGGCCCACGTTACCCTGCAAGCAAACAAAAAGAGGACAGTGACCACCTTGTCCTATTTGTCTCACTCTGCGGTTGCATAGCGACAGCGCAGGTGCTTGTTTGGCAAAGGCAAACAGGAGCACGAGACATGCGACACTGAAGGTAAAAAAAAAAAAACCCACAAAACTTCAATCAAAACACAGCATTAAATCAACTGATTGTTCCTCTTTAGCGCGCCTCCTTGCCTGATAGTCTTATTTTCGCAAGTACAGACAAAATTTAAAGGACAATCGACGTCTCCGGACAAGTTGTGTCCATAATTTGTAAAATGGCTTCAAATGACTTCTACTGGCCGTATTTTAATACGATTCCACCGCATATAGCTATATTTTACGTTTTAAGACTTGCGCTGGATATTCAGGAAGTCTTGTTTTTGAATTGGTGACGAGTCCGTTAAGGTGCACCGTATACTCCGATGCACCTTATATACCGGAAAATACCGTATACAGTTTTACGTCTGTGTAAGCTCTCAGTCGTACAGGAGTGGTCCATCGATGAAAAGGTTTCTTCAGTGCAGGGACCTATCAAAGCAGAGGTCTGGCACTGCCACCTCTGGATATTAGGGATATACTGTATATGTATATAGGGCTAGAGCTACCAGCAAAATGTTAGTTCGTTGACGAAGCTTTTCGGATGAGGTGCGAAACGTCCAACGCCTTCAAAGAAGTACAGATGACGACTGAAGAAACCTTTTCATCCTATACAGTTTTCTGATTTTTTTTTTTGTCAAAGAAGCTAATTACTTTTTTTTTTCAACCAACAGAAAATGCCACAGTTTAAAAATGTGTAATAATGTGTCAATTCAAAGTTATCAAAATAGCTATTGTGTATACTGGATGCATAAACTGGCAGTCATTTTTTTTCTCATTCCAAAAGTACTTTTTAAAGTAAAATCTTTCCTTCTAATTTAGGACAGAAGTTCAATCATCACCAAGTCTCACAATAGTGTCATCTTCTTCCAAAAGTAAGTGAACTTGGCTGCTGCTGCTCACTCACAGAAAAAATTATCTTGTGACTGTAAAGTGTCCTTGAGAGTTTTGAAAGGCGCTTATAAATGAAATGTATTATTATTATTATTATTGTTGTTGTTGTTAGTGACTCCTTCAGCCACTTCTACATAAAAGACGAAAGAGAATAGTGCCCTCATGTGGAGAGAAGCGAGTACTACAATTCAAGTCCAAAATGAGTTCATTTGACAAAGTCACTTTGCCTAATCTCGATCAGGCTTTCAATGCTAACAACAACATCTCCGTCCCGAGGCCACGCTCACCTGAGTGGCCCAAAGTTGCAGCAGTAGCGCCCGCTTCTGCATCTCCTCGTCTGCCCCCTCCCGCTGCAGAAGTCGCCTATAAGCGTAAATCCACGAGTTTGACCCCGGCTCCTCCGTCTGACCAGCCGGGGCCAAAAGCTCCCACAATCTGTCACGAGCATTTTGGACCGTCCTTGTCTCCTCTGTTGAGAAAAAAAGCAATGATAAATTGGAACATATAAAACAATACAGATATGTCATCATCAGAGGTTAAAAGGTGGCAGGTATGCTTGTTATGTGTAATAATATTACAACTGCGCACGAAAATAACAGATGTCAATGTGAAGCTGACTTCGCCACACTAAAAAAACAATGACACGGCACTGAGCAAATAAAGTATAGTGATCATGTTGAGCAGGGGTGTCAAAGTCATTTTTTTCCGCGGGCCACATTGTAGTTATGGTTTCCTCTCGAGGGCCGTTATGAATTTGGGGAACCCATTAGAATGTTTAAATCCCTTCAAATATTACATATAGAGCACACAGCAAATTAATGAATAACTCGTTTTCAAATCTGAAGTCAAGAATAATGACTTTTATTGTGGTTGACATCCAAAAATCTGAAATTTTGGCTCATATTTTAGCAATCATCGTGGAATTTAACAGTTTGATTTGCTTTCGCGGGCCGAAAAAAATGATGTGGCGGGCCGGATTTGGCCCGCGGGCCTTGACTTTGACACCTGTGATGTTGAGGCAGGCAAGATGATACAAATGTGAATCATATAGGCTTTAAAATAATATATTTCCAAACCCAAAGCCTGCATATTCATACTGTCCAGTTGGATTAAAATCCAAGTCAAGTTCATATATGTCAATCAAAAGGTAAGACACTATAGTGGAAACGTGAGTGCCATTTTTTACTGTTTTTGTATGAGTAGTACACTTTGTTCACCGCTGAGTGCATTTATCCTCATTGTGATTTCAACGTGATAGAAGAAATCAGCTCATCAGCTAGCCGCGTGAGCTAAGTCAAACAATGTGACATAAAAGCAGCAGGAAAGCTTGCAAAGACTTGCCAGTGAGTACGACAAAGAACAAAATAAGAATGATCTCAAAATCATCTCGCATTTTCTTAACGGCACTTAATCCTGTCACAGATGTCTTTTTTTTTTTAAACATTGTGCCATTGAGCTAAACAAAACATCTTTTTTTATGTACAGTGGGAAAATTGGGCTAAAATACAACGCAAGCGCCTTTTAAAAGCTAACAAACAGCATTCATTGATTTCCCAGTGTTAAGTCTTCACGCAATGGCTATTTGAACACAAACGGTGGGGCAACATGTATAGCCAGACAATGTACCTATATTCACAGGAATGGATTCTTTATCTGCCGAAAACAATAATAATGACACGAATTGTCCTGAAATTCACTAAATGTTCCAAATCGCTATGTCTGAATTATTCTACTCCTGGGTAGCAACAGCACACATACAAGAAGCAGCAATATAATGTAGGTTGGAGTGAAGGGAAAAAAATGTGACAAAAACGGTTTATTTCTTCAAATTCTATGACACCATATCGTTTGTGTATGTATAATAAAATTTGTGTATGTGTAATAATAATAATACATTTTCATTTATAAGCGCCTTTCATATAGTAAATAGACTTATATGTTTATGTTTCTCCACTGCGAGACGAATAAAGGTACATCCAATCCAATATACTTGTGATACCCGTCCACACACACAAAAAAAAAAACATTTTCACCAATGCAGTACACACGCTCATGTGAATTCACCACTTGAATTATGGTTCAATGTACTTGAATGTATCTTCATTATTAATCTCTCTTAAATCTGATTATTGTGTCTAATGCGTGTAGATGAGCAACTACTACCCAGAATGTCATCGCTATGGAAACCCCAAAACAAGTGCAGCGATGATATCAATGCGGCAGAATGGAGGGAAAAGGTGAATAAGCACACGATGAGTCATCCCGAGAAATGGAGTAGACGGCACCTCCCGTTAGCTACTTAATTGCCAGGGTTGTGTTAACGAGTCCTTACCTGGTTTCAAGCTTTTTCTTGCCAGCTTGGTTAAGAGGTTGTCAAACTTGCGGTACTCGTCATAGACGCTGGAAGGATCGGCGCTGTTATTATTCTGTTCTCCACCAAAGAGCGTCAGATAACCCGCCCTGCGCATGAAAGACATTTTGTGTTGTTGAACTTGAGGTATTTTTCCATTCGCCCACACCAATGCGTTCGTTACATAGTGGGGGGGATGGGGAGGGGGACACTTGCACACATCTGGACAAGTCTCAGATGACATCACATGTCTCACGCTCGCCTTGTTTTGTTTACTTTTATCACAAAAAGTTCCATTTTCACGCAGGCAAGCGGAAAGGAGTCACCAAACGAGTTTTCTCAAGTGAGGTCATCCTAAGTTGAACTTGGGTTGTTTACAAACAAAGCGATGCGACGTGGGCTTGCTTGGATGTAAGCAGCAGGGACTTCAATGAAGTGACTTCAGAGATTTCTTTGAGATTGCACGTTTGAACTTAAGGACTCAGAACTATGTGGTACTCAGGTGTGCAATTATTGATTGCGACCTGGTTTCTTAGTTTCACTCCCTAGTGCTTTCTCCTATCTTTGTGATTGCTTTATTTCCTGTACCCTAATGTTCCCTGCTTATTGCCCGAAGACAGTTGGGATAGGCTACAGCACGCACTTAACCCAAGTGATTACAAACCCCATCGGCTTATGGATGATATTTGGGCTGGATTGTTTACAACACTTTTCTCCGTGGTGCAGAACATCAATTTTGCCTTGATGGGGAATTTCAGGGCTTCCCCCTTTTAGTTTTCTGGCGAAAGCTTCTTTTGTCATAGCGAGACATGGGCGGGTGTGTGCGTGTGGGAAGGTGAAGACGTGACTGACTTGAAGAGAAGGCCGTACGAGAAGTCGAAGAGTTCCATCTGTTTCCAGTATTTCTGGTTCGGAGGAATCTCGGCTTTCAACAAGGCCTCCAGGTGTCTGCTCATGGTGGTGTTTAGTGCGGTCAAATTCATTCCAAAGAAGTGCCTACGTAGGTGCGAAGGGGAAAGAAAAATAATCAGGTTAACGGCTGAGCAAGAATCAAAATTTCCTGATTGAAGGAGTTGTGCCAGGTAATGTGTCACAATATTGCAAGTCAGCCTATTGACTTTGCCCTACCTACATTTTCCGCTCCGATCATGTAACATAGGGGATTTATTTTGCACATTTCAACACGACGATCGATTGAAAGATAAACGGCACGCCTTCAGAAGTTCACATTTCGAGTCAGTGTACAATCCCCCCCCCCCCACCCCCGGACTCACGTCACAGTTTACCCCCCGGTGATACGGCAGATTTATAGATTTATATTCTCCAATTTCTGTCATCCTCCGTGTGACAGGCTGAACTGCGCGGCGGTATTTTTTCGAAAATAAGTCAACTGTAAACATGTTGGAAAAAAATGACAACTATTTGTTTAGCAATTGTCTGACATGAATACGAATCGAAACAAGAAAGAAAAAATGGTGCATTTGAAAAAGGGATTTAAATGTATTCCAATCCGATTTATTTTTAAACCAGGTAAAATGTGTTAAAAGTACAGTAAAGTCTCGTTATATCGATATTCAAGGGAGTCCGAAAAAATATCGATATAACCGGGACTATCGATATATCCGACCCTGTTTGCATGTAATTTTCTCCGTGCGTGCATAGAAATAGTATCGATATAACCGGGACTATCGATATATCCGATATCGATATAACGAGACTTTACTGTATTTGTTGTAGAGTAAAGTTGCATGTCTCATTTTCTCATTATTATTTGTTTTATTCCACCTAAGGTAAGGTTGGAATTTATCCCACGTCATTAAATGGGTGTTCACTATAATTCACGTGTACAGTACAACCAGAATCTCTGAAACTAGTTGTCCTTAATTTTAAACACACGGCAGGAGTGTTTATAAGAAATAACATGATTGAAAATAAGCAAATATGAACACCTGGCATGACCTTAAGCCCTTGGGCAGAGGAGTAGCAAGAAGACTAGGGCGTACCGTTTCATCAAGGCTTTTGCGTGAGCGGGTTGATGATGCGGCAGGCGCAGCATGAAAATCCTCTCCATGAGCACGTCTGCGTAGCGCTGAAAATCCAGCGAGTCGCTGTCGTTGATCACGCAGTCGTATACGTGAGGGTCCAGAAGTACGGTCACGTAGCGGCCGACGACACGGACCTGGATACATAATTATTTCTTGTTGAGACAAAAAAGATGTAAATAGTGAAGCTAGAATGGCATTGACAAGTATGCAATGAGGACTGAAGTAATTGGGTGGGAGGCAATTAAATATTTGAATGTTTTTTAGTCGGGTGATTTTGAAAAAAAATCTGACTTTTTTTTAAAAATCAATACGCGATTAGTGTCTAATTCTAGAGTTTGTGGGTATACATAATGACACATCATATGTAGCATTTTTCATGTTTCATGAAACAATAGGTATACATGCACTTCTTAAGCACTTAACTCAACTTGAAACTATAGACATGATGCATAACTCATTCACTGCCAGGCCATGTGCAAAAAGCATGTCCACCCGAGTGCCAGGGTTTTTGTCGTTTTCACTCAAATTGCAGGACTCGCAGAATATTAGTTTTAGGACTACATAAACATTCAATGCAATGTAAGAAACATTAGACTCTCTTCTTTCATCAGAAAAAATAAATGCTGATCTTATTTGGCTCTAGAGTTATCTGCAATAAAAGTGGGGGCGGCTGTACAAAAGGCGAATGCTGCCCCCTCATGGGAAGGAAAACGATCGGCAGAGGTCTGATCGCTTGATTCACCCCACACCCCCCGCAAGAAAAATCAAAACCCGAACAAATTTGAGAATGGCGGTCCACGTCATATTTTCAATTCCCGAATAAATTCGGGAATGGCAGTGAATGAATTAATTTTATTCTATTCATTCATTCGATTCGCTCCTCTTTATTGTGTATATTTCTGGAAATAGCCTTGATATCATGTAGACACTGTTTATAAACACACAACTTGTAGGCCATAAACCAAGCATTCGACTGATTTTGTCATGACGCAGAGCAAATGTAGTCTGCGGTAATTACAACCACAAACGTGAACAAATTAAAAATGAATAATTATGGCAATTTTGATGATATTTGAACATTGTTATTGGATACGGCACTTGTATTGCGTTGGGTGTTAATGTTCATGCACGGTGTATTTAGATATTTAGTGTATTTAGTATCACGTGTCAATTCACAAAAAAAGGTAATGTACATGTTATTCACATATTGGGATGTTGGTATTTTACTCTGCGTTTGTATTTTAACGCTTTTTTGGAATACATTCGACCATGTTAAAAGTTGTTCATTTACACACGCGTAAGATAGAAGAAGAGCTGCAAAGTTTTCGGTGGAGTGTGTTTATACTCACAGTAAAAATGTCGCCATGCTTCTGTTTCATTCGATTCAAGAACTTGGCCGCATCTTTTCCAAATTCTATTGCGTGACCTAACCACGGGATAACGCCTTTGTCAAGAGGTGGATCACTCTCGGATCTGAAGCACAAAAGTCAAATCCAATCAGAGCGCTGCGTCGTCAGGTAAAAAAAAAGAAACAAGTTAGGTTATTTAGATAGACATTTGCGGAGAAAAAAAAACAACCTGGATCTGTGCGTGGCGAGGAAGTAGAGCAGCACGACTTGGACCAGTAGGAAGACAGTGAAGATCATTTCGTGTAGAAGTTGACTCTTGACGTGGTCGATCGAGCGCGCGTGTGTGCGTGCCGCTCGTGTCACTTTGCTTTAAAAAGGTACTTCCGGCATAGGCGACAACCACCCGCGCGAGCCGGTGGTTGGCTGTTCCTTTCGAAACGTCACGATTTCGCGTTACAATACTCCGAATTGGACTTAACCTGAGTAGGTCACGCAACACCTTTATTGTTAGAGCAAACTTTTCAGACTATCAGCAAAAACCGATTTGGAGTTTCAAACGGTGGCTGTTGGGTTCTGATTCCGCTGTAGTAGCCTTTTTTAACATGATCGGTTGATTCTGAACACAGCCGTATTCGGTTTTACACTTATTTGGACTCTACCCCACAATATTATATTCAATTGAGAAGCACATGTTGCATGCCACATTTAGGGAGGGGAGGTTTAAGTATTCACCTTATTTTTTTAATCACAAAAATATAGCATTTGAAAAAAGCGTATGGGCTTTTTTTTTTGACAATTGAGAAGCACAGGCTGTTACAGCTGCTGTAGGTCACCTTTTAATCACAAAAAAATGGCATTTGAACAAAGGTGTGAGGACTTTTTACATCAACTAAAGCTCCAACTTGCATCACACTGTGAGGAACCTATGATGATGATTAATCATGCATAAAAAGTCACTTCTGTTTAAGAAAAAAAAAATCTAGAATTGTGACCATGAGATGATGCTGAAAAGTTTGTACAGGCAAAAAAAAGTAAATACCACAAGATACACCTCAAAAGAAAATCTTGTTCATTCAAAACGCGGGGCAGTGTAAGCTGGCAAAACTGTAACCTAACAATGCTGGCTGTCGTCCTGATCTCCTTGTGTACGTGTCATGTCTTGTGATTCGTAGATATCTTCGGGAGTTTGGCCAAACAAGGCGGCGGTCCGCCTGAGCAGGAATACTCCAGCGTGTAAACCACCGACATTGACCCAAACAGTGTGCTGCTTCCTCCACAATCCTCCCATTCTGGACAGAGCCTGCGGAGCATATAAGTGTCAGTTAAAAAGTGCAATCGGGAAATGTCATCAGACAAATACAGATGGTAAAACTGAGGGAGTGAGAAGAAACACCAGTGATTTGACATAAAAATGGAAAATATTTGTTATTTTGTGCAGCTTTAAAGATCACGAGCCAAGTGAAACCTTTTATGGAACAGTCCAACATGCTTTAAATTGTAGATTAGATGAGATGAGCCTCATAATGGAGAAATTGACATTTCGCAGCAGCAGAAACAAAATACAGGAGCTGTTGTAAAGGCAGCCACTCATGGGGCGCCATCTTGAAGTCAAAAACAAAATTAAAAAAAGGGACACAATACAAAGGACACAGTCATTCAATCTTAAGCACTTTGTGCACCCTTTTTGTTGCATGAAGCAGTTCTAAATGCAGAGAAAAGCAGAGAAAGCGCTTGTCAGACCTCTGACAATCTTTTTCCCCTTCCACAAGGTGGCAGCATTTGCCTTTTGTACAGCCGCCCTCATTTCAAGCTTAGATAAGTCCACACCCATGTAACTTAGGAATTAACTTTTTTTTTTGATGAAAGAAGAGAGTCTAGGGTTTCTTACATTGCATTGAATGTTGATGTAGTCCAAAAACTCAATATTCTGTGGGTCCTGCAATTTGAGTGAAAATGACAAAAACCCTGGCACCGGAGTGGACACATTTTTTTTGCTCATCGTCTGGCAGTGAATGAGTTAAGTTGTGCGATTCCTTAGTGGAGTTTAGATGTTCAGCAAAAAACATTAAATCAATAGTTACTTGTTGTGGCCACCGTGATGGAATCCAGAAAAACGATAGAATTCAAACTTAGTCGTTACACTATAACTGTAATGCAGATAACCTCATGTCGTCCATGACGCAGCGTCGAGGGTGGCAGCAACTGAGTTTGAATTATTTATGTTTCAGAGGCGAATTAGATCTACGTGAACACCACCTGAGGTGCGAGCGCTTCCCTCAAGAGGACTGTTCAGGTGTCGTCGTGGCAAAGACAGATGGATGCGCCTCCATCTATGCCGCCAGCTCACACTGTGGTGAAATTCCCCAGAAAAGGTCATTTCCATTTATCGCATTCTGATTCACAGATCAGTCACTTCCTTGATGCCATAACGTTTATGGGATGTCAGCATGCAAACATGAACAAACCCACAGCTTCTCTAAAGTGGTTTTTATGTGGCGGTCATTTTTGCGTGAGGCAGATACCAACGCCGGAAAAAAAAAAAAAAAAAAAAAAAAAAAAAAAAAAAAAAAAAAAAATCACGACTCGCCATGACAAGGAAAATACCTTGGAAAAGCATTTCTTATCCTGTGTCAATAGCACAGCTTTCCCGGAGGCCGGCCTGCACACGCGTGCCATTTCTCTCAGGCAGGATGGGTAAAGGTCCCAGTTCTTCTTCCTGGAGCCCATCCTTCAAAAGTAAACATCTCGTCAACCTTTATACAGTGATACCTCGGTTTTCGACCATAATCCATTTCATAAACCTGTTCGAAAACCGATTTGTTCAAAAACCGAAACAGCACTTTCCATTAAAATCAATGTAAAAATTTTTAATCCGTTCAAAGTCTAGAAAACAACTTTTTAACTATTTCATCGCATAAACCGGATAAAAACTTAATAATAGAGCAGGTCATGTGTAAAATTCTATAAAAACAAACTTTTATTTTCACAAATTTTCAACATCAACATTAACATCTGTACATAAAAATCTCTCTATCTTTCTGCCACGGGCCGTGTTGGTACCTATCCCAGCTATCTTTGGGCAAACACAGAGCACACTAACTTTTCAAACCATCCTCTGCTTGCTTTAAAATCATACTATTCAGGAGATCTTAACCAAATATGTCAGCATTTTCGCAAAAATAAAACAACAACAATATTAATGCGTCGGTCACAATGAGACAATGAGGAAGACGTGACATATAAGCAAGTGACGTATAAGGAAGCACAGGGTAGTCGAGTGATGCATTCAGATGCACTCAGTTTGGTTGAGAACCAAATTTGGGTTGGGCATAAAAAATATGACATTTTTGCTTGAAAACCGAATGGGATGAGAACCGAGACGTTCGAAAACCGAGGTTTGACTGTACATAGTTAGAGTAGCCTTATAAATCCCGGTAGTTCACATTGAACAATGTTGTGTTGTTTTGATAACCCACTTGTTGTGTGGATTGAATTGACTTTTTATCAAGTTTTGGTTTCTTATTTTGACCCATCACATTGGGTTGAAGATTGGATTTGAGTGAGCTCAAGGGCTGAAGCTTGTTGGTCATTATAAATGGGTATTCACAAACGCAGTTATCCCGATGACTAGTTTTTACACCTTGCTTGATCAAAAATTTGAACTAAACATGTGCTAGGTCTAAATAACTCAACAATGACCCAACACTGGGTTTTCTCTTTCATCCCATTTGGGTTATTTTGAACCTGGCTGTTTTAAAACTTGGGTGTGCGCCTGGATTTTTTACCTTTTCCCAAAGGGCATGTCCGTGATGATGATATCTACTGAGCTGGACCTCATCGGTAAACTGCACAAATCCCAGCGAACGGTGTCAATAGGGAGCCCAGGTGTACTGCAAACAAAGGCACCAATAATTGTCAAGCACTTTCAAGATTCAATTTCAAATTTACAAGATGTGTAGAATCACTTTTGTCAACTATAAAAAAAAAAAAAAAATATCCTATTGATCACCATGAATAAGCAACATATAAATAATTACTTTGCAACACCCGTGGGAGAGGAAGTGAAATGTGAGTCCTCCTTTCACCTTGAAAATCCAACCTCTGGAATTTTAAAGTATTTCACACGCCCAGTCATTATCGGGATCATTAACTCCGGAGGCCGACATGTCAACAAGCATCCTTTACACGTTCACTAGTTTGTGAAAGTCAAATTTGCTAATTCAATTAAATAAACTACAGGCGCTATTATAACATGTACCGGGAATCAGAGTACGACTGTTGCCTTAACTCATTCGCTGCCATTCCCAAATTTATTCGGGAATTGAAAAGTGTGATGTGGAGCGCCACTCCTGAATTTGTTCCATTTTTTTTCTTGTTGTGGGAGTGCCGATAAAGCGCTGGTCAGACGTTTTTCCTTTCCACATCATGGCAGCATTTCATTTTTTCCATGTTAGCGCTTTGTTCTCTGTTCCAGCTTCAGCTGTTGTTAAAGCGCTATATAAATCAATGTGTGTATTGTACTGTATTGTAATTTGTACAGCCGCCCCCATTTCAAGCTCAGATAACTCCAGACCCATATAATTTAGGAATTAACTTTTTTTTTCTGATGAAAGAAGAGAGTTTAAGGTTACTTACCTTGAATGGAATGTTTACGTAGTCGTAAAACTGAATATTGTGTGCGGCCTGGAATTCAAGTGACAATGACAAAAACCCTGGCACTGTATTGGACATATTTCTGCACATTGTCTGGCATGAATTACCATTGCTTACCATTACTGTGTGATCAAATATGTGGTACAGTATGTGAGAGTCTAGATGATAAAAAAACAATAAAAAAATAAACAAATGCATTCATACAAATGGCTCTTAGTCATTTGGCACTGCAGTAGAATAAGCGTGCCAACATACAACGCGATGAAATAAAGTTGGTAGCTGGGCAACCCAGTGACCTTATTATTAGCATGTCTGCCTCACAGTCTCGACCAGAGGATCTGGCTCAGGATTTCCTGTGTGGAGTATGCAAGTTGTCTTGGTCCTTGCGGGGGTTTCATTCCTGGACCCCCCACCCCCCGCACCCCTTCAATTAAAAAAAAACATGCATACAAGGTGCACTAGTGAGTGCACCTTGAATGCATATTGTTCGTAAATGTGAAAAGAATGTAAGTCTTTGTATGCCGAGATTGGCTGCCGGCTAGTCCAGGATGTAGCTCAATCCTTGCCTAAGGTTCAGGTTACCCATTACACTTTTGCGAAAATTAAATGTATCCAGCATACCATTATTTCCGATTGGATCAGTGGCAATTAACACAAAATCCCCACATTGAAAGCAGGGACGAAAAATCATTCATCAGGTTTAAATTGATGTGAACGATGCTCACCTGCCCTTGTCCGCTTTCCTTTTCTGAATGTGACACACATTATTAACCGTGCGATTTACAGCCATGTCATTGTTGTCCCCAGAAATGTAAAAGGACGCTGGGAATTCCAAGGCTCCCTGGAGACGCACACAAACATGACAGTTAAATGCAAGCCATCTGTTCCCTTATTCGATTCATTCATTCATTTACAGTGAGACCTCAACTTACGAACTTAATTGGTTCCCAGTCAGTGTGTAAGGCGAAAAGTGTGTATCTCAAAAAAAAAATCCCATTTGAAACCATTAAAATGGGAATAATCCGTTCCCAGGTTTCCATAAAATATACTTTTCAACAAAATAAGCTTTAAAACTACACACAGCATACCTTATTCTATGTATAATAAATGTGCTATTATATTGTAATGAAAGAAATACACTGAATTGTATCATAAAGTCACTTTATTTACATTTGTGATGGTCATTTATGGCTTGATGGAATGGCGTTGGAGGTCGAAGGTCAAAGGGAATTGCTGTTTGGAAAGAGAGGCGCATTACATGAGGACTGTAATTAAAGAAATAAACTGTGCTGTAAAATAAAGTTTTATTTACCTTTTTGATGGTCGTTGATGGCTTATGGAAGGAGAGTCACCTTCCATAAGGACTGTTGGTAACTTAACCTCTGGTGCTGTTCGGTCGTGTGCTTCCGCCGAAGATCACTCCGCCAGCCGTGGTGGGTGTGTATTATGAAAATAGTGCTTATTATCAGGTTTAATTTTCAGAAATTTGACGTTTGTAAGACGAAAAGTTTGTAAGTTAAGGTGTTTGTAAGTTGAGGTCTCACTGTATTTATTTTCTTTCCTCAGGCTGTTCTCTTACCTCCAAAGGGATTGCACCAGTTCCGCACATTGGATCAAGTACAATATCAGAAGGCTGAGGTTTTGACAACCTGTCGGCACATAATCAGGTATGAACACAAATGACAAAATAGATGCCTTGAGGCAATTTACAAAAATCACACACCACTCCACCCTAAATACATGCGTGTGCATGTGGTTTTCAAGCTCTCTTATGGCACACACACTTTATACTTAAAATGCAATGTTCGATCAAGATAAATAAGGTAAGGACTTAGGTTTAGGGAGAATATGGTTAAGTAAGCCGCTACCGTATCACTGAGTGAGTACAAAGCTAATTTCCGCCATCTTGCGGCGTCAAACTGAACTGCATCATTAGCCACATTTTTTTTTAATTCTGTTTCCTTTTAATTATTTCTATGAGGTACACAATTACCGTAACAAATGCATTTTTTTCACTTTCTTAACCATAGTCAACTACATTTGGCTTGATAATAAATACAAAGCAGCCCAACTTAAAGGACAACCGGACAATTTATGTCCATAATTTGTAAAATGGCGTCAAATGACTTCTACTGAGCGTATTTTACAAATATTCCACCGCATATACCTACATTTTACGTTTTAAGACTCGCGCTGAATATTCAGGAAGTCTTGTTTTTGAGTTGGTGACGAGTCCGTACGTGACGTCACTAAAGGACCGTCCTTGACCGTAAAAAAGACGCATTGTAGCGATCCTTCCATCACGTCAATGTATTTTGCTGTATTTGTTTGGTCTGGGGACCTCGTGTTGCACCCAAAGCCGTCAGAAGGCCAGAAGAGGGCGTCCAAGCACCATATAAGGAATTTATCAGCCTGCGGAAGCGGAGGTGGCCACTGGAGGTCGCCATTTTGTGCCTCTTTTTTTTGGGTGAGAGATTTTCCCCCAATGTTGCCTTAAATGGCACATATAATTCTTTAATCGATTGCAAACATGTATGCTTTCCTCTTCAGAACTATTTGAGTCATATTCATAACTGGATGTGGAACAAAAAAGCATATTCTCCGAATTTGAAGCCATTGTTTTGATTCACAAGCAATGAAAGACGTCTTGGCTTGATGTCACAAACTGGGGGCGGGACTTTCTGAAAATGCCCAATTCGCAGCTCAATTTTTTTGCAGATTTTGGACACTTTAAGTCATTTTTATTGGTGTTTTGCATTTGACTAAAAAGATCATGCTACACGTTTTGGGTATTTTAGATGCTATAAAACGTTTTTCTGGTGTCAGTTAAAAAACAAAATAGTGACATCGGTTGTCTTTTAAAATAACCGCAAAAATTACACTTTATTCGGACTCTCAATTCAAAATTGATGAAACGTATCTAATCAAACAGTGTCAGGTAAGACTGTAGACCCAACCTGAGCATGCCGTAGCACAAGGTGGACCGCAGGGTGGTGGGTCCAAAGTGGCTAATATTTCTTCTGTGAAGACTCTCTTCAGTGAGCGCAATGCCAATCACCACCTCGGTATTGTGGATGTTTAATAAGACCTATAGAGTTGGAAAATAGAAATCCTGCAGAATGCTTTAACTGACAATTAAAAGAATATTCACGATGTGTGGGTCCACTTGGAACAAATCCGCTTACCTCAATGTCAAACTTGGTCATATCTGCTTTCCACTGGAAGAACTCCTGCACTGCCCCACCAAAATCTCTGGCCGCCTCATTGGATGAAAAACTATGCTTATCACCGGCCCGGTTGCAAGTCACGCGGAACTTCATGATTTTAGAGTCGGGTGGTGCTTCCTCAGAGTCCTGTGTGCTGCTCTCTGGATCAGTGGTCTTCTCTATCTTGCTATTGCCATCTGCGAGAACTTGAGATTCAGTGGAAGCCAAGGTTGAGTCTCCAACCTCATCGCTGGTTTTGACTTTGGCGCCATTAGCTCCTTTGCGTTGGCCTTTTCTCTTTTTGAAAGTGCGGTTTAGTTTCCAAACCTCCAAGGCGTTTGTCCACGGGAGCTTGGAGGCCAGCTGCTGGAGCTCCGTCAATGTCTCCTCCTGTATAATACATTTGCAGTATAGAATCAATCGGGCGTAAGAAAAATATATTGCAAGTTATTATAAACAAATGGGAAATATTAATGTTATATGATATGAATAAAGCCAGAAGCTAAATTGATGTCAAACTCAGAGTAATTCTCTCCTCGTGTTAAATTATTGTGGATCTTTGTCACCATCTTGTGGCGTTTTATGGTTATTAAGAAAGCTTATAAAACAGTGAAACATCTTTCTTTTTTGGGGGAACAAACAGGCTCCAATGTCAAATGAGTTTCCCCTATATTCTAATTCTCTCTCTCAAATACAAATTAAAAATGATTTTGGATTCAAATCACAAAAAAACAAAAAACGGGTAGAGTGAACGCTGGCGCGAATGGCTGCCGCTGCTCGCCCGTACATAAAAAAAAAATCCTCACTGTAAAGTGTGCTTGAGAGTTATTATTATTATTATTATTGTTAGTCTCGCACAGGAGAAATTTACATTTCACAGCAGCAAATTGAAAGAAAGTAAGAGAAAAGGAAAGGAAGAAGTAGAAAAACAATACAGGCGTTGCTGTAGAAGCAGCCACTTTCGCAGCACCATCTTAAAGTCAAAACAACGACAAAAAACAAAATAAAAAAATAATGTGACACTTCAATTTGAGACAGTTTTGTGACATTACCTTTGATTCTTTAAATTCATACTGATCATAGTCCTCTACAACCACAAACAGGTTGTCCACAGACCTCAGCAGGTGAACCTGAGAGAATATTTGATTAAGGGTTAGCTGACAGGCAGAACACAAAAATGTTTTCCCCTTACCAAGCATGCGTCTCACCTGGAAGAGTTTGTCAGTAGTAATGGTGAAGTAAATGCGACCACGGTCTTTGCTTATGCGCGCTTCTACGCCGATCTTCTCGTGAACTTCCTCTGCAGCGGTATGTTCGAACCCCGTGGGCACCGTAGCTCCAATGGTGACACTGATGATGGACTCGACCTTAACAGACTCTTCTTCCGGGGAGAACATATCCGTGGGTCTCCTGTCACAAAATGATGATCATTCAAATGCATGCAGGTGATCGTATGCTACTGTATGCGTCACCCCAAACCTGTCAAAATACTAATGGCTACTTTCTACAAAGCACAACAATGTGCACGGACTGGTGTTTATCCCTTTAAACGTGATTGGTGTGAAGTTTGGTGAATCTTACAATGTAAATGTATTTCAAACGTGTGTGGGGTGTAAAACTGATCAGAATTGTTTAGTGTTAATATACATGAACAACGACCAATTTTTAATCTGTTCTTCGTTATAGAATATTGCCTTATATTTTCCACTACGGATCGATAATTACACTTTAATGTCGGCATAGAATTGCAATGTTACTGAATTGCTATCCATGTTTCATTGCATATGTTAGATTAACTTGCTAATGCTAGTTTAGGAATGCTATAAGGAAGTTATCGCGGGCAAATGGGGACGCCGGTTTAATTAAGTAATGCACTGGTTTCACCAATAACTGTGTCAATGCGATCAATTTACCGTCGCAAGTCGTCAATCCTGAAAGCAATTTTTAAAAGGTGTTTCGAGTAAGCTTGCCAAATAAACGTAGTCGTGCACGAACAGACAGGTTTGCCAGTTCAAGGGAAAAGGCATACTTCCGGTTAAAGACTTTCAGAATGACAATTAACTGTTACGAAACTAAATAATCATTGTAATTAGTGTGGATATTATTCTAAATTTTATGTAGTAAATAAGTCCACTCATATGATATGAGGTTAAAATTATGTAGTCTGTGAATGGGAAAAATGGCTCATATGTATTTTATTCTGTAAATAAAAAAACAAGCAGGAAGTGTGAGGTTAAACTATCCGTGAAGTAATTCGATTTTGTTTCTGTGTAAATTCACGCGAAGCAATCGACAGAGGGCGGCAGACAATAATTCTTGATTCTTGCCATTCTAAAAAGTTTCCAATAAATTAGTTTAAATCAAAGACCAAATTAAATGCTGGAGGGGGCTTTGATTTTTTTCTATCAGTACGACTGAGCAGCTACATAGAAAGAACTACGCACTTCCTAACCAAGATGTATGACAAGAATGCTATTTAAAATATGGACAAAATGCTAGAAATGTGTGTGCTCTTAATTTACAGGTTTTTCATTTTTTTGATTAAACCTGTGCATGCAAAAAGATCCGCCATCGTTACCAAACAATCAAGGGTTTGACAAAACTAAACCCCACTGAAGAAGCCAACATTTGTACATATCTCCTCATGATAATCTTTACATTATTGCAGATATATGACGTATTATGATTAGTTACACACATGCTTCCTCCCTTTCCTCGATTCTATTTTACAAGAATTTGACTGTAGGTTCCATGCATGGTTTCCAAGATGCACTTAAAAAAAAGTCAAAAAGCATATTGGTCTTTGTGCATTACAATCATATACCAACATTCTCCAACAATCAATATAAAAGAATGAAAAGTTCTGAGCAGCAGATGGCTGGTGCGTGCACCATAAACATTAAGCATTGACTCGTCGCTATTTCAGAAGCAACATTTTTCAAGAAGAATTTGGAAAAAACTAATGTATCATTGCTTATTGTACGTGGTAAAACATCAAATATTGATTCACGTGGTCAAGTAGACGACTCAGTTCCAGTGATATGTGGTCACTTTGGCAGTATTTACACAAGAGCGAACTCCATGAGAGCATGTGAGTAATGACAGTATAAATCAAAGTCAAGGTGGCATCGCAGACATCAACGGCGGTTGTCAGCTCCTTGTGAATCCTTGCCTTGGGAACGAATCAGTTCTTACAAATATCCATTGGCGTTTTAGCCTTCAGGCTTATTTGATCCAATGTCCAATAGATTATGGAGAACACTCATGCATTTCACATTTCGCGAACCGAATACAATGATGTGGTGGGCCAGATTCGGCCCCAGGGCCTTGACTTTGGCACCACTGTTCTAAAGTATCAGTCAGTACGCTGACTTGATCTTAAATTTTTAACCATGTCTTCGAAACTTGATGAATATACCTTCACATTGACTATTACACAATGTTACTGATTGTGTACCGAGACTGACGTGCGCGTGCACGGCTGTACGTGATTTTTATCTGACCACGTGACTCTCTCTCTCTCTCTCTCTCTCTCTCTCTCTCTCTCTCTCTCTCTCTCTCTCTCTCTCTCTCTCTCTCTCTCTCTCTCTCTCTCTCTCTCTCTCTCTCTCTCTCTCTCTCTCTCTCTCTCTCTCTCTCTCTCATTTTCAAATTAGCCGCAATTCAATTAGAAAGCACAGAGGCGTCCTGTCATAGTCGTCTTGTTCACATACAGGGAACACGGAGCTATCTCCCCACCTTTTCGTTCCCTCTCCTCCGTCTAATATGTCCACTTTCGAGTTCCTTTGTGGCTTTTGTTTCTCTCTCTGACTCCTCAAACCACCTCCCCGTCGCCACTGCTGGATTAAATTAAAACGAGAACGAGAGAGATAGACAGAGCGATGCAACATCGGACCCGAGTGGTCTCCCCTTACTGATTGCAACGATTGTCTCCAAGCTCAAACCTCTTTTGTTCAACGAGGAAACGGCGCCAAGGTCTGCATCCTCTGCGAGAAACACCGCGCGGAGCCACTGGAGCGCTCGACTTGGAGGCTCTCGGGCATACAACCAGGAGAACCATGTCCTCATCCAGGTTCAAGAAGGATAAAGAAATCATTGCGGACTACGAGACACAAGTGAAAGGTAAGCGCAAGTTCGTCAGTCTCGCACGTTCGTTTGACGAAAAACGCACACACGCCTCACCTTCACGTCGTTGGACTTTTGAAATGGTTGTCATTACTTTTAATGTGAAAGCATTCCCGATTTGAAGCTAAAATCTGAAAATGAGTGACATGACCAACAGATCTCAATACCCCTCACGCGTAATTTCATGTTCTTGTGCATTCATTCGAAGGCTGTTGGATTTTTGTGGTGGGCGATGACATTGTGGTTCACAACCTGCCTCTGCACGCTCGTGTTGCCGGGTAAAATCCTGTGTGGAATAAGTGTAGGGTGGCTGCATGGCTGCACCTTCTTCACCATTTTTGGGGCCCTCTTTTTCTGCTGCTTTCAACACTTGATTCATGAGAGCAGATTGAAAAATTGTTCATCGTGAATGCAATGTGACTCATACATTTTTATTTCATGAGGTGTCAAATGGTTATGGGTGGGTCAGGTTGAGAAATAACCCAACTCTGATCACGTTTTGACACGTTTAGTCATAATTGATCATACTGAGCCGTTATCCTTTATATTGCCAACATGCACTGCTTTATCTTTAAAGCACAACCGACGTCTCCAGACAAGTTGTGTCCATAATTTGTAAAATGGCTTCAAATGACTTCTACTGAGCGTATTTTAAAAAGATTCCACAGCATATAGCTATATTTTACGTTTTAAGACTCCCACTGAATATTCAGGAAGTCTTGTTTTTGAGTTGGTGACGAGTCCGTACATGACGTCACTAAAGGAACGCCCCCTGACCGAAAAAAAGACACATTGTAGCAGTCCTTCCATCACGTCAATGTATTTTGCTGTATTGTTTGGTCTGAAAACCTTGTGTTGCACCCAAAAGCCACCAGAAAAGGGTGTCCAAGCTCCATATACGGAATTTATCAGCCTGTGGAAACGGAGGTGGACACAGGAGGTTGCCATTTTGTGCCTCTTTTCTGGTGATCGTTTCTCCCCAATGTTGCCTCAAAATGGCATGGAATAGATTCTTTAATCGATTGCAAACATGTATGCTTTCCTCTTCAGAACTATTTGAATCATATTCATAACTGGAGGTGTAACAAGAAAGCATATTCTCCGAATCTGAGGCCATTGTTTTGATTCTCAAGCAATGAAAGACGTCTTGGCTTGATGTCACAAACTGGGGGCGGGACTTTCTGAAAATGCAGATTTTGGACACTTTAAGTCATTTTTATTGGTGTTTTGCATTTGAATAAAAATATCATACTGCGTGTTTTGGGTAATTTAGATGCGATAAAACGTTTTTCTGATGTCAGTTAAGAAACAACAAAGTGACGTCGGTTGTCCTTTAAGGATGTTTTAGTCAGTGAGCTCACTGTGAATCAGAAATAGGGCTGATTTTATTCATTTAGCGGACATAACTTGTGATTGTGTATTATGTATCAAATCTGTTTGTTATTTTGCAGTGTGACATAGAAACTATTTGAGTCACCTGTAATCTATTGGATCTCACTTAGATCTTTATAGAGCCATTAGAGGTGCTAAGAAAAAAACGATAGCAATAGATTGCTCCACTGACTTAAACAATGAAGGGGGACATGTTTTTTTTTTCAGAATCGGAATCAGAATCATTTATTGGCCAAGTGTGTAGAACACACAAGGAATTTGTGTGTATAGTTGTGTATCTATTTCTACTATATTCATGGATGAAGGTAAGTGGTACCTCTCAGGAATAACTGTGCAAAGTATAAAGGAGAGTTAAAATGATCAGTGGCAGAATGAAATATGATTACAGTTGGGGCGGAAAATTTGTGAACCATTTTAAAGTAAATGTATCAGTCGCTATATTTGTAGTGCAACACGTGTGCAATTATGCAGCAAAGTGTCTGATGCTAGAGATTATTTTGTTCAGTAACAGTGGTACTAGTGTGAGAGCTACAATGATTAAAACGGGATGCTGTTACACTGGGGTGTGCAAAATTGCAATGAGGCACGATACAGTTATATTGGGTTACTGTTTAGAAAGTTAATGGTCGAGGGGGAAGACTGTTTAAATGTCTGGTGGATTTGGTGCGCATCGATCATTAGCGTCTACCTGAGGGTAGTAGCTGGAAAAGGTGGTGGGCAGGATGTTTCAGTTTTGACCATCCTTGCATCAGTGATTCATTTCATATGCCACCCTTTTGTTTTCACCCCATGCTATGTCTAGCCCGTTTTGCATTCGCCAGGGTCCTTGAACGACTCGCGGAGCAGGGATGCTAATTTATGGATAATTTGTCATTCACCACTGGTGCGGTACATCGACTGCAGGCATTGGGGGGGGCTCTCCACCTCCTCCTAACAATGGCCTTGTTTGAGATGAACCAGCCTAGTGAGTAAGCTCTAATGAGATTCACATTGGAAATTGCACCAGTCATGTTGTGATTTATGGCTTAATGGTTCATGTGGACATGGCAGAAGGGGTCCTTCTCATCCAGGTGTCATTGATTGGGCCGTTCCAAGATCACGAGGTTGCTTTATTATGTATGGGGCCTAATAAATGAGTGACACAAATGCACCCAAAAAATGGTAGTTCAATAGCAAAGCAGAATTTGGCAATTGCCAAGACAAGCGAAGTGAACTTCATTCTTATACAGTAAAGTCTCGTTATATCGATATCTAAGGGAGTCCGAAAAAATATCGATATAACCAGGACTATCGATATATCCAACCCTGTTTGCATGTAATTTTTTCCGTGCGTGCATAGAAATAGTATCGATATAACCGGGACTATCGATATATCCGATATCGATATAACGAGACTTTACTGTAATTGTAAAGCGCAACAAAACTGCAAAGCTAAATAAATCCTCCTTCGCTTTATTCAAGCCATTCACGGAACCACATCGGACATTTCTATTTCAATAGCGAGGCTGGTTAACTATGCTTGGCTTGGAATGCCGTACGCTTGTAGCACCGCGGAGCTCTGCCCGCTTTACATTTTAGTGGCTTGCATTTGAGCTGTACACACTTCCCCTAATTTGCTTGTAGCAAACTCAAGGCCTCCAAGGCCTCTGAGAGCTTGTTCTGTTTTTTTTTTTTCAAAATACAATGCGATACATACATTGGTTTACATAGCGCTTTAACAACAGCTGAAACTGGAACAAAGCACTAACATGGAAAAAAGAAAATGCTGCCTCCATGTGGAAGGGAAAATATTGCCAGAGGTCTGGCCAGTGTTTTATCGGCACCCTAGCAAGAAAAAACAAAACCCGAACAAATTCGGGAATGGCCCTCTACGTCTTACAGTATTTTCAATTCCCAAATAAATTCAGGAATGGCAGTGAATGAGTTAAAAAATGCAAATTAACATTTTTTTTTCTTGGTCATGGACATCACGATGACTCAGAATTTTTCTCTCTCTCTCCTTCTCTCTGTATATATAAAATTAGCCTTAGCAGGTTTATCGATTCTGACATTTTTTTTCGTGGCTACTATCATTAAGATGGAGCACTCATTTGTTTGATTGGAGTGCACTCAAATTTGGCTCCAGTCAGGTTTCCTGGCTCTGGGAGTAGTGTCTATCTTTTTTTTTTTTCATTAAAAAAAAAAAAAAAAACAGTTTTCGCCATTTTTAAAGCTATCGTAGACTACAAGTTATTTTGTATGTTTTACTGCAAGAGTCAAACGGGTTCTTTGATCTGGAAAATAAATAAAAGCTGTAGTTTTGAGATGACACACACACACACACACACACACACGCACACGCGAGGTGTTTCTGACAAGGAAGCGTGTTTTGACACTTTTACGGTTCTGTGTGACTTCCTCTCTGGAAACTGCTTTGTCTCCATGGAAGGCAGAGAAATCATTTGGTGTCACTTTAGGAATCCTTGAGTCCTCTAAGCTAAGCCATGATAAAGCTTATATTCAAAAATTAAGAACCTGACTGGACTAACATCTACGCACACAGATATGTATGTGGGTAGCTTTGTGACACTCATTCAAATCCCAATTCGCTTCACAACCGATTCGTGAGCACATTCCTACCGCAAACAATTTTTGTTGTAAAAAAAAACCTTGCGACACAAGCTGGCAAATTCCATTGACTCCAATTGACAGAGACAAATCACCATCTACACTCTCACTCACACATCTATGAACAATTTCAAGTGTTCAATCGGCCTGCCATGCATATTTTTGGAATGTGGGAGGAAACCAGCGTACCCATAGAACACCCACGCAAGCACAGGGAGAACATGCAAACTCCACATAGGAAAGAGGCTGCCGGGATCAAACCCGAGACCTCGCCATTGTGAGACTGACGTGCCAACTAGTCAACCACTGACCCGCCCCCCTCGACGATCGGCCACCCATCAAACTAGATGCAAAACACTCCCTTTTGTGCTATAATTCACGGGTTGTGTCTTTCAGTGTGCAGAAGGCCAGTGATGGAGGCAGCTGCCGCTTTTTAACCGGCTATTTGTGCCACAGATAATCAGGCTTTTCTTTGAATGACAAAGATTAGCTTTTCGCACGGCCTCAATCGTCTTTAAGGGTTGTGCGCCGGCATTCATAAAGTGGAAAAGTGTTCATTTAACATAGAAGTGGTGTCAATCGCATTGTATTTCTGGGTGTCAGTTGGTTCATGTTCACGCTTTGACATAAACACATTCAGTTGTTTCGTTGAGCTCATTCATCAAACACCGTCCCAAGAAACATTTAATCCCTTCAAGAAGATGTATGAAGTGGTACAAAAAGTTTCATTCACACCTAATGACTTAAATTAAGCCAAACAATGATTACATTCGTTCTTTTTTCACAAAAATAAGTCAACAATTGTCTGACTGAAAAAAAAGACACATTAAAAATGTCATCTTGTTTATTCTTGTAGGATACTTCCCAATTTTTAAAATGAATTCTGAAACAAAAGGAATGAGTAATTTCAGTGCTTGGGCTAACTCAGGTTTTTATGACAGGGTGCAATTCTTTTGAAAATGATCTTAACATTTTTGAAAGTAACATTTGTATATGTTGTTCAATTTTTAAAATTATTTGTAATCCAAGGGAACAGCATATCCAGCAAGTAACAGCGGTCAGATGTCTATAGTATTAGAGGGGAGGCCACTATTGGAATAAATTTATTTTGTGGCACGTCAAGTATGTTCAAATATACTCAAAAACTAGCTATTTGGTGTCTATTAGCAATCTAACTAACTCGCTGGCTACTAGCTAGGTATTTTCTGTATATTAGCAATCTAACTAACTAGCTGGCTACTATCTAGCTAGCTATCTATTTGCTATCCATCAAGCTATCTATCTACATCGCTACTATTAACTGGCTAATAGCTAGCTAGCTTTCTATCTATTTGAGTTATTCCGGGTTGAGTGAACGCTGGCGCCTGTGGCTGCCGCTGCTCACCCACAGAAAAACTGATCCTGTGACTGTAAAGTGACATTGAGAGTTTTAAAAGGTGCTTAGAAATGAAAATTATTATTATTATTATTATTATTATTATTATTATTATTATTATTATTATACATGCAGTTACTGAAAAAAGAAAAGATGTGACCAATTACAGTGAGACCTCAATTTACGAACTTAATTGGTTTCCCAGACAGAGTGTGTAAGGCGAAAAGTGTGTATCTCAAAAAAAAAATTCCCATAGGAAACCATAAAAAACGGAATAATCCGTTCCCGGTTTTCCATAAAATATACTTTTCAACTAAATAAGCCTTAAAACTACAGACAACATACCTTAATCTATGTACAATAAATGTGCTATTGTATTGTAATGAAAGAAATACACTGCATTGTATCATAAAGTCACTTTATTTACATTTGTGATGGTCATTTATGGCTTGATGGAATGGCGTTGGAGGTCGAAGGTCAAAGGGAATTACATGAGGACTGTAATTAAAGAAATAAACTGTGCTGTAAATTAAAGTTTTATTTACCTTTTTGATGGTCGTTGATGGCTTATGGAAGGAGAGTCACCTTCCATAAGGACTGTTGGCGCTGTTTGGTCGTGTGCTTCCGCCGAAGATCACTCCGCCAGCCGTGGTGGGTGTGTATTATGAAAATAGTGCTTATTATAAGGTTTAATTTTCATAAATTAGACGTTTGTAAGACGAAAAGTTTGTAAGTTGAGGTGTTTGTAAGTTGAGGTCTCACTGTACCTGTTTTCTGAACCTGAGGCATAATTAGTTTTTACCTCATCCCCAAGCAACCGCAATGTCATTTTCAGTCAATAGCAAGTGGCAAAATGTTTGTTACCTGAGATGGAAAAAAAACCCAAAAGAAATTCATATTTACCTTGACATCCCTTTCAAGTTAAGTAGGAAAAGAGCCGTTTTAGAGGTCGCCAATAACGCATGAAACAGGGACATGTACAGAAATAACTCTGCGGTGACTTTGAAAGTATTTTCATAATTAGTGAAGTTCAGTCACTCTCGTAAGGTTTGGGACCCGCGAGCTTGACTTTAATATGAAGTGGGAGTCTCCTCCCCAGTACTCCTAAGGATAATTAAAATAACACATCTTATTTGCAGCTTGCAAAAATATCTTTTAGCCACCTCTCAGGGTGAAGATCGAACCATGTGAACTTAATTCAAATATGTGTTAAAAAGCACCAAAGGCTTATGTGTTGATGTTTTATCCAATTAAAACCGTGACACTCTTCTTTTGATGAATAAACTACCTGTTTAATTACGTGTTAGCAATATTACAAAACAAATCACTGAAATTGCAATCAAATGTACGAATGATATACAATATAGTAAAAATTAAGTCATTCACTGCCAGACGATGTGCAAAAACGTGTCCACTTCAGTGCCAGGGTTTTTGTCATTTTCACTCAAATTGCAGGACCCACAGAATGTTGAGTTTTAGGACTACATAAACATTCAACGCAGCGTTAGAAACCTTAGACTCTCTTCTTTGATCAGAAAGAAGAAAGAAGAGTTAATTCTTAAGTTACATGGGTCTGGAGGTATCTGAGCTTGAAATGGGGATGGCTGTACAAAATACTATACAATACAATACATATGTTTTGATTTATATAGCGCTTTAACTGAAGCTGAAGCTGTAACAAAGCGCAAAAATGGACAAAAGGCTGCCCCTTTGTGGAAGGGGAAAAAAAAAACATTGCCAGAGGTCTGACCACCGCATTAACTGCACCCCCGCAAGAAAAACAAAAACCCGAACAAATTCGGGAATGGCGCTCAACGTCACACTTTTCAATTTGCGAATAAATTTGGGAATGAGCCATTGAGTTAAGGAATTCTGCATGACGGACACATACAGTAAAGTCTCGTTAAATCGATATCGGATATATCGATAGTCCCGGTTATATCGATACTATTTCTATGCACGCACGGAGAAAATTACATGCAAACAGGGTCGGATATATCGATAGTCCCGGTTATATCGATATTTTTTCGGACTCCCTTGAATATCGATATAACGAGACTTTACTGTAATTAGCAATTTCTGATGTGCTGTCAAATCGCACATTTTTAATGCTTACAACAAATCAACCATTTTCTCAAAAAAAGGTTCCATACACATTTTGATTGCTTTATTAGACTGAGTGGGACATTCAACAGATGCTGTCCTTATCGCTAGCATTAGCTTAGCCATGAGCACACTCCTGGGACCCCACAACCCAGAGTCCATTTCTACTCTTATCCAGTCGTCATTTAGATGCTCATTGAGTTGAGTTTACTTCAGTATTTTAATTGTCTTTTTTTCCTAATAAGGTTTCGTTATTAACAGCAAAGGCACTTTTTATTCAAATCATGCAAGCATAACAAAACACAAATGTCAGCTACTTTATTTCAGTCAGCCTTTGTCCATAATTATGCTTCCAGTGTGTTAAAACAATTATTTTATACACATTTTCTAGTGTTCATTGAAGTAATACAACATCCACTTTAGCCTCCCGTTGTGTATCCATAGTCAAATGCCGCACACACCCAAAGAGTTGACACGGGACAGGTCTGTACAAGTCTACAAAAATGAATTCCTTTGGCTTGGCTTTAACTCTTTAGGGCGGATGTGTTCTTTGTGTGTTATTTTTTTTTTCTCTCATGCGCTTCTGCCAAAAATATTGTACCACACTCAAATGGCAACATGGCTCCTCACAGAAGGGAAGTCTATGAAATAATGTTCGTTTACAACTGAATTGCAACTACGGTGAGACCTCAACTTACAAACACCTTATCTTACAAACTTTTGGTCTTACAAACTTCAAATTTATGAAAATTAAACCTTATAATAAGCACTATTTTCATAATACACACCCACCACGGCTGGCGGAGGGATCTTCGGCGGAAGCACACGACCGAACAGCACCAGAGGTTAAGTTATCAACAGTCCTTATGGAAGGTGACTCTCCTTCCATAAGCCATCAACGACCATCAAAAAGGCAAATAAAACTTTATTTTACAGCACAGTTTATTTCTTTAATTACAGTCCTCATGTAATGCGCCTCTCTTTCCAAACAGCAATTCCGTTTGACCTTCGACCTCCAACGCCATTCCATCAATGACTATCACAAATGCAAATAGTGTCTTTATGATACAATGCAGTGTATTTCCTTCATTACAATACAATAGCACATTTATTATACATAGAATAAGGTATGTTGTGTGTAGTTTTAAGGCTTATTTAGTTGAAAAGTATATTTCATGGAAATCCGGGAACAGATAATTCCCATTTTAATGGTTTCCTTTGGGATTTTTTTTTTCGATACACACTTTTCACCTTACACGCTCTGTCTGGGAACCAATTAAGTTCGTAAGTTGAGGTCTCACTGTAGTAGGGTTGCAGTTACTCTTAAATGGAACAAGTTACGACAAATGAAGCTGCAGGAGTCCTATAAATCGTTTTATTGACGCTATAAAATTCCAGACCAAATATACATTATGGTTTCCATTCAACTAAACAAGATTTAGTCAGCAAAAGGTTCAAATCTTTTCAGATGATTACCGAAATGGCCTCTTAATTAAGCACCTGCTAATTACTGTGGGCCATTAGCAGTTATGTCATGCGGTTGCTTCATTTTACAACCGTTCATTTTATTTTGGTTTAATTTGGTGTTCAAGGGGAAGCAGTTGCTTTTTGTCCACATAAGTTACCTCATACGCTTCATATTTCTACTCACTTTTCCTTGTCTCTCACACACGTGACTTCTCAGCTCATGCTGCCACCTCTCCTCGTAAGATACACTCCATCTCTTCTCCAATAAGATGCTCCCGAGGGGACGGTTGCACACCCATGTTGCTATGGAAACATGTTTCCTAACCCCATTGAGTTGCATTCTGGATACAGCGCTGACAGACAGCTTTGGGGCGTGTTCCTGGTTGTGGCTCACGCCGGGGCATCCGGCTCATATAACTTGCGAACATGCTAACGTTTCCAATGATAAAAGCGTCTGAGAGAAAATCAAGGTGGATTCTTTAGCACCTGCAACACGAATCAGAACAGTTGGTCCATATCTATAGTGACTGTACTGCAATACTTTTTGGAATTCAAGTACAGGGATACATCAGCTTACGAACTTAATCAGTTCCCATAAAGTGTTTGCAAGGCGAAAAGTTTGTCTGCCAAACATTTATTTCCCATAGGAAACAATTAAAAATCCCCATAAAACATAATTTTCTCCTAAATAAGCCTTAAAACTGCACACAATATACCTTAGTTTATGTATCATAAATGTGGTATTGTATTGTAATTAAAGAAATAAACTTTACTGTATAATAAAGTCATTTTATTTACCTTTGTGATGGTCGTTGGTGTAGTTGCCTCTTGATGATATCTGAGTGAAGTTGACATGCTTTCTCGGCGATAATACCCTCATTCACACTGTCCCCTGCTAGCTGCTTTTTGTTAATCCAAATCAAGTTTTTCAACTTCTTCTATTGCCTGAGACCGTTGCTTAGACAAAACCGAAACACCCTTAGCCACGTAGCAATAGTCGACTTAGCATACTGGTACTGGGAAGCTAACTTGCACAAACGCACACCTCGTTCGTGTTTTTCGATGATCTCCTTCTTCTGCTCGACCGTAAATTTCTTTTCTGTCCTCTTCATCTTAACACTATCCTTTAGTGGGGTCTTTTTTGGTCCCATAATAGCAAAAGTACTCCACTCGATAACAAACCACGTCTGCACTCAAAGAAAGGGGCTGTTCGACCATATGGCTTGGTGTTCATCTGCCGAAAACTAGTTCGTTAGCCAAGACTATATTCTCGCGAATTTAATGTTCGTGAGGAGAAACGTTCATTAGCTAAAGCGTTCGTAAGCTGAGGTGTCACTGTATAAGGATGTATAAACAATGGCCGCAGACGAGCTGACATGATGATGACCTCTTGTCACCCGTTAATTTGCTCTCAGCTCCTCTTATCATTGAGAGTGGGAACAGGCAAGATGGAGTGACGAAGTGCACGTCTTTGTGAATCCAACGCGGCCTTTATCATTGCGGGATAGAAAAACAGCCCAGAGCAGTAGAAGATTAGCTCAAGGACTTGCTATTGTGAAATTGGTGAGAGGAAGGCACAGAATGTGAATCAAAGGTCTGGATAAAGGTTGCTCTAACATACGTGCCATACTTTTCATGTGTATTTAGCTCGGCAGTCTAAAGCTCAGATACCACTGAACAGAGTCGAGGATTTAAATTGTGAATTTGGCTCAGAGTCGCTTGTCTGTCATGTGCATGTGTCTTTATATTCTGGGCATTTTTGAAGGCTTCCGTCAAAATAAATGCGTAGGATTTTGTACACCCGCAGTGGAACATCGATAGTTAAAACCCGCAAATTTGAATTTCAAAGGTTTTTCTGATGGAAAAACAAGGGTACCTCAACTCTCTAGATACAAAATAGAGGTAGCGGTGTAATGGGAATTTAATGAAGGAATTAATTCCAGTTTAAATGGTTAACTTCTTTATAAAACATTCATAGCATCAACGGGTGAGCAGTAGCGCTGACAGCGAGGAGACAACAACTGAAAAAAAATTGTCATCCATGATTCAACGATGAAAACTGTGAAGTCGTTTCACAGCATATACAAACTGTGACGTAACGCGCAATTCTTCGTGGCCGAAGCATGCCAGGAATCGTTAGCCAGAATTTGAATTGTAGACAAGGCTGCATTGTGTGTTGCTGTTATCGATGCAGCCTTTTTCAAAATATGTACTTGGCCACTTTACGATTAGTTCAATTCAGTGGCACTTGATTCAACAGTCGAGTTGACTCATCAGTGATTACAAGAACCCATTTGGCTGCGGTGATTATTTGAGTGAGATACTTTTGTTTTGCCTAGTTTGAAGCATCGTTGAATCTTGATGAATCATCAGAGCTCTGTGTTGACGTTTGACAGTATATTGTTGTCACTTTCTCCACACACAAAAACAAAACAAAACAAAAAACTAATCACTTCCATTACCACTGAGGTGCCTTCACGCTTTTATAATGATATGCACATCATTTAAAGGACAACCGACGTCTCTGGACAAGTTGTGTCCATAATTTGTAAAATGGCTTCAAATGACTTCTACTGGCCGTATTTTAATAAGATTCCACCGCATATAGCTATATTTTACGTTTTAAGACTCGCTCTGAATATTCAGGAAGTCTTGTTTTTGAGTTAGTGACGAGTCCGTATGTGACATCATGAAAGGACCGCCCCCTGACCGAAAAAAGACACATTGTAGCAGTCCTTCATCAACGTCAATGGATTTTGCTGTACATGTTTGGTCTGAGAACCATGTTGCACCCAAAAGCCGACAGAAGAGGGCATCCAAGCTCCATATAAGGAATTTATCAGCCTGTGGAAGCGGAGGTGGCCACTGGAGGTTGCCATTTTGTGCCTCTTTTTTTTGGGTGAGACATCTCCCCTCAATGTTGCCTCAAAATGGCACATATAATTCTTTAATCGATTGCAAACATGTATGCTTTCCTCTTCAGAACTCTTTGAATCATATTCATAACTGGATGTGTAACAAGAAAGCATATTCTCTGAATCTGAAGCCATTGTTTTGATTCTCCAGCAATGCAAGACGTCTTGGCGTGACGTCACGAACTGGGGGCGGGACTTTCTGAAAATGCCCAATTCGCAGCTCAATTTTTTTGCAGATTTTGGACACTTTAAGTCATTTTTAATGGTGTTTTGCATTTGAATAAAAATATCATACTGTGTGTTTTGGGTATTTTAGATGCTATAAAACGTTTTTCTGATGTCAGTTAAAAAAGTGACTTTGGTTGCCCTTTAAGTGTTTTGTCATTTTGACTGACATCCAAAGAAGAAGAAAACAATCAAAATAATTGAAACACAACTATTCTATGGTGCCCAACAGAATTTGGTCAAAAGGCAACCACGTATGGGGTTTTCGTCCTTGGAGGTCAAAAGTCACATTGTTGATAGATCCTCCCTTTGTTTCTAGCGGTTTTCCGGTTCTGTCAGAGGACCAATGTCCTCTGTATGTCCAGGAAACAATGTTGAGGAGCAGCTGTTCGAACAATCGAGAGACCTGCAATCAGTTGATTGAAATAGCATGAACAATTGACCTTCATCCCGACGTGACATGTTTAAAGTGTAATTTTAAAATTCTGTGATTTTTGAGACAGTATTATTATACTACTCAGGTGTACCTAATGTTGTGAAGCCTGATTAATGCCATCATGTCAACCTGCAATCGATTTAGTGTAGCGTAAAATAAATGCACACGATAGACAAACATTTGAGTTTTTCTTTAGTAACCACAACATAGTTCATCTAACTTTTCAACCTCAACGCCTCCAACCCCTGCCCCCACCTCCCCGCCATGCCCCAAACAGATAGCAGATGTCTCCATCTCTTTAAAAAAAAAACAGTACACCGCAGGTCTGCTATATAGCACATTTGACAATAAGGTTTACTCGAACTTGCTAAATAGCAGGCAGATTAATCAACGCCTTTCGATGTTTGATGTTTGCTCAAATTCAATGAGGCCTCTTTTGATTAAGACGATGTGCACGTTTATAGAGTTCTTAATTCATGAATGAACAAATTTGTGTCACGATTTGCAAGGTGGTGGTGGTGGCGGACCCCCAAAGAAGCAGGGTGGAGGGATAAGCAGGGTGTAATAAGGAACAAAATCTCAAACAAAATAGTCATCAGAACAAAAAGGTCCAAAGTAGCAAACAAAACCACAAGTAACACATGACAAGGTGAAACAAACAATGACCCGACACTGAATGGTCGTGCCGGGGGTCCTTTTAACCGCCACTGATTAAAAATGTGGGCTGCAGATAGGGCCCTACAGTGCCACGCGTGGGTCGCAAACCAAAAACGTTAGTTTGATTTGTTTGTTTTCCCTTTCCCTCAAAATATAGCCTCACTATGTTATACCAAGAAACAATGGCTGACAAATTATTTTAGTCTTCTTCACTATAATTGTTGACATTCATTCTCGTCATTATTCTAAACCACACTTGAGGGACAACCAGCGAGCATTTGTCACTTTGTAGAAACCACAACTAATGAAGCCCTCCAAGATCTGGGAATCATTCTACACAGAAGCTGAGGATTTTTAACACACTTTTTATTTGGGTGACCTATTTTTTTCAAGCTTTTATTGAATCTAGTGCTAAAGCGCGTCTTTCAGATTTCCCCCACTTTTTTTGTTGAGTTTTCTAGTGACTTCCCTCTCACTCACCCACACCACTGTCACATTTTTCCTTTTGCCTTGCTTGATGTTATTTGCTTTTTTTAAATGGCAATTACAACACAAAATGGGAAGAGAGCAATTGTGGGAATAAGAGGAATTCCCAAAGAAGCTGTGAAGTCCCGTCCCCTTTCTCTCTATGCAGCAGTTGGGCACGCTTTGAAAACCCTGCAAATCTGTGAAGGGAAAGGGAGCCCCCCCCCTGCATGAAAGCAAGGGTTGGGACGCTGGTTAACCGCAGGGTCGAAGCAGGCTGCCCCGATTTGAACATCACAGGCAGAGCGTGGTTCGGCTCCTCTGCACAAAATCACTGCTGCACTCCAAATCACAAGCTTCCTCTGGGCCTGTGTTTATCCACAAGGAGGGCTTGGCTGACCAAAATGACACCCTCAAAAGCGTGGAAACGTCGCATGTGTCACCAATCAGTAACTCGTCCTTTTGGCTAAGAAAACGCGGCACTGAATGAACATCATTGAGGATGCCATTAGATGAGTTGCTTTAGCGATGCTATTAAATGTCCTTAAAATCTGCACGGATGGCCAAAAAAAGCCTATTTTCAAGAAATGATCATTTTTTTTAAAGAAGAATTTGATTCAGATGTGAAAATACACACTAAGGATAAAGCATATTTACATTTTCAATAATTCTATTAAAAATTAATGCCCTCTGAGATAGATAAAAGACGATGGATTTTTCTGATGGACCCAGGACCGTTTCGTCTTGTTATGATGTATAGAGTGTATCATTGTGGAAATACTCGACTCCTCTAAAACACACTCACACATTTTAAGATACTTTTCAGTCTTCCTGAGCACTTGTTCTTACCCTCTTAGACATTTCTTGAATTATTGCCAAGCATGCTTTTTTTTAAAAAAAAATATATTTGTCATTTCCAATGAAAGTTTACTGTAAAACCGAAACACAAAATGTTCACCTAAAACATATAATTTCTAGTCTACTATCTTAACGCTAACATGTTACTGTAAATAGAAATGTCACGCTTTGCAAGGTGTTGGTGGTGGTGGACCCGGAAAAAAAAAAAGCCTTTAGGAGGGAGGAGCGTTGTGTATTTGACAAATTGTATTAAATAAAATCAACAGGAACAAAATCTTAAACAACAGTCATCAAAACCGAAAGGTCCACAGTAGCAAACAAAACCACGAGTAAAACATGACAAGATGAAACAAATGTGACGGGGTGATACAAACAATGACTTTTGTTAACAAAGTGACTTTTGTTAATGAAAATGTCAAGATGCAAAATGTAAAAATACAGTGCTACTCGCAGCTCCGTGTTTCCTGAACGCAACACACTTATAGCTGCTTTGCCTTTGGCTATTGCCTCGCATCTTCCTGGCAGCAGACAAAGCTACTGGCAGGTCTTCTCTTTGGGTATAACAACTACTATAATAAAAGGTGTACAACTCAAGATTTGGATTTACCTGAATACTGCAACAAAAAAAAACCACCCAAAATTCCAATTTGTTGGACCGCAAACCGTGAACATGGCTTCACTATATTAACACACTTTTTTCATGATCTCATGCTTTGTCATAGTGTCATAGTTGTCACTTGGAGATTTTCTCTTCACACAAAGTGTTATGACATGTTGACAGAAACTACAAACGCACGTCCTGATTTTTAATCCTTCAATCTGGTTGTAAGAACAGCCCAGAAGGTGCAAAAGCGTAGACGTCTCATTTGGTTCAGTCGTGAGAGCAAACGTGGGTTTATGTGATAGTAAAGCACTGATATTTCATAAAATAAAATATAGGAGTTCTGGGATCGCTCCTCACAGTCATGTTGGATTGAGACGGTGCTTTTGTTCTGCAAAATGGATCTTTTTCTCTTTCTCGGGGTGGGATCGGTGATTGCGGCTGATGACAGCTCTACAAAGAGGAGTCGGGTTTCTCTGGTGGGTTCCCAATGGCATAAGTAGCTGCAGCCTGCTTGGCAGCATCAGGTTGCTCTTGAGGAGAAATTTTATTCCACCAGCCGTGGAGCACATACGCTTCTCATTTTATGCTTCTTACACATGTTAAATGAGTAGACTTTCTTTTATGTTCAATTATGCATGGGGAGATATTTTAGAGCCTGTATTACTGCTTAAAATGAAAGGTGTTGCTCTACTTACACAGTACATTATATGCAAACGGTGTAATTATCACACGCTTTACATTTGTAATTTGAAAGGACTATTTTGTGTGTTTATTGTCTTTGTAAGATCCGGTAAATTGAATTATTATTAGCTGGGCTCGCAGGGTGGGGGCAGGGGGTTATATGCAGCCATCTATTTTCTATGGCATTTATGGTCGTCACGGTTACGGAGGAGTTGAAGTCTCGGGTCATAGCTCATGGCACAGAGCAAACAACCATTCACGCTCATATTCACAGCGATAGACAATTTAGTGTTTTCGAAGCCAAAGAGGAGATTTGAACAGTCTTAACTGCGGGGCAGTGTTTGCTATACAGTGAGACCTCAACTTACAAACACCTCAACTTACAAACTTTTTGTCTTACAAACGTCAAATTTATCAGAATCAGAATCATCTTTATTGCCAAGTATGTAGAACATACAAGGAATTTGTTTCCGGCAGAACACACACACACAGATTTATGAAAATTAAACCTTATAATAAGCACTATTTTCATAATACACACCCACCACGGCTGGCGGAGTGACTTTATGATACAATGCAGTGTATTTCTTTCATTACAATACAATAGCACATTTATTATACATAAAATAAGGTATGTTGTGTGTAGTCTTAAGGCTTATTTAGTTGAAAATGATATTTTATGGAAACCCGGGAACTGATTATTCCCATTTTAATGGTTTCCTATGGGAATTATTTTTTTGAGATACACACTTTTCGCCTTACACACTCTGTCTGGGAACCAATTCAGTTCGTAAGTTGAGGTCTCACTGTATATTGTGTCAACGCTCCTGTTTCTTTCTTTATTTTCTGTCTTGGTATTCCTTTTCGAAAGCTATCTTCGTTTGGGGTCAAGACGAGTGGAGGCAACTGATGGGGGGGGGGTTTCTTGACAATAATGGGTTTTTAATGCCCACATTAGTCTAAAGACGGCATTGTCATGAATATTACGATTGTGGAGTCCATCCGTTTTAAGCTATCTCAGGGGGTGGCCATTTTGCCATTTTTTTTTGTCAACTGAAAATGACCTCGTAGTTACTCAGGGCTCAGGTATTGTCGTTACGACTCACCTGTTTTCTGAAGATGAGATATGATTAGTCATTACCTGAGCCCTGAGTAACTACGAGGTCATTTCCAGTCGACAAAAAGTGGCAAAATGGCCGCCCTTTGAGGTGGGGAATAACAGGTGGATTTTACGCAATTAATTCATATTCTCCAAACGCAATCAAAGTTGTGTGTTTAGACAAGTGGGGCTACAGAAAGCACCTTATTGTTCAGAAACATTTGTAAAGAGATTTGCTTTAGTCCTCCCATTGAACCTTCAACTCAAAATTCGCGTTTGTGCCTGAAGGAGAGAACTAGAATGAAGCAACTGAAAATTAGCTTCAGGGTGCAAAATGACTGTTTTTTTGTTTTTCTTGGACAGAAATCCGCAACCAGTTGGTGGAGCAGTTTAAATGCTTGGAACAACAATCGGAATCCCGCATCCAGTTGCTGCAAGACCTGCAGGAGTTTTTCCGTCGCAAGGCAGAAATTGAACTGGAATATTCCCGCAGTTTAGACAAACTCTCCGAGAGGTTTTCCTCCAAAATCCGCAGCTCCAGGGAACACCAGCAATTCAAGTACGTCCGCCGTCGTTTTTTTTTCACCTCTGTTCTTGGTCGACCTGTCCTCTTCTGAACCGTACGTAGTACTTATGCCTATGCCCTGTTTGGTTACGGTGCAGAAAATAAAATCTTAAATTGTATTTATGATCCAAACTGGAGTATCGGTGATAAAAACCAACATCTTTAAAAGGTTAGCTCGCCGAGGCATATTCAGCAGTACACGGCTCGTTAAAGAAGCTCTGTGCGGACAACACATTTGCTGGACTCGGTATGCTTTAGTTCAGCACTTGACATTATACATAAAGGCCTTTCGCTCATTCTATCAAATCACATCGAAATATGTCACAGATGCTCCACAATAAAAGTTGTGAATTGCTTTTTCATTCATTCTATGTTAACCGAGCATGCTTTTTTTTAACCTGAAGAATACTGCAAACACAAGGAGTGCTTACCAACAGGAGCGCCCAAACTAGGAATCAAACCCAGAATCTCTTAAATGTTAGGCAAAAGTGGAAACCACAATTCCATATTGCGGCACTACAATTTTCATGTAGCAAGTAGTCAATTAAAGGACAACCGATGTCACTTTTTTGTTTTTTAACTGACATCAGAAAAACGTTTTATCGCATCTAAAATACCCAAAACACGCAGTATGATATTTTTAGTCAAATGCAAAACACTGACTTAATGACTTAAAGTGTCCAATATCGGCAAAAAATTGAGCTGCGAATTGGGCATTTTCAGAAAGTCCCACCCCCAGTTCGTCACGTCACACCAAGACGTCCTGTATTGCTGGAGAATCCCAACAATGGCTTCAGATTCGGAGAATATGCTTTCTTGTTACACATCCAGTTATGAATATGATTCAAATAATTCTGAAGAGGAAAGCATACATGTTTGCAATCGATTAAAGAATTTATTCCATGCCATTTTGAGGCAACATTGGGGCAACAATGGATCACCAGAGAAGAGGCACAAAATGGCAACCTCCATTGGCCACCTCCGCTTCCACAGGTTGATAAATTCCTTATATGGAGCTTGGACTCCCTCTTCTGGCGGCTTTTGGGTGCAACACGGTTCTCAGACCAAACATGTACAGCAAAATACATTGACGTGATGGAAGGCCGTTACAATGCGTCTTTTTTACGGTCAGGGGGCGGTCCTTTCATCTCGTCACGTACGGACTCGTCACCAACTCAAAAACAAGACTTCCTGAATATTCAGAGCGAGTCTTAAACCGTAAAATATAGCTATATGCGGTGGAATCTTATTAAAATACGCTGAGTAGAAGTCATTTGAAGCCATTTTACAAATTATGGACACAACCTGTCCGGAGACGTCGGTTGTCCTTTAAAATTTGGTGCAAATGTGAATAAATATCCTTTTTTTCCTAATCTTTTTTGTTGCATTGAAAGCCTTACGGCAGGAACTAGAAATATGTTATAGTACTGTAAATGTTTTATGACATTCAAATTTACGGCAATGCGCATTTGCCCTCGCTGGCAAGTCTAGTATACGTTCAATTAAATTGCTCTCATGTAATATCTTATCAAGGGCCTATTTGCATTCTGTCAAGGGATTACCATGACATTATATACTCGGCTATGTGATTTATTCACCCGTCATGTAGTCCTCGTTCCATCTATTTTATTAACATTTAAGCAACACCGTATCTCTCTTACCATAATGGATAGCGCAACACGTGCCATTTGCATTTCTCAAGAGTTTTCTGTGTTGGGAAAATCAATATAACTGCATTGAACAGCAGTGTCACTGCAAATGAATCTTGTGAAAAATGAGGTTGTGGGTGTGTTCGTCTTCAAAATCCTGATGAAAAGTCTTCTCGCAGGGAGCCCTAGCAACACATTGACACACGACTCACGCAGGGTATGAAATTAAGCTCTGCCGCTCCCAGAATCAAGCACCTCAGGGCACGTCGGCGTGCTTCTCTCTGAAAATCTGGAGCAGTAACCCAGCTGAGATCTGGCAACCCGAACCGGCGCCAACCCGTCATTTCATTCCAACCCTTGATCATAGTGGTAGGAAATAAGTCAGCAATGCGACATGAACACTTCCATCTTGACTCTATCGAAGTGTGAACACCTCCAACGGCGTCAGCGTGACACTTCCTGAGAAAATACAGGTAATTATTTTTAGTCGGCGTTTCATCTGTCAGGTTTCGTGAAAGAAGACTGCTGTGTGACAAAGAAAGTAATAAATATAGCTCTATGGAGGCACACGAGTCCATATTAGCCTTTTCGAGCACAGCGGTTACCGCAGTGGTCAGCTCACCGTGTTATCCGGTTACAAAATGCACGGACAGGGCTAATTCTTCATATACAGGGTGACCCAAAAAGAAAGGGCCCCAACTCTTATTAGGCCCCGTTTGTTAGTGTTTTGTCCGAATGAAATTAAGCTTTGGTCATAACTAGTTTATTACAGTAAAGTCTCGTTATATCGATATCGGATATATCGATAGTCCCGGTTATATCGATACTATTTCTATGCACGCACAGAGAAAATTACATGCAAACAGGGTCGGATATATCGATAGTCCCGGTTATATCGATATTTTTTCGGACTCCCTTGAATATCGATATAACGAGACTTTACTGTATATTCAAAACATCACATCAAAACACTAGGGTCTTTGGCCTTGTTTTTTTCTCTGTTCTATAGCATATGATCTAGATGGTCTCCATTTAGCTCCGTGCATTTCTTGAGGCGCAACACGAAGTTGTCCATGATGTTTTTTACAGACTGAATTGGTAATGGCTTTCATCTCCTCCCTGATGGCTTTCCTGAGTTCCGTGATCGTTCAGGGTTTCCCAGCGTAGACTCTGTCCTTCAGATAGCCCCAAAGAAAACATTCTGAGGGCTTTGGTCCGGGCTATGGGGTGCCCACTCACAATCAGTCTTGAGACTGATCACTCGGCCTCCAAAGTTTTCTTTCAGCCAATCTCGGGACAGGTTTGAGGTGTGAGAACTTGCTCCATCTTGCTGGAACCAGAACCTTCTCATGAGCGACGGGCAGATGGACCAATTCAGTCTGTAAGATCGTCATGGACCATTTCGGGCTGCGCCTCAAGAAATGCACGGAGCTAAATGGAGGCAATCTAGAACATATGCTGTAGAACGGAGAAAAAAAAGGCCAAAGACCCTAGTTTTTTTATGTGTGGCTTTGCATATAATAAACTAGTTATGACCAAAGATTCATTTCATTGAGACAAAACACTAAGGAACAGGGACTAATTAGAGCCTGTTTTTTTCTGGGGGGGGTCACCATGTATTCTTTCAACGAATGTATAGGCAAGGATGCCTCAGAACAGCAAACTAACAGAAATATTGTGTTTTATTCTCTACACACGGCATACAGTGGGAGTGAGGCGAGACTCAGAGTTGTGCTCCTTTTACTCTTAAGAAGTGAGGAGTTATTCACTATTCCTGACAGCTCCTTCAGTCCAAAAAGAACCATTTTCCCGGGGCTGGCATTGAATGAAATAAAGAAGACCTGGTTGACTCCAAAATGAAAGGTTTGAGCAGAAATGGTTAAATAACGTGGATGCGTGTTGATAAAATAGCCAATGGTTGTCTGGCTTTTATGACATGAAAACTCCATAGAAACTCCATTCGCGTATCCTTGGCTGTCATTTAATTTGCTGTCGGCCAGAATAACATTCAAAAGTTTTCCTCTCGAGAATTAAGCATTCAAACTGTGCATGACCGACCTGTTTCCAAAACAAGGGGAAGACTGTTCGATTCCTCTTGAATATGATATTGTTCCTTTCTTGGCCGTCCTTCTTTGTGAAAGTTGGCATCGAATTTGCGCGCGGCAAATATTTGACTGGATAATTGAATCCAGCTGTGGCAGCAGGTTACATTCTGGCATGTTAAGAATCTCCTCCCAGTTGACACAACCCCGTTGGCACAACTTGAATGGCTTAACCTTTCCGTCTGTGCAATGGGATCATAACCACAGAACAATGTGGCAGTGGACACGACACAGAAAAAAAATAGATGAATGCACACAATCATGCTCTTGTGAGATAAAACAATGCTTGTGTAAGAGTTGGACGACTGCTGATGCGTGCACGGCACTCAGTAGGCATCACCAATTGACATTGTCATCCAATCGTTACATTTCAGTCGTCATATAGTTTGGAAACGCGCCTTGAGAATTTTCATAAATGGACCCAAACCACCCGTTCAACCACACTAAAGGCCTGCAACTGTTTAGCGATAAATGCTCCCACCGCAGGGATTATTTCCGTGTGTCTATCTTAGGTTTTATGGTCGTCATTCTCAAGATGGGAGGAGCTCAGACATACAGTATTTCTTGAGTTTCCTTCAAAATACACGGCGTTTCGTCAAACAACAGCTAGGAAAATGTCTATCATTCCCTCATTGTTGTATCCAACGGTGATATCCATTGACACGTTCCGGTTTGCAACTAACGGGTGGCACTGTCGGCCTCGCCTGCAGCTGGACAGGTGTTGGACATTTTAATCAGTGGCAGTTAAAAGGACTCCTGGCATGACCATTCTGTGTCGGTTCATTGTTTGTTTCACCCTGTCAGGTTTGTTTCATTTTATCATGTTTTACCTGTGGTTTTGTTTGCTACTTTGGACCTTTTTGTTCTGATGACTTTGTTGTATGGCAGGGGTGTCATAGTCATTTTTTGCCGCGGGCCACATTGTAGTTATGGTTTCCTCTCGAGGGCCGTTATGAATTTGGGGAACCCATTAGAATGTTTAAATCCCTTTAAATATTATATATAGAGCACACAGCAAATTAATGAATAACTCGTTTTCAAATCTGAAGTCAAGAATAATGACTTTTATTGTGGTTGACATCCAAAAATATGAAATTTTGGCTCAGATTTTAGCAATCATCATGGAATTTAACAAGTTTGATTTGCTTTCGCGGGCCGAAAAAAATGTTGTGGCGGGCCGGATTTGGCCCGCGGGCCTTGACTTTGACACCTGTGTTGTATGGGATTTTGTTCCTACTGACTTTATTTAATACCATTTGTCAAATACACCCTGCTCCTCCCTCCTGCCTGCTTTTTTTGGGGTCCTCCATCACCACCACCTCGCAAATTGTGACAATCATGAGATTTGAATGGAGATAGTGCTAATCCATTTTTCAAATCCACTGTTGGTCCTCGTGCTTCACTTGGAAGCCGGGTACGGTTCCAACTAGGACTGGGTGATCACGCAGGAGGCACACCCACATACACACAGTATCGCTGCAGTACACTGCAGTATAAAACAGAATAAAATAAATAAATACATAAACAAGACTAAGTACACAACAGATAAGTACACATGTCTGACAATTTACCAAATAATAACATTTTACTGTTCAACAAGCCAAGTGTATAGATATTAAGACAACCAAGATCAGTTTTAAATTGTGAAAAACATCTTAATTTTGAAAGGCGCTTAGAAATGGCAAATTTCCCCATTGTGGGACTATTAAAGGCTTTCTGATTCTGAAATAAAATGTATTCTTATTACCGTATTATTATCTGTTTGAAGTCATCACAATCCATATTATAACAACTAGTATGTGAACGCTAAACCAATATATATATATATATATATATATATATATATATATATATATATATATATATATATATATATAGTAAAGTCTCGTTATATCGATATCGGATATATCGATAGTCCCGGTTATATCGATGCTATTTCTATGCACGCACGGAGAAAATTACATGCAAACAGGGTCGGATATATCGATAGTCCCGGTTATATCGATATTTTTTCGGGCTCCCTTGATATAACGAGACTTTACTGTATATATTTGCAGCATGAAGGATAACATTGAAGCCATCTGAATGTCGGCAAAACAATTGCTTTAATCTTCCAAAGATGCCACGAGCCGATCATTGCCACATTTGTGGCCGCTGCAGCCATTATTATGCCTTTCATCTCTTGCCGATTATAACTGGGATTTGGGATCACTCCAATCAGCCCATCAATGAAATGTGCTGCTATTAAGTGTTTTATGAAGCGGACCTAGAAAAATAGACTGTTTTTTGTCAGATTGCCTAGTGTGTACCGGCCCCCACGGCGCACATGCACACACATTCGGCACATTAAGCGGATAATGAATAGATATACTGTCACTGCAGTTGCTGCTAATTGTAATTAAACGGTGGAATAATTAAGACTGAGCACAGAAAGTCACAATAAAAGATAACAATTTGGTGTGTGCACTTTTGGACCAGGCAGAAGGGTAATCACAAATGCTGTTAATAAGATGTGACACCCCCCCCCCCCCCAAATGTGTTTTGTGTACCGTATTTTCCTTGATATTCTTCAAAAGATGACCCTGCGCCTTATACACAGGTACACCTTATATGTGAAGTAATATTGAGCGACAACAGGTCAACTACTATCAGCAGCCACTGACTCCATTTCCACCAGTTGAAGAAGTAGTGCGCAACTTATATATTTATGTATTATATTTGGAAAACCTTTGTCATTCATTGAAAGTGTGCTTCAAAGTCCAGTGCACCTTATATATGGAACATTTTGGGGGTGCTCTTGATACTCTGATGCACCTTATGGACCAGAAAATACTGTAATTAGGTTGATGGTGAACCACCAATTTTGTTGACATAAAGCCATCAAACAGAATGCAGTGGTACCTCTACTTATGAATATATCTTCATACGAAATTTCCAAGTTCGGAAACGTCTCAATGAGAAAATTCAACCTCTTGTTGTCAAAGAAATTTCAAGAAATGAAAAGTAAAAATACAATGTGGACTGCCATTCACTTCTCCGAGTTTCTTGAACGCAAACCAGTTATATCTGCTCTGCCATTGACTATTACCAGGCATCATCCTGGCATCCAATTGGCTAAAAGGGACGACTTCAAGTTTGGAAATAATAATAATAATAATAATAATAATACATTTCATTTATAAGCGCCTTTCTAAACTCTCAAAGACACTTAAAGGGCAACCGACGTCTCCGGACAAGTTGTGTCCATAATTTGTAAAATGGCTTCAAATGACTTCTACTGAGAGTATTTTACAAAGATTCCACCGCATATATCTATATTTTACGTTTTAAGACTTGTGCTGAATATTCCGGAAGTCTTGTTTTTGAGTTGGTGACGAGTCCGTACGTGATGTCACTGAAGGAACGCCCCTGACCGAAAAAAAGGACACATTGTAGCAGTCCTTCCATCACGTCAATGCTTGTTTGGTCTGAAAACCTCGTGTTGCACCAGAAAGAGAGAAGAGGGCGTCCAAGCTCCATGTAAGGAATTTATCAGCCTGTGGAAACGGGCTGATTCATTCCTCACAGAAGCTCGGTGGCCATTTTCTGCCTCTTTTTGGGTGAGACATTTCCCCCCAACGTTGCCTCAAAATGGCACGGAATACATTCTTTAATCGATTGCAAACATGTATGCTTTCCTCTTCAGGACTATTTTAATCATATTCATAACTGGATGTGTAACAAGATAGCATATTCTACGCATCTGAAGCCATTGTTTTGATTCTCCAGAAATGCAAGACGTCTTTTCGTGACGTCACGAACTGGGGGCGGGACTTTCTGAAAATGCCCAATTCGCAGCTCCATTTTTTGCAGATTTTGGACACTTTAAGTCATTTTTATTGGTGTTTTGCATTTGAATAAAAATATCATACTGCGTGTTTTGGGTATTTTAGATGCTATAAAACGTTTTTCTGATGTCAGTTAGGAAACAAAAAAGTGACGTCGGTTGTCCTTTAATGGATATTTTGATGCATTTTTATGATATAGGAAGCATTTTGTCAGAATTTTTGGGGTAAAGATTTAATTGTAAAACACTTCACTACTTTCTACAATATTTTCTAGTTAATAAAAATTGTTTTATTCTGGAACGAATTAATTCTGTAAGTAGTGGTATCACTGTATTTTTTGTTTCCGGTACTCTAATATCATTAATGTTAATTCTTGTTTCGTCTGTACCATAACGCATTTGGGGATTTTAGAGATTGGCTGGAGTGTGTGTACTCTATGTACACAAGTATTTGGACATCTGATACTTTGTGGCATTTTGATGGTCAGATGTTAAACTAATTCTCAACGCCTGGTTCACAGGCGGCCATCGATAGGTCGGTCTTATCCCAATGCATTGTACAGCTGGTGGAAATCAGCATGTTATACAGCCACTTCACCGTATGTACCTTTTGTAGTTATATGCCGAAGCCGCGGCCCCTGCTTGTATACAGCTGTGCATTCGCAAATATTGGCAATCTTCATCCCAAAGCAAAACTACGGCATGAGCTGCAAACTAGTAAAAGGAAAATGAATATGCGGTGCATGCCCATGTGCCATTTTTGTCTTTTGAAACAGTTTGCTGTCTCGGTTGTTTGGTCGATAAGCAGCAGGCAGACAGTGTGTAGCGGATTAACAGCACTCAGCAAACAGTCTTGTTTGGTTTGATGGATACACATTGGCTTCTGAGAATCCTGGCTGGGGAAACATCACAGGATTTGGGTGATTAAGATGATGGCATTCAAGCATAAAGTGTGGTTGGTGCACCCCAATATAATAGTAATACATTTCATTTTTAAGCGCCTTTCAAAACTCTCAAGGTCACTTTATACAGTCACAGGTTATGTTTTTCTGTGGTGGTGTCGGGCAGTGCGCTGATCCCTGAATCAAATTTCTCTGTCTGAAAAAGCACAGCATTGTATTTTTTTCTTTTTTTTGGGAGTGGAGAAATTGAAGAAATAACAAGGGGTTCTCCATGTTAATGATATCCTATGAATAAATACCCACGACGCAATGCCATTTCATAAAAATCCCACCCATTACTCTGTAGAGAACATCGTCTTTATAGGGCCAATTGGAAGAAGAATTGTAAGATGGTCTTTGATGTCAGAAAAGAACTATTAAGAGGTTGATATATTTCCAGAGATGTGGGTCACGCGCAAGTCTAATTAGCGGCCGCCCGCAACTGTGAAATGAGGTTAGTGGGAACGGAAAAAAAAACATTGTGTCCTCTTGTTGCTTTGACTCTGACATTGCCTGCTATTAATTTGAATAATATTGTGCTTGTAGGTGGCAGTGGTGTTAAAATACTTTGCGTTGTGAGTGTCTACTTTTATGTGTCGAAGGTTACTTAATAAAATCAGGAGGGTGGCTTTGCTTTAAGATGTGCTGAGGAAAGTCTGGCCACTTTTAAAAGACAACCGACGTCTCCGGACAAGTTGTGTCCATAATTTGTAAAATGGCTTCAAATGACTTCTACTGAGCGCATTTTACAATGATTCCACCGTAGCTATATTTTACGTTTTAAGACTCGCGCTCAATATTCAGGAAGTCTTGTTTTTGAGTTGGTGACGAGTCCGTACGTGATGTCACTAAAGGACCACCCCTGACCGTAAAAAAGACGCATTGTAGCGGTCCTTCCATCACGTCAATGTATTTTGCTGTACTTGTTTGGTCTGGGGACCTCGTGTTGCACCAAAAAGCCGCCAGAAGGCCAGAAGAGGGCATCCAAGCGCCATATAAGGAATTTATCAGCCTGTGGAAACGGAGGTGGCCACAGGACGTTGCCATTTTGTGCCTCTTTTTTTGGGTGAGAGATTTCCCCCCAATGTTGCCTCAAAATGGCCCAAATAAATTCTTTAATCGATTGCAAACATGTATGCTTTCCTCTTCGGAACCAGTTGAATCATATTCATAACTGGATGTGTAACAAGAAAGCATATTCTCCGAATCTGAAGCCATTGGTGACGTCTTGGTGTGATGTCACGAACTGGGGGCGGGACTTTCTGAAAATGCCCAATTCGCAGCTCAATTTTTTGCAGATTTTGGACACTTTAAGTCATTTTTATTGGTGTTTTGCATTTGACTAAAAATCTCATACTACGTGTTTTGGGTATTTTAGATGCTATAAAACGTTTTTCTGATGTCAGTTAAAAAACAAAAAAAGTGACGTCGGTTGTCCTTTAAGGATGAGCAGAATTTGGAGGCGCATGGTCCCCAAACAGCACAGGAGACTTATCTGCAGCCCATTTCAGCAGTTTGGAAGCTCAGCTGGGATCACTACAAAAGAACAGACAATTATGATGAAGAAACAGCCCATCCCAGAAGAGGGAATCACAATGTGGTCTACTTTAGACTTGATTTTGCTCAAAAAATACATAATTAATAATGGATCAATTTAAATTCCCTTTGTATATTGATCATGGCACATGTTCTGTTTCTAAATCCAATATTATTCTATTGTGTTGTATAGTTATGTAATTGTTTATATCATTTTGGAGAATGTGGTGGCGTCACACACTCGCTGCCTCAACAGGAATGCGCAATCGAGGGGCACAGGAGTGTAAGTGTGGGTACTGGTTTTGGGCCTAAGACAACAGAACCAAACAATTTATTACTCAAATAAAGTGTTTTTATCGTTTTAATGGTGTGTTTGTTTGTTGATAATCGCTGTTTAGGGAGAAAAAAAACAACTCCAAATGTGACTATCCGAGCTTCTTACTAATCCTGCTACAGAACAAGCTAGCTGGCTAACTAACTTCAATGAAAACAAGAACTCGGGGTTGGGGGGGCTCAAGCATGCCACACAGGTTAAGAGTGCTGATATGGTTGTGTGAGTTACTCTCTGATTCCCAGCACTTGTAGCTGGATATCAGCCTCATAAAGCATTAGCGTCAATGATTAGCATTAGCGTCATATCTCGGGGCTCGCCTTTGATGTTGTTGCGGCTGCGTAGTCTCAAACCCAAACACACCAAACACACACAAAGACGCACACACACACAAATCCCCCACCACCAAAACACAGTGGTAATGATTTGCTCTCATTTCCTCCTCTCTCGTTTCTGGTCCTCAGAGTGGATTGACTGATTGAATGTGCCGACAGAATCATGACACAGAGGGAATGGCTTTGGAAGCATACCATATGTGTCTCTGTAGTTGTCTCGTGGTGTATATGCAATACTCTTTGGATTTGAAAGCACTCTTGCCGCCAAGCGCTTAAAGTCATTATGCGGCAAAGTAGGCCTGTGCATCATTCTACATTTAACCAGTTGATGTCTAAAAGGGGGCATATTTTGGGCAATTCATTTTTTAGGTAGTTGTTTTCAAATACAGTAAAGTCTCGTTATATCGATATCGGATATATCGATAGTCCCGGTTATATCGATACTATTTCTATGCACGCACGGAGAAAATTACATGCAAACAGGGTCGGATATATCGATAGTCCCGGTTATATCGATATTTTTTCGGACTCCCTTGAATATCGATATAACGAGACTTTACTGTACCAGTGTTCTGGCGTGTTTGTTGAATATGAAATGACGTGACCTATTTTGTCAACAAATCTTTCACAAGGACTATGCCGACTGTCAAGTCAGCTAATTACATAATCGCACCGCCAAAATGATTTTCTGCACTTGTTAACTTTTAACAGATGAGCGGGGCTAAACTGACATGTTTTCGGTTCATGTAAACGCCAGTGGATTAGCCAAAAACAGAATCACATTTTATGTTTTACAATATTTTCATTCAGCAACTATGCTTAAAATGACTGCCGCTGCTTATTTGTCATGGGAGACAAATGTTTAACCTTTCCAACAACCTGTAAAATGGAACACAATGAATACTTCATAAAAATGACCAATTATCTACATCCTCATGGTTTATTTTCTTGTTTTCTAGGAAAGACCAGCACCTGTTGTCTTCTGTGAACTGCTGGTACCTGGTGCTGAACCAGACCAGACGCGAGAGTCGTGACCATGCCACCCTCAGTGACATCTACACCAACAACGTCATTCTGCGCTTGGCCCAGATTAGCGAGGATGTCATCCGCCTCTTCAAGAAGGTCAGTGGATGCTTAATTCGTTTGCGGTGCGGCCTCACATTTCACTGTGAGAATAGCATAGAATACAAATAATTTTTATTATCCATCCATCCACCCACCCAGCTACATACCTTGCTATATACCTAGCTAGCTTGGTACGTAATGCTCCATTTGTAAATGATCAGGACAGCTAGCATTTACAGATGGCTCAATGTTGGTTTTTGCTAGTAACTAAAGCCACCGTGTTATTTCTGAGGCAGAAATGACTTCAGTGTACCCACCAGATGAAAGCAGCATTCAATTGTGTGACATTTACAATGATGCTTACGCCGTAGGCAGGATTACAACTTCAAAATGTTTACATTATAAAGTGTAATCATTATTCCTAATTGGTCCATTTCTTAGGAGTTCACTGTGTTATTTTATTTTACATTTGTTGTGCAGTAGAATAACACTTTTTCAATGACTCTATAATTATCTTTGTTGTCAGTAACGGTGGTTTTAAAACTGGTAATTTAAAAGCAGGTTGCCGGTTCGTGAGCGGCATTACATGTCTCAACCGGTATGTGATGTCAAAAACGTTCTATATTATTGGATCTTATTGCATTGTGCCAGTGTGTTATTAGCTCTGGGTGGGGTTTGATGTCCTGGAGAAGCAGAAGCATGCTGAAAAGTGGGGGTTGCATAGCCCTGGACAATTTTTTTGTCTAGACGTGAGCAGCATTTATAGCTTGGATGTTTCTGGCCTTATCCAAACATCAGAACTTTGGGACGTGTCAATAATGTCAGGAGTCTCCACCCTGCTTCAACAGAAACTAGTTACCCCAGAAACTGGGAATTCTCTTTCCGTCTGACCTTTATTCTGACAATGACAACTACTTGAGGTGTGGCATTTCGTCGACTCAACATTCACAGGCTTCTCAACGATGTTGCATTTCTGGCGGATCGTTCCAAAACCATTCCCATTCTTACAGCGTGTTGCATCACATTTATTCATTGCCTGCCTGAACCCTCGCTGCCCCCCCAGAGCCTCTGCTCTCTGCAGTACATGCTCCAGTCTGTCTCACTTTAGAGCCATTGATGCGCACTCATGCCATTCACCAGCCACCCAAGCCCTTTTGGGACTTTGAAGTATATTACGCATCTAGTTTGATGGGACTAAAACAAATAAACGGAGTTTGCACACATCACCACATTTTTGTCTACACTCCATAAATTAACTTATACCTTCATTTTTTTGGGAGGGCAGCATGTTTCATGTAGTACACCCAAACGAACAATCCCACAAATTGAACAGATCCGCTAGATTCAACTTCCTGTATCTCCTTTGAGAGCCGATAAAAGTATATGTACATCAATGGGCTTTTTGTGGTTTACAGCAAACAAGCATCTCTGCAGGTTTTCTAAGCAAAGTCCTTAGAGGAAATTGAATTTATTCACAGCGTACCTTCAGATGGGCAACACACTGACATTCTAAATATAAAAGAATATTTTTACATGTCTTGGAGTTTTAATATGTTGAATAGTTTTTGACCTTTGACACACGACCTGGGGTTTTGTTATTCTGTTGTTTTTCAGAGCAAGGACATTGGCATCCAAATGCATGAGGAGCTGGTGAAGGTGACCAATGAACTTTATACGGTAAGTACAACATTGAGCTTGACTACAATTATTTTTATGAGCTTTATTATTGAACTGTATCGCGCACCTTGCCTCGTGTTCTTTCATTCTTTTCCTTTCTAGTTTTCTCAACTTTTAATTGTTACTTCTCATATCAGTTAACATAAATGTGAATGCGCTGAATCTTCATGTTGCAGACTAAATCTTTTTTAAAAAGTGTATTAATTGCACCATTTTGATGATAATAATGTAAAAAAATTGCAGATCCGATAAAGCGGTGCAGTATTTTATTGCCTCATATGTGCTCCTTTAGATTCATGATTCTCATGTGTGGATTAATACCCGAAGGGGTTATTTTGTCATATAGCACATCATTTTGTTTTTATCTGCAAACTGCAGCCACATTGGGAGCTTGCGGGCGAAAAATGGATTACGCAAAGTGCATCTTTTTTTTTTTCCTTTGACAATGCACTTTTATTTTCGCCCTCCCTGCTGCTTTGTTTCCTCACATGCTACATCATCTTTTCTCAGTACTGTTCGATTTATCAAATTTGGCGTGTTGGTATTTTCTAAATGAGCCTTTTCGGCAAACAACTTTCTCGCCATTATCATGACGACTTAAAGGACAACCGACGTCTCCCGACAAGTTGCGTCCATAATTTGTAAAATTGCTTCAAATGACTTCTACTGAGCGTATTTTAACAAGATTCCACCGCATATAGCTATATTTTACATTTCAAGACTCACGCTGAACATTCAAGAAGTCTTGTTTTTCAGTTGGTGACGAGTCCGTACGTGATGTCAGTAAAGGACCGCCTCCTGACCGTAAAAGACGCATTGTAGCGTCCTTCCATCACGTCCATGTATTATCCTGTACTGTTTTGTTTGAAAACCTTGTGTTGCACCCAAAAGCTGCCAGAAGAGGGAGTCCAAGCTCCATGCAAGGAATGTATCAGCCTGTGGAAACGGGCTGATTCATTCCTCACAGGAGGTGGTTTCCATTTTTTTTGCCTCTTTTGTGGGACGCTACATTGCAGTCCGGATGCCTCAAAATGGCACAGGAGGACTTCTTTAATCGATTGCAAACATGTATGCTTTCCTCTTCAGAACTATTTGAATCATATTCATAACTGGATGTGTAACAAGAAAGCATATTCTCCGAATCTGAAGCCATTGTTTGGATTCTCCAGCAATGCAAGACGTCTTGGCGTGACATCACGAACAGGGGGTGGGGCTTTATGAAAATGCCCAATCCGCAGTTCGATTTTTTTTGCAGCTTTTGGACACTTTAAGTCATTTTTATTGGTGTTTTGCATTTGAATAAAAATATCAGACTGCGTGTTTTGGGCATTTTAGATGCTATAAAACGTTTTTCTGATGTCAGTTAAACAACAAAAAAGTGACGTCGGTTGCCCTTTAAACTTAATGCCGTTCTTTTATTCAAGCAACAGCCCAGTGCTGAGAACTAGACTTGCTTGTAACATCATACATGACAGCAGTCGCGAATTTGGAGACATAATTGCAAATGTCATGACCTCAGGTACATTCAACTTCTGTGCTTCCGTTGTATTTAATAGGAAAGCATTTTTGAAGGAGTTGAACTCATTTTTTCCGCCCCTCGCCCAACTTGTTAGTGTTTTTCTTTCCCTCACAAATAGCCAAATCAATAGCCACTTAGTAAAAACACGTAGTGATTTTTCTTCTAATGGTTTTCATTGACAGCCAAGAAAACTGTGAAATCCCCGCCTCCTGGGCCAGACATGGATGGCCGTGAGCGAATAACATATTTCCACTCTGCCAAACCATAAACTGAGGAAAGAGCAAAAAAAGCCTGAAAATCCACCGTTGATATTTTCAAGCAACATGGCTCAGGAAGATGTAATGATTCTCTGTTTCGGTTTCTGTTAATTTCCGGTTCTACAGAGGTCATATCCCGAGCGAGATCAATAAAGCTGATCTCATCTTCGTGACGGACCACCAGCTGTCTGTTGGCTGTGCCCTTGTTTGTCTTATTAATAGCGACACGGATTTAGAAACCCTCAGGTGGAGACTTCTCTTTCCTTCATTGCCTCGGTTTGTCATTCACGCTTTTGTTGACTTTTTCCTGTCATCCGCGGCAGGATTTTCCCCACATTTTAAGAGTTATGTCATAAAATCCAACAGTATTTGGGGCTTAATGGGCACTACATTACTTACGCTAATGAAGTACATGTCTTAATTAGCGCTGTAGGTGAGCTAGAGGCCACCCCTAGACTAAAGGCCAGTCAATCATAGGGTTCAACACAACACCCCTTCCCTCTAAAATTCACACCTCTGTACAATTGAGAACCCTCACGGTCAAAAACACGGGAAAGACAACAGGCCCATTATCATTCATGTTAGCTAATGTTAGCTTTAATGTTAGGCTATTTTTCTCATTCACTGCCATTCCCGAATTTATTCGGGAATTAAAAATGTGACGTGTAGGACCATTCCCGACTTTTTTGGGGTTTTGGGTTTTCTTGCTTGGGTGCCAATAAAGCGCTGGCCATGGCCTCTGGCAGTGTTTTTTTTCCTTTCCACAAGGGGGCAGCTTTTTCCTTATTTCCATGTTAGTGCTTTGTTCCAGCTTCAGCTGTTATTAAAGCGCTATATGAATCAATGACTGCATTGCATTTTATTTTGGACAGCTGCCCTCATTTCAAGCTCATATAACTCCAGACCCATATAATTTAGGAATTAACTCTTATTTTCTGATGAAAGATGAGAGTCTAAGTTTTCTTAAGATGCATTGAATGTTTATGTTGTCCTAAAACTCTGTATTATGTGGGTCCTGGAATTAGAGTGACAATGACCCTGGCACTAGAGTGGACATATTTTTGCATGTATGGCAGTGAATGTGTTAAAAACACATAGCTCATAAAATTGTGGGGGTTTTAGAGCGGCAGAACATTGATGTTTCAGTTAATTTCAATGTGAATAATAATACAAACCAGACATTAATCAGATAGTAACCAAAATAAAATCACATTAGCCAACCTCTGTATTCATTTTACATGCTTGCATGTCATTGTATCCTTCTGAATTGATTTTTTTTTTTTTTTTGCCTTTATTATTCTCCCAAATATTTACCTTCCAGTTGTTTTGTCACTCTGTTGTTCCTAACTCCCTACAACCCGCCGCCCCAGAACCTTCCTGGGGCGTGGTGGTCTTTCATGTTGTGGCATACAATGACGGTCCTAAATAGAGCTTCTTCAAAGGCAACATTAGAAAATATTATCTCAGGGGTTTAACTCAAAGGCAGTGCTTGAGATGAAAGTTCTTCTTGTGTCACTGTTTATGTTGACTGTTCAACATCCTGGGATCTTAAAAAAAAAAGAAAGATGAAAACAAATCTAATTGCTTTCAGGTCGTTAAAAGACACCACTCACTCACATCTGGGTGACACTTTACAAGACTTACAAAGAAGCATATGGTTACATTCAACAGGAACACATGGGACTTTTTTTCCAGGCCTTCCGCCATGACAAACCTGAGGTCATCTTGTAATATTAAAATTGTAGTAGGGAGGATGATTAGAGAGAGACAGGAAAAAAAAGACTATTCTTCAAGCACATTGAGGAGGGGGAGGCGAGGATGGCTCGGCTTCCGGTGTTCTGTTGTGAAATTCCACGTGTGCTGACATTGCTTTGAATGATCCACCAGGCCACCGTGAAAGAGCGAAGCAGCCTTTGGAAAGAACTGAAGAATGTGCAAGAGAACATCTCTCATAAAATGTACCTTAAAGGACAACCGACGTCTCCGGACAAGTTGTGTCCATAATTTGTAAAATGGCTTCAAATGACTTCGACTGAGCGTATTTTAATAAGACTCCATATTTTACGTTTTAAGACTCGCTCTGAATATTCAGGAAGTCTTGTTTTTGAGTTGGTGACGAGTCCGTACGTGACGTCATGAAAGGACCGCCCCCTGACCGAAAAAAAAACACACATTGTAGCAGTCCTTCAATCACGTCAATGTATTTTGCTGTACATGTTTGGTCTGAGAACTGTGTTGCACCCAAAAGCCGCCAGAAGAGGGCATCCAAGCCCCATATAAGGAATTAATCAGAATCAGAATCATCTTTATTGCCAAGTATGTAGAACACACAAGGAATTTGTTTCCGGTAGAACACGCTGCACTAGTATCGTTGTCAAAAAAACTGCTAAGTGGCATTATACAGTTCCATTTTGGCTACTGTTGAAAACTTATCAGCCTGTGGAAGCGGAGGTGGCCACAGGAGGTCGCCATTTTGTGCCCTTTATGGTGATCGTTTCTCCCCAATGTTGCCTCAAAATGGCATGGAATAAATTCTTTAATCGATTGCAAACATGTATGCTTTCCTCTTCAGAACTATTTGGATCATATTCATAACTGGATGTGTAACAAGAAAACATATTCTCCGAATCTGAAACCATTGTTTTGATTCTCCAGCAATGCAAGACTCTCGTGACTTCACGAACTGGGGGCGGGACTTTCTGAAAATGCCCAATTCGCAGCTCAATTTTTTGCAGATATTGGAAACTTTAAGTTATTTTTATTGGTGTTTTGCATTTGACTAAAAATATCATACTGCATGTTTTGGGTATTTTAGATGCTATAAAACGTTTTTCTGATGTCAGTTAAAAAACAAAAAAGTGACGTTGGTTGCCCTTTAAGTAACAACTGGCACATTTTATGACTTTTCAGCATCCCCCCCCAAAACCTGGCAATTAAATCTGTCCAATGAGATCACAATATTAGCAGGCTGTAAATGGCAGCCACGGTTTGAACTTTGGAATATCCTCCACAGGTGATGAAGACGTATCACATGTACCACACGGAGAGCATCAGTGCAGAGAGCAAGCTGAAAGATGCGGAGAAACAGGAGGAAAAGCAGTTCAGCAAGTCGGGGGATCTCAACGTGAACCTCCTGCGGCATGAAGACCGCCAGTCCAGACGCAGCTCCGTTAGGAAGATCGAGAAGATGAAAGAGAAGGTGGGTATTTATTGGAGAGCTCCATCCTATCATGTATCGAGAACACGGTTAAAAGAGTTTAGCTATTTATGCCGAGTGTCTTCATATGAATAATAATAAATAATCAAAGTAAAACAGAGTATGAAATATGTTCAAATGGAGTATATAATTAACAATGATATAATTATATATAATTAACAATAACGTGGCAAGGAACAACATTAAAGGACAACCGACGTCTCCGGACAAGTTGTGTCCATAATTTGTAAAATGGCTTCAAATGACTTCTGCTGGCCGTATTTTAATAAGATTCCACCGCATATAGCTATATTTTACGTTTTAAGAATCGCGCTGAGTATTCAGGAAGTCTTGTTTTTGAGTTGGTGACGAGTCCGTACGTGACGTCACTAAAGGAACGCCCCCTGACCGGAAAAAAAGACACATTGTAGCAGTCCTTCCATCACGTCAATGTATTTTGCTGAATTGTTTGGTCTGAAAACCTTGTGTTGCGCCCAAAAGCCGCCAGAGGCGGGTGTCCAAGCTCCATATAAGGAATTTATCAGCCTGTGGAAACGGAGGTGGCCACAGGAGGTCGCCATTTTATGTCTCTTTTCTGGTGATCGTTTCTCCCCAATGTTGCCTCAAAATGGCATGGAATAAATTATTTCATTGATTCCAAACATGTATGCTTTCCTCTTCAGAACTATTTGAATCATATTCATAACTGGAGGTGTATATATATATATGTATATGTGTGTGTGTGTGTGTGTGTGTGTGTGTGTGTGTGTGTGTGTGTGTGTGTGTGTGTGTGTGTGTGTGTGTGTGTGTGTGTGTGTGTGTGTGTGTGTGTGTGTGTGTGTGTGTATATATATGTATATATATGTGTATATATATATATATATATATATATGTATATATATATATATATGTGTGTATATATGTATATATGTATGTATATATGTATATATGTATGTATATATGTGTGTATATATATATGTATATATGTGTATATATATATATATATACACACAGTATACTGTAATAGTGTGGCAGCAATGAGTGAACGCTGGCGCAATTGGCTGCCGCTGCTCACCCGCACAAAAATATCCAGTGACTGTAAAATGTCCTTGAGAGTTTTGAAAGGCGCTTAGAAATTAAATGTATCAAAATGGCATGGAATAAATTCTTTAATCGATTGCAAACATGTATGCTTTCCTCTTCAGAACTATTTGGATCATATTCATAACTGGATGTGTAACAAGAAAACATATTCTCCGAATCTGAAACCATTGTTTTGATTCTCCAGCAATGCAAGACTCTCGTGACTTCACGAACTGGGGGCGGGACTTTCTGAAAATGCCCAATTCGCAGCTCAATTTTTTGCAGATATTGGAAACTTTAAGTTATTTTTATTGGTGTTTTGCATTTGACTAAAAATATCATACTGCATGTTTTGGGTATTTTAGATGCTATAAAACGTTTTTCTGATGTCAGTTAAAAAACAAAAAAGTGACGTTGGTTGCCCTTTAAGTAACAACTGGCACATTTTATGACTTTTCAGCATCCCCCCCCAAAACCTGGCAATTAAATCTGTCCAATGAGATCACAATATTAGCAGGCTGTAAATGGCAGCCACGGTTTGAACTTTGGAATATCCTCCACAGGTGATGAAGACGTATCACATGTACCACACGGAGAGCATCAGTGCAGAGAGCAAGCTGAAAGATGCGGAGAAACAGGAGGAAAAGCAGTTCAGCAAGTCGGGGGATCTCAACGTGAACCTCCTGCGGCATGAAGACCGCCAGTCCAGACGCAGCTCCGTTAGGAAGATCGAGAAGATGAAAGAGAAGGTGGGTATTTATTGGAGAGCTCCATCCTATCATGTATCGAGAACACGGTTAAAAGAGTTTAGCTATTTATGCCGAGTGTCTTCATATGAATAATAATAAATAATCAAAGTAAAACAGAGTATGAAATAGGTTCAAATGGAGTATATAATTAACAATGATATAATTATATATAATTAACAATAACGTGGCAAGGAACAACATTAAAGGACAACCGACGTCTCCGGACAAGTTGTGTCCATAATTTGTAAAATGGCTTCAAATGACTTCTGCTGGCCGTATTTTAATAAGATTCCACCGCATATAGCTATATTTTACGTTTTAAGAATCGCGCTGAGTATTCAGGAAGTCTTGTTTTTGAGTTGGTGACGAGTCCGTACGTGACGTCACTAAAGGAACGCCCCCTGACCGGAAAAAAAGACACATTGTAGCAGTCCTTCCATCACGTCAATGTATTTTGCTGAATTGTTTGGTCTGAAAACCTTGTGTTGCGCCCAAAAGCCGCCAGAGGCGGGTGTCCAAGCTCCATATAAGGAATTTATCAGCCTGTGGAAACGGAGGTGGCCACAGGAGGTCGCCATTTTATGCCTGTTTTCTGGTGATCGTTTCTCCCCAATGTTGCCTCAAAATGGCATGGAATAAATTATTTCATTGATTGCAAACATGTATGCTTTCCTCTTCAGAACTATTTGAATCATATTCATAACTGGAGGTGTATATATATATATATATATATATATATATATATATATATATATATATATGTATATGTATATGTATATATATATATATATATATGTATATATATATATATATATGTGTATATATGTATATATATATATATATGTGTATATATGTATATATATATATATGTGTGTATATATATATATATATATATATATATATATATATATATATATATATATATATATATATATATATATATATATATACACACACACACAGTATACTGTAATAGTGTGGCAGCAATGAGTGAACGCTGGCGCAATTGGCTGCCACTGCTCACCTGCACAAAAATATCCAGTGACTGTAAAGTGTCCTTGAGAGTTTTGAAAGGCGCTTAGAAATTAAATGTATTATTATTAAGTTTGTGCAGTCAAAAACCCGCTGAGGAGACTGCGTAACTTTAGGCTAAAAGCATTTGACTGCGGCAGAGCTCAATAACTTTCAACAGTTTTTGGAATTTCCTCATGCAAATGAAATTCCCTTCATATCAGGTGCAGGAAATCAAAAGGCTCAGAGGATGACAGCGTTTCCGATTTATATGTGAATGGAGCCTGCTTGGGAATTGAGGCCTCTTTTATAACGCCGCACCGCAGTGAACATTCCTCCCCACTCGTCCCGCGTTTCAAAGCTATTGATGTTGTCTCTGCCTCACACTTTGAGGTGGAAATAGCCTCCCTACTTACGTGATACCGCTGAAATTTGCATCCCGCAGGCTTTAGGCATCATAGAGCAAAAAAAGTGCACGCGGTCTGAAAAGAAGCTATTCTGTTCAGTCAGTGCAAAAAAAAAAAACAGTTGAATGGTTCCATGCAACTACATTTTGCTTGTAAAAAAAAAAGTCAAGTGCACTCAACAGCCATTTCATTAGGTACACCGCCATTTCCATATGCCCTCATTTGGGTTGCGGGTAACTTGGAACCTCGTCTGGCTGACTTTGCATAAGCAGCTAGGGTACACACGCTGGTCACTCGCCAATCTCTGGTCACACATGGACAAATGACCATTCTCCCTCACAATTTAGGGTCTTGAATTAGCCCAACGGGCAAATATAAAATAGGAAAGGAAGCTAGATGACTTGGAGAAAACTTATGCAAGCAAAAGGAGAGTACGTCAATCCCAGATACATCAAAATGACCGGAATAAATTCTTTAATCGATTGCAAACATGTATGCTTTCCTCTTCAGAACTATTTGAATCATATTTATAACTGGATGAGTAGCAAGAAAGCATCTTTCCCAAATCTGAAGCCATTGTTTTGATTCTCGAGCAAGGCAAGACGTCTTGGCGTGACACCACGAATAAGGGGGCGGGACTTTCTGAAACTGGCCACTTCCGGTTTCAAATTGAAGTACTTTTTAGACACTTTAAGTCATTTTTATTGGTGTTTTGCATTTGACTAAAAATATCATACTGCGTGTTATGGGCATTTTAGATGCTATAAAACGTTTTTCTGATGTCAGTTAGGAAACAAAAAAGTGATGTCAGTTGGCCTTTAATATTATTGTCGTTCCTCCATCATGATCGGATCGTTCTCCATATTTCCTCATCATGTTCCACAGTCATGTAGCTCAACATTATACCCGGTATTTGTCGAGGCATAAATTGTACTATGACTCTTGTATAATGTTGGCTCTCATCAGATGCATTTGGCCTGCTGAGCGCACCGGCTGATAAAGTCTCAGCCTTTTTTTGTCAGCATTGTGAAGTCTCCAGAGTGCTGAGAAACACATTGATGACTAAACACAAGTCTGCCCGCGCCGCTTAACACATGACTAATGTAGATGCGGCTTCCCTGGAGTGTTTCCAAATTTGCCGCTACCATCTCTGCCTCTTGGAGGGTCCCAGGACTACAGCTGCCTCACACGCACACACATTTACACGCACGCACACACACACACACGCACACACACACATCTTCTTGATTTAACCACTGATGTGTTTTTCTCCCCCTTCCCTTCTGTTCTCTCCTCTATAGAGGCAAGCCAAGTACTCGGAAAATAAACTGAAGTGCACCAAAGCTCGCAACGACTATTTGTTGAACCTGGCAGCGACAAACGCGGTGGTGGCCAAATATTACATCCACGATGTCGCCGATATGATCGATGTAAGTACGCAACACGCGGTTGTTTACGTGGCGAGATCAAAGTGTGACGATTGCAGTGTGTCGCACACTTAAACTTGATGGCCACGTTGCATTTTTTTTCTTGTCTTCGCAATTGGTGTTCCATACCAAATTTTAATTCATGCAATTGTATCATCGAATGCATTCACTCTACGTTACGGGTGTCAAAGTCAAGGCCCGCTAGCCCACATCCGCCCCGCAAAAGCAAAATCAAGCATGTCAAGTGTCATGATTCTTGCTAAAGTCTGAACCAAAATTTTAAATTGTCATATGTAAACCACAATAACAGTCATTATTCTTGACCTCCGATTTGAAAATTAGTTATTCATTCATTTATTGCAGGGGTGTGAAAGTCATTTTTTGCCGCGGGCCACATTGTAGTTATGGTTTCCTCTCGAGGGCCGTTATGAATTTGGGGAACCCATTAGAATGTTTAAATCCCTTCAAATATTACATATAGAGCACACAGCAAATTAATGAATAACTCGTTTTCAAATCTGAAGTCAAGAACAATGACTTTTATTGTGGTTGACATCCAAAAATATGACATTTTGGCTCAGATTTTAGCAATCATCATGGAATTTAACAAGTTTGATTTGCTTTCGCGGGCCGAAAAAAATGATGTGGCGGGCCGGATTTGGCCCGCGGGCCTTGACTTTGACACCTGTGATTTATTGTGTGTTCTGTATGTACTATGTCGAGGAGATGAAACATTTAAATGATTTGCCCAAATTCATTGAGAGGATACCGTACCTACTATGTGACCTGCGACGAAAAATGAGTTTGACATCCCTGCTCTGCGTCATTGGTTTATGCATAATCCACCCCAGCCTTTCCTAATTTTAGTCTACCAAATGTCAACACGGTTGAGGTTATCGATGCGCTCTCATAAACAAGCCGCGGTAGACTGATTCCATTGGATTTCCTTTAGTCTGTATGGTTGAAATCAGTGGATGTGACTAATCTTCTCTTCGAATATTGTAGTCACAGTGTCATATTGAGAATAGGCATTGATCTGTTCTTTGAGGGAAAGGATGGTTACACCTCCGAGTGGTCACCACAGCACGGCGCTTACTTTCTTAATGTATCAGTGCTTCTCAACCTTTATACTGTGGACCTGAGTAGTCATCTATTTATGTATTTCTTTTCATTCAATATATACGTTTTTTTTGTTTGTAAATGGGAGGTGAGGGTTGTTATGAAAATGACAGTGTATTTTCCGCACTGTAAGGCGCACCTAAAAGATGGCTTTTTTTTTTTTTTTTTTTCAAAAGCCGACCAATGCCACCTATAATCCAGTGCACTTTATATTTGGAAACGTTTTTAAAATATGTCATTCCTTGAACATGGCCCTTACAATACTTATATTATACTTATAGTCTGGCAGTAGCGGACCGTGGATTTCATCGCTAGGCCTTCAGTAGTGCTATGTATGAATCAATCCGGACTGTAAGGAGTATGGTGTGATTTACGACAAGTCCAGTATCGGGTACCATTAGCCAGGAAATAATTGACCAACCTTTCTTAATAATGTCCATTTTTCCGTAAAGTCTGTCTTGAAAATGGCTTTAACAGGAAATCTCCAACCAAATCCATTTCTTCTCCTTCTCCAGCCATTATGAATTGATAAATCAGCACACTAATATATTTGCTTATGCAGCTTGCTACCGATACAGTCTGCTAGCGCTGTCCAGTGTGCTCATCATTAGTGGCTTGTTATCAGAGCAGTTTTTGCAAACTATGATTGGCTAATGACTAGCCAATCATAGTTTGCAAAAACTCTGATGTTGACTCGCGCCTTCAAGGTTGGTTGGTTGGTACCTCTTTTGGGTTGCCAACTCGAAATCTTATTGGTTAAAGCAACAGTTTGATCAACACTTATTTTATGCTCCAGGGCCTGCAGAACTGATTGTGAAAGCTTCCAGGTAGATTTTTGATCTTGTAACAAATCATGCCTGAAATGTGATTGGTTAAATATTGAAATACAAAAACACACATCGGGATGCAGCGCAACAGCGGAAAAGTAATGAAAGGAAGGTAAAAGACAATTTGGAATTATTTAATCAGAATTCATGGACAAAATATAATTAAGATCAGTCAGTGATTCAGATATTTTTAGGCCAGCAGAGAAGGCTTTGCAGGCCTTGACGGTAGTCCAAAAAATACGATATTACAATTTCTTTGGAGGATTTATTTATTCTATTAGTGCGTTTCAATGGCCGTCAGTTATTTTTGCTATTTGCGAACCATTTCATCATTATTTGTATTTAATCATTACATGATATCACACGTCTTCCTGAAGAAAGATGACTATTTTCTAGATGCCAATGAAAAAATATGTCATGGTGCTATTCCAAATTTGAAAGACTTGCCACCCTGTTCGTTGCAATTGATTCTTCTTGTATTTCTTCGTGATTTAATGTTGTGACTGGTGTTTCCCCCCCGAGGACGCCATATGGCACTACATCAAGAGCGGTCTGGAGTCAGACACCATGTCATTAAATTCGTCTGCATGCAGTGATGCGTAGCGAGAAATGTATTTCATATCTGTCATTTGCTCTTTATGATAGATAAATGTTAAGCGGTTATATGGAGATACTGATTTGTGGCTATTCCAGTCTTTTGGTCTTGTTCTGCTCGGTTGGATCAATTGTCTGGACACTGAACGGCATCCCAAATCCTTCCTGAGCTGCGTGGAATCGGGATTGTAAAGACGTCGGGTTTGACGGCCAATTGCAGGGCACAGGAAGAAAAGGGTTTGACTCCTCAGCACACATCAAAAGCTAACGTTTGCTCAGCAAGGAGTCCGTTCTGTCACTCTGTCACTCTGCATCAGCATCAGTAATGATCCTTAAAGGACAACCGAAGTCTCCAGACAAGTTGTGTCCATAATTTGTAAAATGGCTTCAAATGACTTCTACTGAGCGTATTTTAATAAGATTGCGTATTTTACGTTTTAAGACTCGCTCTGAATATTCAGGAAGTCTTGTTTTTGAGTTGGTGACGAGTCCGTACGTGACGTCACGAAAGGACCGCCCCCTGACCGAAAAAAGACACATTGTAGCAGTCCTTCCATCACGTCAATGTATTTTGCTGTACATGTTTGGTCTGAGGACCGTGTTGCACCCAAAAGCCGCCAGAAGAGAGCAACCAAGCTCCATATAAGGAATTTATCAGCCTGTGGAAGCGGAGGTGGCCACTGGAGGTCTGCATTTAGTGCCTCTTTTTTTGGGTGAGAGATTTTCCCCCAATGTTGCCTCAAAATGGCACCTATAATATTTTAATCGATTGCAAACATGTATGCTTTCCTCTTCAGAACTATTTGATTCATTCATAACTGCATTACTGGATAATTGCATTTGATTAGCGATTCGCATACATGTCAAACGCCCAAAGTTCCATATCAGGCTCCCTACAAAATATCATTTTCATGTTCTGACATTAGAACAAAGGAGCATTAGCGCAGAGCGCCAATGCGTATATGGAACTGTCACAGCCTGGAATTGAAGCGGATTTACGTGGAGCAGGAGATGTGAAACAATTTCTTTTCATCAATGGATGCTACAGCTTAGTGTTTGCTTTCAACATTTAGCTCGTAGTAGACGTGCACTTTTCACCATGATGTCTCTGATACACTGGTGAAAAGGATGTTTTGATCCTCTCCTCTTTCATCTAGAACAGCTTCATACAACAACGTGGGTGCAGAAAGTGCTTAAGATTGAAGACTGTCTTTGTGTTGTCATATTATTATTTTTTATTCTTTTAACTTCAAGATGGCGCCGCGAGAGTGGCTGCATTTACATCAGCTCCTGTACTTTGTTTTTCTACTTCTTCTTTTCCTTCCCTCTGCCTTTCATCACTTTGCTGCTGTGAAATATACATTTCTACAGTTTGAGACTAATAAAGGTTTATGTAATCTAATAAAGTTTGCTTTATTTTTTTTTTCCTGAAAATGTGTCATTTCTTCACAGTGCTGCGACCTGGGATACCATGCTAGCTTAGCGCGGACTTTTAGGACCTACTTGTCGGCAGAGTACAACCTGGAGACGTCTCGCCACGAGGGACTCGATGTCATTGAGAACGCGGTGGACAACTTGGACTCTCGCAGCGATAAGCACAAGCTCATGGATATGCATAACCAGGTGTTCTGCCCTCCTATGCGCTTCGAGTACCTGCCACACATGGGGGATGAGGTAAGATGATCATTGTCTCCTCAATTCAAGTGACAATGACAAAATAAACCCTGGCACTGGGGTGGTCATATTTTTCCACGTCTGGCAATAAATGAGTTAAAAATAAAAATGGTAGCTTAATAAGCTACTTTATAAGCTTCTAATAAATATTTCTAAGCAGAGTCCCTCTTTCTATGCAAGCCAATGGCAAAATGCACCGGGCTACTTCCTGTTTGCTTGATTAGTGTGTTTTAAACATGGACACATTTGCGCCTTACTTCCATCCATGCTTATGCTTTTTCTTCTTCTTAGGTATGCCAGGTGAGCGCCCAGCAACCCGTCCAGACCGAGCTGTTGATGCGCTACCACCAACTACAGTCTCGCTTGGCTACGCTAAAGATTGAGAATGAGGAGGTGAGGATTTACGGTGAAGGGGGGGGGGGGGGGGGCTTTGTGTGCGCCCACCAGCTCCACGCTGATAGAGAAAGGTCTGTCGGCTGTTCCCCGGAGCCACGGCGTAGGGCCACATCACCATCTGTCCTCGTTGCAATTACTCTCTGTTGACCCACCCACTACCCCCACCCGCCGCCATTTTATTTCGTGCCTTGTCACTGTGCCAGAGTTGTTTTGTGTATGAAAGTATGTCATGTTGATGAAGAGAGGGCTTTCTCATCAAAGAGCGGCAGACACAAATGTGCAAATGGAGTTGATAATAAGCCGTGTTCCTGTGCCAATTGCCGCTGCCTCTCCCCCCCCTGCTGCGTCCTTCGTTATATGCAATAACGGATGGGCTTTGCCATTACGCAGAATGAGCTTTATCAACCTATGTTCTGTTGAAAAATACGGATGCATCCGCACTCAAGCGTTTTAAACCGTTTCCTCCTTTTATTCCGATGTGTCTTGCTTGTCGTTCCTCTCCAATGCAAATGGTATTTTATCTCCCACTAGAAAATAAGGTTGCTTATTATTCCGTCAGTGCTTGATTTTTTTTTCCCCTCCTCCTCAAAAGCTAAATAGGCGTTGCATGAATTGACATCTGCTTTCTCATTTCGGTGCAGGTGAGAAAGACCTTGGACGCTACCATGCAAACTCTGCAAGACATGCTGACAGTGGAAGATTTTGATGTGTCTGACGCATTCCAACATAGCCGCTCCACTGAATCCATCAAGTCCCTCGCCTCCGAGTCTTACATGAGCAAGATGAATGTCGCAAAAAGGAGAGCTAACCAACAGGAGACTGAAATGTTCTACCTCTCGGTGAGTTTGTCTAATTCTTGTATTAACATCGGATTTCAACGAAATTACTCCCGGTTATCGAATAATTTCAGTGAGCTGGATTAGAGGCGCCGCTTTCATTGTCATCTTAATGTTTCTCTGTAGAAATTCAAGGAGTACCTGAATGGCAGCAATCTCATCATTAAGCTGCAGGCCAAGCATGACTTACTCAAACAGACCCTTGGCGAAGGTAAGAATCCTCACCTTGCGTCACCCTCTTGTAAACGTGACCTTCTTAGGCTTTCAAATCGCTGCCTTCGGGGTTGGAGCAGATGCAGGTTTTATCTAGTAATGGACTGTGGGGAATTAGATTTGAAAAAGAGAATGAAAGCAGCAGGAAAGAACACAGAACTGATGTTTTTTTAGCCATTTATTTGATGAAAACTATTGTGGCGTACTCTTCCATTCTATTTATGTATATTTTGGTTTGGGTTCATTCACTGCCAGACATGTGCAAAAATGTGTCCACTCCAGTGCCAGGGTTTTTGTCGTTTTCACTCGAATTCCAGGACCTACAGAATATTGAGTTTTGGGATTACATAAACATTCAATACAGCGTTAGAAACCTTAGACTCTCTTGTTTCATCAGAAAAAAAGTTAAATCGTAAATTAGATGGGTCTGGAGTTATATGAGCTTGAAATGAGGGCAGCTGTCCAAAATACAATGCAATACATACATATTGGTTTATATAGCTGGAACAAACGGCTAACATAGACACAAGGGGAAAAGCTGCCCCCATGTGTAAGGGTAAAACATTGCCAGAGGTCTGGCCAGCACTTTATCAGCACCCAAGCATGAAAAAAACCCAAACAGTTCGTGAATGGCGTTCTACGTTATATTTTCGATTCCCGAATAAATTCGTGAATGGCAGTTAATGAGTTAATGGACTATATTATGCTCGCTGCAACCTTGGGTTCTTTGCCAGAATGGTTATTACCCCAAGGATTAGTTGCCAAAAGCAGTACATTGCGATTGTTTTAGTACTTAAATAGGTCCCGTTTTGAACTAAATTGAACTTTGGTGGTTGCTGAAAGTCTGCCTTTTCTTGCTGGTTAAGCCCACAAAGGCTTTATAAAGAGAGACAAAGAAATTGGTTGTTTTTACCCCTCCTATTCCCATGGGTGCCCTTCTCACCTCAGCCGTGAACATTTTACGCCTAATCGATCACAAGGTCCATCTTCATCTCTGCAGCTGCTCCTGCATCAAGATCTTTCCTAATAGACCGACGCACGAGACAGCTGGGGATACATGTACTTACGTATTCTGTCCTGATACATTCCGTCCTTTTGCCTTTTGAGCTATTCTGCAAATAACCCACCCTCACGTATTACAGCAGTTCTGATCCATCATTGGGTAAATTTGTTTACCTCAGTGGCGGAGCAGCAAAGAACACATGATCGCGGCATATGGCATTTCCAGGTACCGCATGTGTTTAATTATTCAAGTTCTCAATTAGGACTGTGCTGCGCTCATTAGCTCGCCGCTTCTTGTCCAAACTATCACATCTGTGGGGGCTGCGTCCATGCATGTCACGGGGCACGAGACGAAACGGTGTGCCGCAGGGGCCGAATAAAAACATCATGTCGTGCACGGACGGATTCTAGTCAGTACTGAAAAAGTCCGCTTTGTTTTTATTGTATTGTACATTTTTATTTGTGCCCTCAGTGGAGCCATTTTAATCTTTAATGAGATACAATACAAAATTTGCCTTTCCAAAATAATGCCATTCAATTGTGATTTATGCCGTCAGAGACATGCCCTTTACATACATACAGTGATGCATTGAAGTACAAGCCGAGGTGGACCGTCAGGGCCTGCAAGGCCTTCTGTGCTGGCCTAAAAATATCTGAATCACAGACTAATGTGAATTATATTTTGTCCATGAATTCTTATTAAATAATTCCAAATTGTCTTTCAGCTTCCTACCGTTACTTTTACCCTTTTGTGCTGTTTTGAGAAGTCTGTTTTTGTACAGTAAAGTCTCATTATATCGATAGTACTGCTTATTACGATACTATTTCTATGAACTCAAGGAGAAAATTACATACCCGCAGGATAGGATATATCAATAGTCCGGTTATATCGATATTTTTTCGACTCCCGAGAATATCAATATAACGAGACTTTACTGTATTTAAGCATGTAACCAAGCACATTTAAGCCATCATTTGTTACCAGAGTCAGAAATCTACCTGGATGCCTTCACAATCAGGACATTCGGCAGAATGTGAACAATTCTTTGAAAAAGAGGCTCTGAGCTCTTTCACGACACTTACTGGTAAAATATATTCTAAAACTAAACATCAAACAAAGAGAATATGGAGGCCAAAGGTCCCAAAAAATATTCACATCATCAATTTTTATTCGCGTTTATTGTGACTGTGTTGTACTGAGTTTTGATATTCACACAATAGGATGGTTATTTTTTGTATAAAGGAACGACTCTTACAGCATGTTGTTTATTTGTTAAAGTGAAATATGTTGCCCAAAAGAAATAGCAGATGTAAATGCAAAAAGTGAATGCAGAGAAGCAGATACAGTATAAGAATAAATATAATGCCTTTTGAACCGTTTAACATAAACTATTTCCCTTTCACATTTACGGGTCCATTCTGAAATAATGTCCTTCCATTATGATTTTTTTTACCTGGTTTTACACTTTTAGTTTAAAAAAAATGTTTGTTTTTTTTGTTGCATAATTCCACATAATTGCGCGCATAATCTATACGCATATGGTCGTGTTTTAATGATCCATTTTTAAAACACCAGTGGCTTTTAGTGTTTTAATGAGTTTTTCTCCATGTTTGTAAATGTCAGTGCACATCATGAATATTGCAATGAAGCTCCGTGGATTGAATCAATGACCGGTTGAGAATCAAAAATATTATATCCCATCAGATTGTGTAGGTGAACTGAGGGCATATGCATCTTTTTAAAAGAGTCATCTGAGGTTCGAAGTGTCTCAATATGCCATTGGTCAACCAGGAATAAACACAATAATAATCAATCAGTCTAATGATGTCTGGTGAACTGGCTGTTTGGCCCCATGTGTCACAATGATGAATAGAAAAGTGGCTTAGCTCTTGCTGTGATTATCCATTGTGGCTCGTAAAGAGAAAATGTTGAAGTGCTTCGGTACTATTGTTGCTTTTCTTCCAACAGACACACGCTCGGTACAATAGTGCCTGTTAGGTTGTAGGTGCAAATAAATTGTGGTCTTTAGTGTCTTTTTTCCCTTTTTTTTTTAATAAGGCATTTATCCAGTATTTATGTTTGTCTCAAAGCAGAATGTTATTGTGATCTAGTAATTTTTTTTTTTTTTGAACAGAGACACTCAGCATCAAATATAAAGATGTGTCTCCTTTTAGCGCTACATCAAAAGGTTCAATAAGGCAGCACAGTCATTGTTCAGTGTCGCCGCTGGTGGACCCCCCCGGCCCTCCGTCCATACCTTCTCCCATATTCTCCAGGTCCCCCCGAGGCGTTATCGTCTATTGCTCAATAGCATTGTCCAACCAATGACGCTTTTGGTGCTTCATTTGTCCTTCCCAGGCTGGACACTGTGGTCTGTTTAATCTATTCACTTCCACCACTAATATAAAACATTTCCCTTTCTGTGTTTTTTCCTCAGGGGAAAGAGCTGAATGTGGAACCACAAGGTAAATTCAGATTAGTTTTGAAAACATCTGTTTATTTCATCCATCCCAGAGTTTTAGAGGTGCTGATGCCAAAGTGAAAAAAAAAGGAAATAGTATATTGACTTTTTTTAATAGCCTTTAAAAGACAACCGACATCAGTTTTTTTGTTTCCAAGCTGACATCAGAAAAACGTTTTATAGCATCTAAAATACCCAAAACACGCAATATGATAAATTTATTCAAAAGCAAAACACCAATAAAAATGACTGAAAGTGTCCAAAATCTGCAAAAAATTGAGCTGCGAATTGGGTATTTTCAGAAAGTCCCGCCCCAATCCGTGATGTCACGCCAAGACGTCTTGCATTGCAAAACAATGGCTTCAGATTCGGAGAATATGCTTTCTTGTTACACATCCAGTTATGAATATAATTCAAATAGTTCTGAAGAGGAAAGCATACATGTTTGCAATCGATTAAAGAATTTATTCCGTGCCATTTTGAGGCAACATTGGGGGGGAAATGTCTCACCCAAAAAAAGGCAGAAAATGGCGTCCAAGCTCCTCTGAGGAATTAATCAGCCCGTTTCCACAGGCTGATAAATTCCTTCCTTGGAGCTTGGTCGCCCTCTTCTGGCGGCTTTTTGGTGCAACACGAGGTTTTCAGACCAAACAAGTACAGCAAAATACATTGACGTGATGGAAGGACTGCTACAATGTGTCTTTTTTTCGGTCAGGAGCGTTCCTTCAGTGACGTCACGTACGGACTCGTCACCAACTCAAAAACAAGACTTCCTGAATATTCAGAGCGAGTCTTAAAATATAAAATATATAGCTAGATGCGGTAGAATCTGTAAAATACGCTCAGTAGAAGTCATTTGAAGCAATTTTACAAATTATGGACACAACTTGTCCTGAGACGTCGGTTGTCCTTTAAATGTTTTCTTCAATCACGTGACAAATTATTAGGTACAGTTGCACCATCAAAGCCTAATCAAAACGTTCTGCTCAGCAGTACATTTAGAATTGTGATTTGCTGTCGTGTGTAGCCACACTCCATTATCCTATGAGGGTTTTTTTTTTTCAGATTTTTCTCCTCATGTGATTCATTATGGTTCAATTTTCTACCAGAACATTCGAAAAAATGCGATACAATACATCGCACATCAAATCCTCTCCCACAAACTGCACCATTAAAAAATGTCCATTACATTGATATTGTCTCCATTTTAAAATCAGTTTTAGATTTATTTTCTTCAGAAAGAGATTGTTGTTTTTTTCCTGATGAAGAGAGAGAAACTCTTTCATGTTGCTGACACTTTCAGCTGTCACTCCAGCCTTCGTCAAAGCTGTCGTCACTTGCTAGTGTGACCGGTCAAAAAAAAGGCTAAGGCTCAGGAAACCTTCAAAGTAAAGTCCTTCATCTCACTTGAGTGCAAAGCTGTCAGGAGCTAAATATTATGTTATTAAATATTCAATTAGTCACTTTATTTTCCGGGGTGTAAGGTGCAAAAGCCTTGATTTTCTTCAAATAATGACCATGCTCCTTATATGCAGGGGCACCTTATATGTGAAATAATATAGAGTCACAACAGGTCTCGCCACTATTGTCAGCAGCCCCCGACTCCATTTTTGCCCTCGTAGAGGAAGTAGTGCATACCCCCTGCCTCTACTGTACCGCCTTATAATGTGGTGTGCCTTATATTTGGAAAAGCTTTCTATATTTATCTATACTTGGAAAACCTTGCTATATTTATATATTATATTTGGAAAAACCTTTCTATATTCATATATTATATTTGGCAAACGTTTCATTCATTCAAGGTTTGCCTTGTAGTTCAGTACGCCTTATACAGTCAAACGTCGGTTTTCGAACATCTCGGTTCTCATCCCATTCGGTTTTCAACCAAAAATGTCATATTTTTTATGCCCAACTGAAATTTGGTTCTCAACCAAACTGAGTGCATCTGAATGCATCACTCGACTACCCTGTGCTTCCTTATACGTCACTTCCTTAGATGTCACGTCTTCCTCATTGTCTCATTGTGACCGACGCATTAATATTGTTGTTTTTTTATTTTTGCGAAAATGCTGACATATTTGGTTAAGCTCTCCTGAATTGTAGGATTTTAAAGCAAGCAGAGGATGGTTTGAAAAGTTAGTGTGCACTGTGTTTGCCCAAAGACAGCTGGGATAGGTGCCAACACGCTATCACGCAAGATAGAGAGATTTTTATGTACAGATGTTAATGTTAATGTTAAATATTGTTGAAATTTAAAGTTTGTTTGATAGCATTTTACACATGACCTGCTCTATTATTAAGTTTTTATCCGGTTTATGCGATGAAAGAGTTAAAAAGTTGTTTTCTAGAGTTTGAACGGATTAAGATTTTTTACATTGTTTTTAATGGAAAGTGCTGTTTCAGTTTTTGAACAAATCGGTTTTCGAACAAGTTTCTGAAACGGATTATGGTCGAAAACCGAGGTATCACTTTATATGGGAAGAAAATGAAAATACACAATTCATTGGGGGTGCGCCTTATACTCCGGTGCGCCTTATACACCGGAAAATAAGGTACATACATTTTGTTTTTCTTCTTAAATGTAAACACTATAGGAACTGTATTTTTCATGCCACAATCGAAATAGTCCGTATTATTTTGGTCTTTCAAAATATTAAGGCGGTGATATTCCTTTTGTCCTTGGTTTTCCTAGGCCCCCCACCCTTCCCCCTAAACCTCAGAAAATGCGGAAGATAAGACCGCGCTCCATCTATAACCATAAGCTGTTTAACGGCAATTTGGAGACCTTCGTCAAGGTACCCCCATGTGGTTTGTAGCGTATGCCTGAGCAGTCCCTGTGCTTTCTGAACGGGGGAGGTGTCTCCAGCCTCTCATCTTCCTGCTCTTCCTCATTTTGGCCTTTTGTTCCCCAGTCATGACATAACCTTTACTTAACCTCCAATCAATCCTTTTCCTCTCTTCTGGGGGCCGGTCCAGTCGAAACGGCAGTCGGTTGTCTCTTTATTCACACATAATGTAATGTCTCTGACTCACAAATCCAGCCGCTTAATTGGGTGAAAGGAAGACATCTTGTTTTGTCCCTCACTGCACGTGTGGGTTTCCCTTGTTATTTCACTCCTTGTGCTTTTGGCCTCTTTTAACCTCGCGAGGAGTCCGTTTCCCGCGTTTCTTCTCTTAACTATTTGCTTCTTTGTCCCTTTCTCTGCTTTGCCCCACTGTGCCATGCTGCTTTTTTTTTCCTAGAGGGAGAAGGAATGCCCGTGCTCGCATCCAGGTACCTTTCTGAGAATAGGCACTCACTGGCCACCTCATTAGATTCACCTCCATTAGGCTGCATAATTTTATTTTAACTCATTCACTGCCATTCCCAAATTTATTCGGGAATTGAAAATATGACGTGGAGCACCGTTCCCGAATTTGTTCTGGTTTCTCTTGTGAAGGGGTGCCGATAAAGCTCTGGTCAGACCTCTGGCAATGTTTTTTCCCTCCCGGGAGGGAGCAGCATTTGCCTTTTGTACAACTGCCCCCTTTTCAAGTTCAGATAACTCCAGACCCATATAACTTATCAATTAACTCTTTTTTTCTGATGAAAGAAGAGAGTTTAAGGTTTCTTATGCTGCATTGAATGTTTACGTAGTCCTAAAACTTAATACTCTGTAGGTCCTGAATTTTGAGTGAAAATGACAAAAACCCTGGCATGGACACATGTCTGGCGGTGAATGAGTTAAACATTTAAAATACCTTGAAAATATTTTCAACTGACGACAGAACAAAAATGCACATTTTAATGAATGATAACAGCAATAAATACACCTATCAGCGATATGTTTTTTTTTTTTTTTCCGATTGGGCTGAGATTTAAAAATGCCAGAATTGTGTGTTTTTCAGGCTGTACCAAGACACCGTCTAGGTTTATCCAATTATAACACCAAACAACTGGCCATGGATGAGGAATATTTTGCTTTGTTTTTTTTTTTGTCATTTTAGGTGAATGTACCCCCCAAATTTGTCTCCACTGCTGTCCACCCACGTTTTCCGCTTTAAGCCTCAACGCTCAGCCATGGTTTAATTTTCATTATAAATTCTCTGCATTGTTTTATCAAGTACAGATATCTAAAAAAATAAATACAGCAACGATACGGACTTCGTTACTTTCCACCACAACAGACAGACAGATATATTTGTTCATATACAATACATACATACTGTACAATACATATTGATTTATATAGTATATGTACAGATAACATCTACACGTAAGATCTACATAGAATGTGCATACAGAACTGCAATGTATTGTAGGAATTTCTAATGTTGTGGCCAATGAGAATAGCAAACTCAATTGTAATTCCCAACCTGCTGTTGCTTCAGCTGGGTTAGATGGAGCAACTAACTGCTTTTTTTTGGTTTTTCAAATATAACTGTATTAAATAAAATAAAAAAAACAATCACCATCTATTTTCCTCTGATTTCAGGATTCAGGCCAACCAATTCCACTTGTGGTGGAGAGCTGTGTCAGATACATCAATCTCTACGGTAAGGCTCACATGAGGCTATATCTGCCTCCCAAGGTGAGAAAAAAAAACCTGAATGAAATACAAACTTTAACCTCTGGAGTATTTTTGTGAGCTATTGCACGGAGCAGTCTAGTGTTTGTAGCTTTGCAAATAGCTGCGGGCGCACAAACTTGACCTGCACACTGGGGATTTGACAAGCTTGTAACAAAGGATCCCCCACACACACACACACACACACACACACACACACACACACACACACACACACACACACACACTGTTGTCAAGCAACCTTCTTCAACCTCTTCATCCCCTGAGTCTTATAGCTCCACCCTGTCTACATTCACATCTGTCTTCAACTCAATGTTCCAGCCTGCGGGCCTATACCTTGGATCTGGTCCTAATGAAACTCCAGAAAACTGATTAGTAACCCTCTAACTGGAAGCACATGTTGCACCCTCACAGCGGGTGGGGGTCACCCTCCCGGAGGGGAGAAAAAAACCTGAACAAAACATCTATCTATGACTAGATTACATTGCCTGCATCACATTATCTGTTTATCTGCGATATATTCCTTTCAGGCCTGCAGCAGCAAGGCATCTTCCGAGTGCCTGGATCACAGGTGGAAGTGAACGATATAAAAAATTCATTTGAAAGAGGTGAGTCACGTCTTGTTATCATGTCGCCTTTGATTCTCTTGAAAGCCAAATACAGTGAGACCTCAACTTACAAACATCTTAACTTACAAACTTTTCGTCTTACAAACGTCAAATTTATGAAAATTAAACCTTATAATAAGCACTATTTTCATAATACACACCCACCACGGCTGGCGGAGTGATCTTTGTCGGAAGCACACGACCGAACAGCACCAACAGTCCTTATAGAAGGGGACTCTCCTTCCATAAGCCATCAACGACCATAAAAAAGGTAAATAAAACTTTATTTTACAGCACAGCTTATTTCTTTAATTACAGTCCTCATGTAATTCCCTTTGACCTTCGACCTCCAACGCCATTCCATCAAGCCATAAATGACCATCACAAATGTAAATAAAGTGACTTTATGATACAATGCAGTGTATTTCTTTCATTGCAATACAATACCACATTTATTATACATAGAATAAGGTATGTTGTGTGTAGTTTTAAGGCTTATTTAGTTGAAAAGTTAATTTTATGGAAACCCGGGAACGGATTATTCCCATTTTAATGGTTTCCTATGGGAATTTTTTTTTGAGATACACACTTTTCGCCTTACACACTCTGTCTGGGAACCAATTAAGTTCGTAAGTTGAGGTCTCACTGTAGTTCTGTTTCCCATCGAATGTCACCACTGAATGCTTATTTGTGATTATTCATCAGGAGAAGATCCCTTAATAGACGACCACAACGAACATGATATCAACTCAGTAGCAGGAGTGCTAAAGCTTTACTTCCGAGGCTTGGAGAACTCCCTTTTCCCAAAGGAGCGTTTCCTGGACTTCATCTCAACTATTAGTGAGTCACCAAACAGTTCCAGCCGTACCGGTGTGTGCGTGAGTGGGAGTCTCTGTGATTTTGTATATGTGTGTAAACAAAACAGCCAAAATGGAAAAAAAAAACATTTTCTAGATTGTCAGATGATGTGAAGATGAGAGTAGTCCACACACATGGAAGCAATCTGAACACCAGTGCTTCTGACGTAATACTTTGCAGAGAACCGGCAGAAAAAAAGACTAATAAATAGGCAGGATAGGCTTCAAGCCACAATGGTGCATCTCTTAAAAAGCATGATAAGTTAAAGGACAACCGACGCCTCCGGATAAGTTGTGTCCATAATTTGTAAAATCACTTCAAATGACTTCTACTGAGCGTATTTTACAAAGATTCCACCACATATAGCTATATTTTACGTTTTAAGACTTGCGCTGAATATTCAGGAAGTCTTGTTTTTGAGTTGGTGACGAGTCCGTACGTGACGTCACGGAAGGTATCGTCACTGACGGCGAAAGTGACACACAATGCATTTTGGGTACTGTGTTTCGTCTGAAAACTTCGTGTTGTTCCGTGTTGATGGCGAAATTAGAAGGAAAATTCCCAGCAGACAAATCAGCCCATTTCCAATGGAGCTTTGGCCTCATCTTGTGCATTTTCTGGGACGCTACATTGCAGTCCAGACGCCTCAAAATGACACGGAAGGACTTCTTTAATCGATTGCAAATATTTATGCTTTCCTCTTCAGAACAATTACATACATATTCTTAACTGGATGAGTAACAAGAAAGCATCTTCTCTGAATCTGAAGCCATTGTTTTGATTCTCGAGCAAGGCAAGATGTCCTGGTGGCGTGACGTCACGAACAAGGGGGCGGGACCTTCTGAAAGTAGTTTTGAGACACTTTCAGTCATTTTTATTGGTGTTTTTCATTTGACTAAAAATATCAGCCTGTGTGTTTTGGGTATTTTAGATGCTATAAAACGTTTTTCTGATGTCAGTTAGGAAACAAAAAAGTGGTGTCGGTTGTCCTTTAACTACCCAATTGAAATGAAGTGTCACTCAATATATGCCAGATGATGTTTACTGTTATTTTATTGCAAATGTATCGTTTAAGGCTTAAAAGTCATCAAATGTTGGATTGAAAAAAAACTTACCTGGAGCTATAAGAGGTTTCAATCTGTAGCAGGGCTCTATCTCGAGCCCACTAGAGTTGTTGAATGGATGCTACTTTCTAACTCCTGCCAAGGTGCTCTTGATATGATTCTTTTTGTTGTGTGCGACATAAAAAATACCTATAGCACATTAGAAGTTCAATATACACTGAAAATATTAAAATATATTATTCAAAAGTATGCGCTGTCAGTGTCAATTAACTCATTCACTGTCATTCCCGAATAATTGAAAATATGACGTGGAGCGCCATTCCCAATTTTTTTCGTGTTTTGTTTTTTTCTTGGGGTGGGTGCCGATAAAGCGCTGGTCAGACCTCTGGAAATGTTTTTTCCCTCCCACGAGGGCAGCATTTGCTTTTTGTACAGCCGCCCCCCCCCCCCTCACTTGCACCTCATATTACGCCACCATAGTACTTAGGAAGAAGAAGAAGAAGAGAGTCTGAGGTTTCTTACGCTGCAGTGAGTATGTATTTAGTCCTAAAACTCAATATTTGATGTGTCCTGGAATTTGAGTACAAATGACAAAAACGCCGGCACTGGTGTGCACACATTTTTTCACATCGTCTGGCAGTGAATGAGTTAAAAATGAGCATGACTAACTGAATGTAATGTAATCCTGTGCGAAATGTTCTTTGCACCCCGTCATACAAATCTCACTATTCCATTCATTTATTTCCATTGGTGTTTCAGAGTTGGAGTCCGGAGCGGAGAGAGCGCATCACATCCAACAGATTGTTGTGACGCTGCCTCGGACCATCATCGTTGTCATGAGATACCTTTTTGCTTTTCTCAATCAGTGAGTTTTTTCTTATCTGCATCTTTTTGACTTTTCTTTACAGACTGTTTTGGGGTTAAAGTTTGCTTCTCAAGTTCTACCATAATAATGGCTCTCCAGATACCATGCCGTTGAGATCCCTTTCATGCAAAGTCAAAAACATCGTTTTTCTCATTTTACTGTTTTAAAAACATTCAATTGCATCGAACCAGCACCAAACTACACAACTCAAATGAGCTGGTGTTTTAGGAATAAAATTATGTCCAATTTGCCTGACATATCCTTTACATTCTTTGTTTTTAGTATTATTTTATATGTATTTGTGCTTCAGTCTTTCCCAGTATAGTGATGAGAACATGATGGATCCATACAACTTAGCCATCTGCTTTGGTCCCACGTTGATGCCCATTCCCGACAGTCAGGACCCGGTGTCATGCCAGGCGCATGTGAACGAAGTCATCAAGACTATCATTATGCATAATGAAGTCATCTTTCCTAGTCTTCGTGAACTCGACGGCCCAGTCTATGAAAAGTGCATGACCGGCGGGGAGGAATATTGGTGAGTGAACTATCAGTAAATTATCGGTAATCTCTGATCCATTGGTGAAAAGGAGGCTTTCATTCTCTCCTCTTTCGGATTCATCAAGTGTTTGTCTTGTACTCAAAGAATCATAGGGTACATGGGGAAAGTCGTTGTTTTTATGTTCCTGTTGTGTTTATTATTTTGCTTTGTGTTGACTATTATGTGAAGCACTTTACAGTAAATTGCATTGTATTATATTGTACTTTACCTTCTTTTTCTGTCTGTCTGTCTAGAAACATATACATTGGAGGCGTGAGTGTGTGTTACTTCCGGGTTGAGTGAACGCTGGGGCGAATGGCTGCCGCTGCTTACCCGCAGAAAAGAAAAAAAAATAATGTTCTTATCCCATGACTATAAACTGTCCTAGAGAGTTTTGAAAGGCTCTAAATATAAATAAAAATATAAAATAAATAAAATAAATAAAAAAGTATTATTATTATAAAATCTATTTTTAACACTGTATATATTTTGGGGATAAATTCAAATGTAATTTCTTTTAAATATTCCATATCACTTCAGCATTAAATTTCATTTATGTTTCACTGCAGCGACAGTCCTCACAGCGAGCCAGGAACTCTTGATGAAGCTGACAATGGAACTGAACCTCACACAAGTGATGAAGGTCGGAATCTTCGTTGAGAACGGTCATTTGCCCCACATTTAGCCGTTTTTTTGTAATCAACTTATTTGCTCTAAGTAACGGTGGTGTTTTGCTTCATTTACTGACTCTGAAATACTTAACGGAAGCTTCTGACTTGGTCTTGGTCATATTTCTTGAGATGGTGATGACATTACTTAAGCATTACTGACCTCTACTGGTTGGCTAAGCAAAATGCATTCATCTGCAATTTGTCGCCGTGAAGACTAAAAAAAAAACAATTCAGCTTGATTCGCGTCTTTCTAAAACGTTTCGATATTTTGTTTTATTATTGTTGTTCTATTTTTTATTCTTTTCAGAGGTTGAACAAATCGAGGCCATCGCTAAATTTGATTACGTGGGCCGCAGCCCCAGGGAGCTTTCATTCAAGAAGGGAGCGTCTCTGCTACTCTATCACCGGGCATCGGAAGACTGGTGGGAGGGGCGACACAACGGCCTGGATGGCCTGATCCCTCATCAATACATTGTCGTGCAAGACGTGTAAGTAACTTTTTTTGATTCAGCCATTGCTCTTTCTAGTGTACTTAATATACTGTACAACTATTCTTTAATTTATGTTAAAGTCGTTTGTGCTGGAGAGAAATATGTTCGATCGATAAAGGGAGAATTTTTCATTCTTGGAAAGCTTTTATCAAAACCAAGAAAGATAAAGTTGTATTTGGTTTTGGAGGCCAGAAACAGCATGACTTTGAATATGGGATGTAACGCATCTGTCGCGATCTGATTGACAACCAACGGGTGGCGCTGTCGTCCCCGCCGGCACCTGCACAGGTGTTGGTCGTTCCAATCTGTGGCAGACTGTCACGTTCTGGTTGGCGACCAACGGATAGCGCTGACGGCCCTGCCCTCAGTTGCACAGGTGCTGGTCGTCCTCATCAGTGGCAGTTAAAAGGACTCCCAGCATGACCATTCGGGGTCGGGTCATTGCATTGTACTGCAGTGTATTGTATTGCATTGAATGTGTTTGCTTCACCCTGTAAGGTTTGTTTCATTTTGGCAGATTTTCACCCATGGTTTTCTTTGATTTCTTTGATACTTTGTACTTTTCTGTTCCGATAACTTTGATGTTTTAGATTTTGTTCCTGCTGACTTTATTTTAATACAATTTGTCAAGTACAACCTACTGCTCCCTCCTGCCTGCTTATTTGGGATCCACAACCATCACCACCTCGTGAACCGTGACAGCATCCTGACGACTGTGCTGTAATTCTCACAGGGATGATGCCTTCTCAGACAACCTCAGTCAGAAAGGCGATAGTGAAGCCAGTAGTGGGCCACAACTGGATGAAAAAAACTCATCCAAAAATGACGGTCCCTCGCCATGTGAACAATCACCCGATTACAGCTTTGGAGGCGTCATGGGCAGGTCAGTGAAATCAACCTCAAAATGAACTCTTTTTAAGGTCTCAAGGCTTTCCATGTGACATGATGTACCATCTAGGGTCCGATTGCGTTCCGACGGAGCAGCGATTCCTCGCCGTCGCAGCGGCACAGACACCCAGAGTCCAACCCGAGTGCCCGACACGCCCCCGCGGGCCGCTGCCTGTCCCAGCAGTCCCCACAAGATGTCCGTCAACAAGGCGCGTTTAGAAAGCCCAGAAAAACGGCGATTGGGGACTTTTGGTAGTGCAGGAAGTATAAACTATCCGGAAAGGAAGGCCTATCCTGAGGGTCATCCACTGAGGCCAATGTCAGGGGCCACTCGCCATAGCAGCCTTGGGGACCACAAGTCACTTGAAGCTGAAGCTTTGGCTGAGGTGAGACTTGCATGCCAATTAGCGTTGCTGCTATTTTCCGTGATTTTATGTTCTGCATAATCACCCAAGAATTTGATTATATAATACATGCGCTAGTTTTATTGGCATGACATCTTCACCGCGGCTGCCAATAATTACGGAGGGCAGTGTGCAAAGTATTATGATTCCCACGCTGTTCATCTTATCTTGTTTTTAACTCATTCTCTGCCAGATGATGTGCAAAAATGTATCCACTCCAGTTCCAGGGTTTTTGTCATTTTCACTCAAATTGCAAGACCCACCGAATATTGAGTTTTAGGACTACATAAACATTCAATTCACCGTAAGAAACTTCTTTCATCAGAAAAAAACAGTTAATTCCTAAATTATATGGATCTGCAGTTATCTGAGCTTGAAATGGGGGCGGCTGTACAAAATACAATACAATACATACATATTGATTCATATCGCGCTTTAACAACAAACAGTTGAATCTGTAACAAAGTGCTAACATGGACAAAGGCAACTTTCCAGAGGTCTGACCAGCGCTTTATCGGCACTCCCCGCAAGAAAAAAACAAAACCCGAACAAATTCAGGAATGGAGAAACCTTAGACTCTCTTCTTTCATCAGAAAAAAATAGTTAATTCCTAAGTTATATGGGTCTGGAATATAGTAATATGAGGTGCAATTGGGGGCAGCTGTGCAAAAGGCAAATGCCCTCGTGGGAGGGAAAAACATTGCCAGAGGTCTGACCAGCGCTTTATCGGCACCACCACAAGAAAAACTAAAACCAGAACAAATTCAGGGATGATGCTCTCCGTCATATTTTGAATTCCTGAATAAATTTGGGAATGGCAGTGAATGAGTTAAATATCTTCACATTCAATATGAAAGGCTGCAGGTTGAGCGCCAAAAAGACCATCATGACCATGTCCCAATATTTATGGAAATGACTGTGTAGGACACATATTTTCAAGATTAAAAAATCATTTTGTGTTGAGAAATACTAATATAATGCATAGCATTATATATATATACAGTAAAGTCTCGTTATATCGATATTGGATATATCGATAGTCCCGGTTATATCGATACTATTTCTATGCACGCACTGAGAAAATTACATGCAAACAGGGTTGGATATATCGATAGTCCCGGTTATATCGATATTTTTTCGGACTCCCTTGAATATCGATATAACGAGACTTTACTGTATATATATATATATATATATATGTTTGTTCTTGCCCTTAACCAGGACATCGAAAAGACCATGACCACGGCGCTCCATGAGCTTCACGAGCTGGAACGACAGAATTCCGCCAAGCAGGCTCCCGATGTGGTCCTGGACACCCTGGAGCCCATGAAGAACCCAGTTAGCTCCGAGCCCGGCAGCCCTTTGCACACCATCGTGATCCGTGACCCAGATGCGGCCATGCGACGTAGCAACAGTTCCACCTCAGAGATGATGACCACCTTTAAGCCGGCGCTGTCTTCCCGGCTCGCCGCTGGCGCTCATTTGCGCCCCCCGCCCATGAGGCCGGTACGCCCCGTTCCCACCCAGCACCGCTCAAGCAGCTCCAGTTCTTCTGGAGTGGGCAGCCCAGCGGTAACACCCACTGATAAAATGTTTCCCAGTAACAACACGCCCACCGTGCCCGGCATCAACGTGTCCAATGATGGTGCTGACAAATCTGGTACCATGTAGCAAAGGTCAATTTAGAGGTCAATTTAGAAGTGGGACTGCAACTCCTTCTTCATATTTTCGTGACTGATTTAATCTAGTGGTGAAAAACGAGAGCTGAGGGGTGGGCAAAATTTCCTACAGCTCAGGGAGATCGTAGTTCAAAAAGCAAAAATCACCTCATTAACTCATTCACTGCTACTCCCAAATTTATTCCGGAATTGAAAAGCATGACGTGTAGCACCATTCCCGAATTTGTTCGGATTTTGGTTTTTCTTACGAGGGGTGCCGATAAAGCCCTTGTCAGACCTCTGGCTATGTTTTTTTGTCCTCCCACGAGGGGGCGGCATTTGCCTTTTGTACAGCCGCCCTAATTTCAAGCTCAGATAACTCAAGACGATATAATTTAGCAATTAACTCTTTTTTTTCTAGTCTAAGGTTTCTTACTCTGCATTGAATATTTATGTGGTCCTAAAACTCAATATTCTGTGGGTCCTGCAATTTGAGTGAAAATGACAAAAACCCTGGCACTGGAATGGACACGTTTTTGCACATCGTCTGGCAGTGAACGAGTTAGAGTAGATCAGTGGTCCCCAATCTTTTTTGCACCACGGACCGGTTTAATGTCAGACAATATATTCACGGACCGGCGGATACATACAAAAAAATAAAATATGACAAGCAGGCATTTTTTACTCATTTTGCCCGCTTACGGTGGGCTAATTTTAGCGGTATGTATCACGTGACCTAGACAAGCGTTTTGACATGCAGCAAGAGTTGAGTCATGGACGGATGTAAGCTGGTAATTTTTCATTTTTCAAAATAAAACATTGTTCGGACTCAGATAATAAATAAAACGGAAATTATGTCAATTATTTATTCTTTCTGCGCGGCCCGGTACCAAATGACCTACGGACCGGTATCGGTCCGCGGCCCGGGGGTTGAGGACCTCTGAAGTAGATGATGAATGAACACTGCATAAAAAAGGGACAAAAGTAATTTTGTGTTATTTATAGACAATGCGAAGACAATGCATTAGATTGAAGATTCGGCAGGTTGAGTTAAGTCAAGTCAGGTTTGAAGTTACCAATATTGACGTGGTACAAAATAATACATCGTTTTCGTCTATCTGGGTTCACAATAGTCACTCCCATGACATATTTTGTCCTTTTCACTTCTGATGCATTTCTGGCACATGTAACTTACCCATTTTCTATCGTTACCCAACAACATTTTTAAGAAAGCTACAGTACATAAAGTTGATCTATTTCAACCTCATTCTGCTAATCTGTCCAAAATGGCAACCAGCTTCAGTTTTTCAGCACTCCCAAAACCAATCCTTGATCTAATGCAGGGGTGTCAAAGTCATTTTTTGCCGCGGGCCACATTGTAGTTATGGTTTCCTCTCGAGGGCCGTTATGAATTTGGGGAAAGCCATTAGAATGTTTAAATCCCTTCAAATATTACATATAGAGCACACAGCAAATTAATGAATAACTCGTTTTCAAATCTGAAGTCAAGAATAATGACTTTTATTGTGGTTGACATCCAAAAATATGAAATATTGGCTCAGATTTTAGCAATCATCATGGAATTTAACAAGTTTGATTTGCTTTCGCGGGCCGAAAAAAAATGATGTGGCGGACCGGATTTGGCCCGCGGGCCTTGACTTTGACACATGTGATCTAATGTGATGAGTCAAAAAAAATGGAACCAGCCTTTGGTAAAAGTAACCCAATTTGCTGAAAATTCACACCGACTAGTGATTGGGTTAGAAAACCAATTCAGTGTTATGCTGTAAATGGACTTTGGCTTTACAAATACAGTAAAGTCTCGTTATATCGATATTCAAGGGAGTCCGAAAAAATATCGATATAACCGGGACTATCGATATATCCGACCCTGTTTGCATGTAATTTTCTCCGTGCGTGCATAGAAATAGTATCGATATAACCGGGACTATCGATATATCCGATATCGATATAACGAGACTTTACTGTACCACGTTTGTGCTTAATGCGGTAATGTTTAATGGGGACACACGCAAGTATGAGATATGATAACGGAGAGAAACATTTTTAGGTTTGGTGTTCAATGCTGTGTTTGAGAAAATAAAACTGCGAGTATTTTTTATGTTTGCTGAATGGCCTTCATGAAAAACAGTTGCGGGTGAATTTTCCGTAAAATCATGTCGTTTGGCTTTCCAATCGTTCTGCGGCAAACCGATGCATTATATCTTTTTTTTCTGCCTGACTTCACTCATATCTATCTGGAGTGAAGGGTTGTCATGGTGATGCAAATGTGGTGGTGGGGGTGGGGGCTGAACATGTGCAATAGCCTCAACCTTTGCCTTCATTCAAACTGATGATAACCACAGTACATGTGTGCAAATTTAGAATTTTTTTACCTCGTGTTCAATTTACTAAATCCGCTTGAATGCATCATTTGGACTAGTGAACATATCCAGACACACTGAAAAACTGGGGGGGGGGGGGCACATTGGCGACAATGTGCTAGTTAATAATAATAATAATGATAATAATAATAATAATAATAATAATAATAATAATAATAATGATGATGATGATGATGATGATAATAATAATACATTTCATTTGTAAGCGCCTTTCAAAACTCTCAAGGTCACTTTACAGTCACTGGATCAGCTTTTCTGCGCGCGAGCAGCGGCAGCCACATGTGTCAGCCTACACTCAACCCGGAATAACTCAAATAAAAAGCTAGCTAGCTATTAGATAGCCAACAGATAGCCAGCTAGCTAGCCACTATTTAACCAATGGATAGCCAGCTAACCAACCAGCTATCTAATAGAAAGATAACTAGCTGGATAGATACTAAGATAGCCAATAGACAGCCAGCTAATAATAATAACAATACATTTAACTTGTAAGCGCCCTTCAAAACTGTCAACGTCACTCCAAAGTCACTTGACCAGTTTCCCTGTGGGTGAGCATTTGAGTTACTTCCGGGTTGAGTGAACTTAATCCGTGGAAGCATCGTGCTCATGCTGTAACAGCACACGTCTAACTGTCACAGTGATGAATCTACAAATTGCTTTAGTAAATGTGTAAATACAGTCAGGTTGTTTTTTTCTTTCTTTGTAAATGTCTTGAATTTGTATGTACTTAAAAGGGAGATGATGGACATGAAGCGTACTTGAAAATATCTCAACCAAACAACTCAATACAATACAAACATATTGTATTACTTTGTGAAATCTACCCTGCTGTAGTGTGTGTAGTATGAGACTAAGGTGACGGCTGGATTGATTCTGTTTTATTCTTGACAAACGTAGTGAGGGAAAAAAAACTTGAAGCCAGAGGTGTGAATGGAGGGTGATCAGTTCAGGGTGTAATTTGCATACACGACTGAGGAGGAGTCGCATAACATGGATGAAATGTGCTAAGCAATTTCAGTTTATGTGACAGTGCTAAAAAGGAGACCCGGCATCACACTGTCAGTTAAAGGACAACCGACGTCTCTGGACAAGTTGTGTCCATAATTTGTAAAATGGCTTCAAATGACTTCTACTGGCCGTATTTTAATACGATTCCACCGCATATAGCTATATTTTACGTTTTAAGACTCGCGCTGGTTATTCCGGAAGTCTTGTTTTTGAGTTGGTGACGAGTCCGTACGTGACGTCACTGAAGGAACGCCCCTGACCGAAAAAAAGGACACATTGTAGCAGTCCTTCCATCACGTCAATGCATTTTGCTGTACTTCTATGGTCTGAAAACTTCGTGTTGCACCAAAAAGAGGCAGAAGAGGGCGGCCGTGTAAGGAATTAATCAGCCTGTGGCAACGGGCTGATTCATTCCTGACACAGAGCTCAGCCGCCATCTTCTGCATTTTCTGTGACACTACACGTCAGTCTTGAGCCATCAAAACGACCCAGAAAACCTTCTTTAATCGATTGCAAACATGTATGCTTTCCTCTTCAGAACTATTTGAATCGTATTCATAACTGGATGTGTAACAAGAAAGCATATTCTCCGAATCGGAAGCCATTGTTTTGATTCTCGAACAAGGCAAGACGTCTTGGCGTGACGTCACGAACTGGGGGCGGGACTAAAATGCCCAATTCGCAGCTCAATTTTTTTGCAGATTTAGGACACTTTAAGTTATTTTTATTGGTGTTTTGCATTTGAATAAAAATATCATAGTGCATGTTTTGGGTATTTTAGATGCTACAAAACGTATTTCTGATGTCAGTTAGGAAACAAAAAAGTGATGTCGGTTGTCCCTTAAGTCGAGTTTAGTAATAATGTCAAGTTTGAATGCAGCGGCATTTGTAGTATAAATTGTTCTTCTCTCATTTTGTTATGAGAGAATTGATTACATGCATTTCTGATTGGCTGTAGAAGAGCAAACCTTGACTCAAAACATTTCAATTCTACTTCGGTTGGTATTAACTAATTAATCCGCTTGTAGTAAGTAGAGTATATATAAAATTTACCACACTGAAGCATGAATTTTGTTAATATAAAATGTTCTTTTATTTCCTGTCATATACTGCCAAAAACGAGCAGCATCTGGTTATCACGTTGGGCTCACAATACACAGGTGCATGAAAATGGTTCCGGTTTTCCTGTGTGGAGTTTCCATTCCCTCTCTGTGCCCGTGTAGATTTTCTCCGGGTACTCCAGTTTCCCCTAACAACACAAAAAAACACGTATGACATGTTGATTGGTCACTCCAAATTGTCCCCAAGTGCGATTGTGAGTATGAATGGTTGTTTGTGTGTGTGTGTGTGTGTGTGTGTGTTGGCTGGCGACCAGTTCAGTGTGTCCCTTGCCTATTGCCTAAAGACAGCTGGTATAGGCCCCAGCACCCATCACGACCCTTAGATATGCAAATTAAAACACGGATGGATGGATATTGCCCAAAAAAATAAACATTCTCAGCTGTCTCAAGTTATTCAGCTCCCCCTGCTGGTTTCTGGTGGTACCGTCTTGTCATAAGCAAGTTCATCTCAACTTGTAAAAAGATACGGTATACGTGTACTGTACTGTATATTAGTTATGTATGCCTTTGTTAAACAAGACTTTTGCACCTATTCAATTTTATGTATAAAATATGAGAATATTCATGAGCGAATATGAAAAATATGTTCATGTTAGACTGTTTTATTTATACAGTAATGTAAAAATGGAGCTGGACATCGAGAGTGCCTTTTGTGCACCATTTTGATTTTTTTTTTTTTACTTTTGTATTACAATTTTAATATGTTGTCTCTTAGTTGTCATATTTATTATGGTTCCTTTTATATGATTACTCTCGATTGCTGTTTCTGCAATAATTTGTCCAAGGTCATTTTGCTTTCCTGTGTTGGGTGAGAGATAAAAAGTAAATTTAAAAACCACTATGCACCTAATCTACTGGTTCCCAAATTCAGTAGAGTGTTCTCAGAATATTTATTGCATCTTGTTGTTTTCCCCGTGATGTGTCTGTGCTGTGCCTGAGCCATAAATGCATCTTTTTATTCCCTTCTGGTACAAAGTAAACGCGTTGCAGTATTGCTGGCAAACGCACAAATGAGGGATATGACTTATAGAGCTTAAAAGGCACTTACTTGTTGTGTTTTTTTCTCCATGGGATGAAAAAAAAGTCTCTTCTGAAATGGTTGCCGAGCAGGTGCGATAATAGGATTAAAAACAAAAACAAACAAACAAAAAAAACCATAAAACTTTGCTGTAAGATAGACGACTGTGCCTGTCTCGTTGTGATGATGGAATGTGAGTTGTTGTCAATCTTCTCTTTTATTGTTCGTCTAGTGGTGTGTGTCTTGGTTAATTAGAATCCTGTGATATACCTTACCACAAAGTGGATGTTGAAAAGATGTGCATACAAATAAAACCATTATTGATCAATATTTTTTGTAATTATTTCAGACAATGCACTTTATGTTGATGAACGCTTCCACAAGAGTGTCCAATCCAAGATATATCTAAAAAATGTAACTGCCACGTCAAAAGTAACACAGCATTTGGTCCAAAGAGATGAGATTTCATCATGAGATCATGAGATTTACTACAGCTTCAGCACACAAAATGGCAACCAGCTTCTGTTATTCCAAATCAAATCTTCAAATCTTTGTCAAAATAACCAACTCAACCTTGGGTAAAAGATACCCAGCGAATGGGTTAGGAAAACAATCCAATATTTTTTTGCTTTAAAAAATATACATTTATGACAACGGGTTTGAGATTTAATGTATGACTGAGTTGTTACTTTAAACCGGAAGTCAAGTTCTTCGCTGCTCCCTTACTAGTGTAAAGTCGTTATCCGGATTAATATTACGTTTATGGAATTTGGATTAGTATTTTAAAAAAATCCTCGTTTTTAATCCATCTCACGGGACTGCCTTGTTTTGACACTTGCTGTCGGCTGAAAATAACATTTGGGCTGAGCTCGCGAACGTCACGTTTTCTATATTGTTTAAAAATATATTTAACCTGGCCTAGAAGTAGTTCTCTTTTTATTGACCATTTTATGTGCTATAATCTACTGTGGAGATAAAAGACCGAACAAGATTTGACTTCTTAACTAGTTTTTTTTCTCTTCATTTCGCTTACATTGTCCCCGTTTATTTTTCTTTAGTCGTTTGCAGTGCTTATTATGGCCGCATGGTGGCAATGCATCATCATTACAAAAAAACTGCAAAGTCGTTCGAGGCTGTCGAGCTCTGGAAATTTAGTCTGTTCCAAATTGCAAACCGGTGTTCAGAAAAGTGCATCTTGCTTAAAATTGAATTACCTTTATGATCTAACGTTTAGAGTGACGGGGCACAAAGAAAATCCAATTTGTTCCACCTGAAAACGTGTAACTGTTGAACAAGAACCTAGCCTACAAAACTGAAGTCACCAAAAGAGCACAAAATTGCTGGTGTTTATGAAGAGCTTTCGACGTTTGACACCTTTAATTAAGGCCTAATGTTTGGGAAAAGATCAGGAATACCGTTGTTTGTTGCAAATTAGTAACTCTTGACTCTCCAATAAGGTTGAACAAGGTCTCAACATTGCCTCTATTGGTAATCAAAACATAAAACAGCGCAAAGGCAACAATAAGGTGTAATAAATGAGTGCAAGTCGCAGCGGAACAAAATGATCGTAAATGTACTTTCTGCCTCTACCTTCAGCTCCTTGGCCTCATCAACAGGGAGACTCTCTTCAATTATGGACCCCCCCGGGGGGCTACTGGTGAGCTGAGCGATCATTCATTTTCCTAATCACAATCAAATTGTGTAAACAAGTGGAAGTCATGTTTTATTTATTTCATTTCCTTGTATGTGTTTGCATGGTTACTCGCAACGTGTTTTTCAGGTGAGTGCCATAAAATCATAGAGCATATGATGAAAACAGGCCAATATTTTAATTTTTACATAATTTTTGAATAAGATCTTAGTTAAAGTGTTTGTACCCTCTGTGGCTACATATTCCTGCGTGCCTCCAGAATATTTGTATTATTTACAAAATTGTCAAGTTTGAAATGGTGGAAATGTGATCAGCATGTCTTTCTTCTGAGTCATTGGGTTTGGGGTTTAAATTTTAGCTCATAATTTTTTTGTGTGCGGTTTCTTCTGTGTTTTTGGTCATGATCGATCGGTGCGCTGGCTTCCCTCCATATTCCAATATTTTAGTCTTATTATTTAGACTACATTTTTCTAATATTGTAGAATTGACAATTGACGTGCAGGGTGACCATTTTATGCCGTCTCACCTGTGGCTCAAAAATGGACAAGTTCGGAAAAATGAACAAATCATCAAGATTGAATGTTAATTTTTAGCATTTCTCCTCATCTTCAACAAACGTGCTGCACTCCACAAACGTGCTGTTGGAGAAAGCACACGACATATCTTGTTTTTAAATATTTTGGTGCCCACTGTAGCAGAATAGCATTCATATAAAAGAATGTTAATCTTTTAGATGACTGAATGTTAACAGGGCAGCAAATGATTCTACTTTGATGAGTTTAACTCATAAAAAAGCTACAAATGCTATATGGTAATTGAATGAAAAGAGTCACACTTCACTTGAATGGAAACAACCATCACTTTAAATGACTGAACATTTTGTATGTAGCCTTCCCACCAGCAAAAAAATATTACAAATGCCAATTGTGCATATCAAATGTCAGAGTACGGTACCACTACTCCTCATTTGACTTGTCTGCAAGCAATGTGGGATTGGTTCCCACTCTGTGACCGTTTGTGCCCTGCGACTGGCAACCTTCTCAGTGTGTTACCTACCTGCCTCCTGGAATTGGCTCTAGCACCACTCTGTGACCGGTTTAGTATAAACCAGGGGTGTCAAAGTCATTTTTTTGCCGCGGGCCACATTGTAGTTATGGTTTCCTCTCGAGGGCCGTTATGAATTTGGGGAACCCATTAGAATGTTTAAATCCCTTCAAATATTACATATAGAGCACACAGCAAATTAATGAATAACTCGTTTTCAAATCTGAAGTCAAGAATAATGACTTTTATTGTGGTTGACATCCAAAAATATGAAATTTTGGCTCATATTTTAGCAATCATCATGGAATTTAACAAGTTTGATTTGCTTTCGCGGGCCGAAAAAAATGATGTGGCGGTCCGGATTGGCCCGCGCGCCTTGACTTTGACACCTGTGGTATAAACAGTGTTGAAAATGCATGTATGTGAAAATGTGTGTTCCTCTTTCTCACACACATCCACATTTTCATGTTTTCTGGGGACCACTTTTCGGATCATCACTTACGGGGACTACACTTTCCAAATGACTTACAGCTATAAGAAAAATAAAGGACACTCACACAATACTGTCAAAAACCTCATGCAAATACACACCTGTGCACTGCGTACAATAACACAACTGATTCATGACTTGCAAAATGCTTCATTAGGAGTCTCTTCATATTAACTGAGTGTTTGGATTCATAATCTGTTGTTCACATGATGTGACTACAAAGTACTTTATATTTTTCAAACTATTTCACAGACAAACTGACACTGTCTGAATTTGATATTCATGTGAGGGCTATATTCCTCCGGGCATATGAAAGTTAATGAATTTGTTCCACTGATCCATGGTGTGTCGAGGGAGTTTGCTTTGGGCACAGATTTAAGTAAAAACACATTATCTGCCCCCGCATATACTCTGTTTGCTTCGAGACCCCCAATGACACACAAATCTGCAAGAAAGCATGGATTGAAACTTCTGAGGATGTTTCCTTGATGCATTTCATATGTGGGGTGCTTAATATCATTTCTAACAAAACGGTCAACTTGCCACGCTTTAGCTAACACCATCTGAACAATAATAATAATACATTTAATTTCTAAGACACAACTTCTGAAAAGAAATCTTCACCTCTGGGGATCTAAATTATGAAAACATTGGAGGGAAAAAGAAAAATTCACGAATTTGTAAATATACTGTACAGTATATGACTGTACAAGGTTGTAATAACACAAATCACCAATAGATGGAAGTAAACAGTGTTTTATAAATATATTTGCAATGTGTTTATTCTTGAGACAAATTGAAAACAAATGTTTACTTTCATGGTTTGATAAACTATTTAGTACAGAGAGAGTGTGCATATTTCATATTATAAAACGTGCAAGCACCACGCCTCCAGGAATCGGGACTCTAACCGGAAGCATTTAATCAATAAGATCAATTTCTTCCAAAAAACAAAAATAAAATACTCACTCTTGCATGCATGATATTTTTTTGAATTAAGCGTTGTACACCTACACGATCTAATAGGATACATGACTAGAATTTCACAATCAAGTGCACGTTACAGTCTTGCAACGGACTCAAATGAATTCTCAGAGACGCTGCTAATCAGGTATTCTTCCCCCTCGGCGTTAGTTTATGGATCCACCAAAAATATTTTAAAAGCTATATGTGTGAATCAAAGCAGTGATATACGACCGCAAACAACCACAATAAATCATTGTTAATATTTTCATACATGCTCTCGACCTCTGAAACAAAGTCACAGTTCAGAAACTAGGACGTAGCGGAAGTCGTCAGATGACGTAGGCGGGGCTTTTTACTTTCAGGCGGGACAATGTGTTTCAAAACAGACCAAAATCTGTCGATTTGCCCCGCTGCACTTATTTGATTGATCGACTATGGCCTCCCAAACAGAAAAATATCTCCTACCTTGTCTGGCTTTAAAAGTAAGTTGCAGCTGCTGTCAGTGGTTTTTAATGGGGTTTCTTAGCTTGTGGGCTAATTTGCGAGTTGTGTTCCGAAAAGAGCTAACAGCACATTCAAAGCTATTTTACCTAAGGTGAGCCGGTAGCTCTTGGTGTTCGTTTGCAATGCGATATTTCTAGACGTCGCGATGTGCTTTTGGTTATTATTGAAAGAGAAACATCAAAAGTTTCAAATGAAGTAAAACTGAAAAACTTAATACAGTACGTGCGGGAAAGGTGTTTTGGAATAATTGCAATCCAGTCTTTTGCAATCGAAATATTTATCTCCTTATCGTAGCCATTTCCATGTATATTTGCAGGTTACGGCGAACTTGACTTTGAATTGTCTTTTTTCGGGGGACGATTGGGTTCTCAGCAGGTCATGCTGAGAAATTTACAATACAATACATATTGATTTATATAGCGCTTTAACAACAATTGAAGCTATAATAAAGCGCTTAACATGGACAAATAATAGTTGTGCGTGCTTTATTGACAGTATTTGATAGTGACTATCTAATAATGTCTGGTTCAGCATTCTGGATCAGCTGGAGATGCTTCACGGAGGAATGACTGACTCCAATGTAAAGTGCATGTAAAACAAAAAAACATTAACCCATAATTAAAATATGTTAAGCAGTAAAATTGCTTCAAATGCACCGAGTGCACAAACATAATACAAGGCAGCTCATAAAGAGAAGCTACAAGGTAAAGTACAGTGCATGGTTTATGATGCAAAGAAAAACAACATCATGAAAGAGTACCAGTCAGCAAATACAATATCTGTATTAAAGTGCATAATGTACAGTAAGAAAAAAAAGTTGAAAAGCACAAACCAGACGACTGCTTACCATCTATACTGTAGCTGTAGATAAAATCCATAATTCACCGTTAAAAAAAGGACATATCAAACTACTGGTCAAGTAACCATAAAATGAAAGGGAGAATACAAACCACCCCTTCCTCCCCACGGCGTTCAAAGCCCCCCTCGAGAGAAGCACACAAGAAAACATATGTTTGATTTTCGTAATTGGGAGAACAGTTAGTTGAAGGCCTGAAGGTCGAAGTTTCCATTCCCAGTTCGGTGAGTGGCAGTCTTTTGTACATAAAATGAAAAGAACTGCCAGTGTTGAGGATGATAGAAGGCTGGACCAAGTTCCTGTCGCTCCTACCTGCTATGATCTGTTTGTAAAAATCCAGCTGACGAGACGTGCATTTAGATCAAAGGAATGTGAAGGTTTATCAGCTAAAACGTGAGGATATATCATGCTAAAAACTAATGGGGAATTGATTAAAAAAAATCTTACATTGGTTGTCATTGCCCACAAAATGTTTATTGTCTACACACCTTTTTTTTCTGGAAGTAAATCGTCGAGGTCCAAGAGATTCTATTTTTTATTTTTTTTTGCTAAAATGACTGTTTTGACCTTTTTTTTTATCTTGTTTCATCACCACACAAGTGAAAACCCTCAACGGAATGTCATTCGGTGTGGTGAGATTGTTTGTTTTTGGGAACAGGTACCGAGATGGACTGTTTCCAAATGTGTTGACTCACAATTGACCAATTTCTTATTTTGTTTTCGTCTTTCTCTAGAACGTTGACACCCTCTTGCGATGTCCAATCTGTTTTGATTTTCTCAACACTTCAATGATGACCAAATGCTCGCACAATTGTAAGTACCGCATTTGTCCTCCTTGATTGAGTGGCATTGATTTGCTGCTCATGTTATTTCCTGCTCTTTGTGTTTTGTGCGGATATTGATGGGCAGGTGGAATTGCATCAGTATGTCTGTCGAATCAGAAGTTTGAATTGTTTTGCGTGGAACCAGTGTTATTAGACAGATCTTTGATGATTCCAGCAGTATACATTTTTCCTTTGACAAAAGCAATATTAACTCATTCACTGCCAGATGATGTGCAAAAAATGTGTCCACTCCAGTGCCAGGGTTTTTGTCATTTTCACTCAAATTGCAGGACCCACGCATTATTGAGTTTAATGCAGCGTAAGGAACCCGAGACTCTCTTCTTTCATCAAAAAAAAAGATTTAATTTTTAAGATATATGGGTCTGGTGTTATCTGAGTTTGAAATGCGGGCGGGTGTCCAAAATACAATGTAATACATATATATTGGTTTTTATAGCGCTTTAACCACAGCTGAAGCTGGAACAAAATGCTAACACTGAAACAGGGAAATGCTGCCCCCTTGTTGAACACTGCCAGAGGTCTGACCTGCGGTTCATCGGCACCCCCCGCAAGAAAAAACAAAACCCGAACAAATTCGGGAATGCCGCTCCACATCACACTTTTCAATTCCCGAGTGAATTCAGGAATGGCAGCGAATGAGTTGACAAAGTATTGACACTAGTAAAAATACACCAATTACTGGCCATCTTCTTAATTCAAAGTTAGACATTTAAACAGCTTCTTCCCCAAGCCATTAACTCTTTGAACTCTTCAACAGTAGCCAAAATAGAACTGTATAGTGCCACTTAGCAGTTTTTTTGACGACGATACTAGTGCAGCGTGTTCTACCGGAAACAAATTCCTTGTATGTTCTACATACTTGGCAATAAAGATGATTCTGATTCTGATTCTGATTAGTCGATAGCTGACAATTTAGTTGTAAACTTTTTTTTTATACAATACGAGTGCCAAATTTTCATTGGGGTGGATTTTGAGTCATTCATTGACGGGTATATATTCTACATACCAATATTTTGCCTTGTATCTTGCCTACTGTTCAAAACAAACAAGCTGTCTATCACATAACAAATGCTCCACTTTGTCTGTGTATCATTTCACAGTTTGCTCCTTGTGCATCCGAAAATTCTTTTCCTATAAGTTGCAGTGTCCAGTTTGCAATGCGGTAAGTTTGAAGCATTTGCGGGAATCTCATGAATAAGTATGAACTCGTAGAAATGTAATTTATTCCTTAGCAAAGAAAAAAAAAATCAAATCAAATCGTTACTATTTACTGTGACAGAAAAGTGACTGCATTCTGTGCTTTGCATGTACTGTATGAGAAAAGAAAGTCCAGTGTTAGAGTTTGAGTTCAATTTGTTCCATGACTGTGGTTATAACTCAATTTCCCTGTGTCTTTCTTTTGTTTTTTTTTTTATATCATTATTTCTGCCTCCTTTTCTTCTAGCACGCAACAGAACAAGATCTACAAAATAACCGTTTGTTGGATGAATTGGTTGTCAACTTTCAAGCTGCGAGGTAAGCAGTTATTCACTGTCAGACGATGTGCAAAAATGTGTTCACTCCAGTGCCAGGGTTTTTGGCATTTTCATTCAAATTTTAGGACCCGCAGAATATTGAGTTTTAGGACAACGTAATTATTTAATGCAGCGTAAGAAATCTTGGAAAAAGAGTTAATTCCTAAGTTATATGGGTCTGGAGTTATCTGAGCTTGAAATGGGGGCGGCTGTACACAATACAATACATACATAGTGATTTATATAGCGCTTTAACAACAGCTGAAACTGTCACAAAGCGCTAACATGAACAAAAGGCAAATTCTCCCCCCTTGTGGTAGGGAAAAACATTGCCAGAGGGCTGACTAGCATTTTATCGGCACCACCCGCAAGAAAAACCAAAACCTGAACAAATTCTTGAACGGCAGCGAATGAGTTAATATACAGAGTAAGCGCACAGATGTGACAAAATGATTTTCTGGATGGCGATCTGCATTTGTTTTCGTTAACATTCAAGTTTAAGAAATTTTCTAGATATTATAATTTGGTTGCTAGGACAACCGACATCCCTGGACAAGTTGTGTCCATAATTTGTAAAATCACTTCAAATGACTTCTACTGAGCGTTTTTTACAAAGATTCCACCGCATATCGCTATAGGTATCGTCACTGACCGACAAAGCGACACACAATGCATTTTGGGTACTTTGTTTGATCCGTGTTGATGGCGAAATTAGAAGGAAAACACGTCATCTCCGAGGTCATTTTGAAGTAGTTTTGGGGCATTTTTAATGGTGTTTTTCATTTGACTAAAAATATCAGCCTGTGTGTTTTGGGTATTTTAGATGCTAATTTTTTTTTCTGACGTCAGTTAATAAACAAAAATGGTGTAGGTTGTCCTTTAAACAATAACTCGGGCCATTTGCATTTACAGCAACACAAACAGATGGCGACATTGTAACGGTCGATGTCGGCTAGGAAATTAATTTTCCGAGTCAGGGGAAGAAACATGGTGAAGTTGTCGAGGTCTACAGAAACATGCTTATGTCATGCTTTTTATTTATTTTTTCCCTTTTAACCCCCAACCCACTAATGTGATTAAACCAAAATCGTGGTGAATATTTATTATTGCAGCGATGTTAGTGTATCTCGTTTTTATTGACACGATTATCGAGAACCAATTTTAGCAGACTGCAATTCACTGGCATGATATTGACACGTGCGCAGTACTCGGTTCATTGTAATTTATTTCTAAATGAAGGTTTTAAGGCAAATCCACAGGAGCTTTTGTTTTCATTAGCTGCGGTTACGTAACATCATATATTGTTGTCGCATATACTCTGTAGCTTTGCAGCTCATGTTGCTTTAAAGCCCAATGTCAGGATGCTGCTGGCCTCGAGGAAATTGACCAGTGTTTTGAAATCACAAGTTCATCTCATGTGACCCCCAGACCACATTGATCACTTGACTTTTTCTGTCTCCCTGACATATTTTCCGAAAACAGTTGAGCAGTCAAAGTTGCAGAGCTAAATTTACAGTTTCAGTACATGCAATATTTCTCAAATTCAAGGCCCGGGGGCCAATTCTGGCCCGCCATATCATTTTATTCGGCCCACGAAAGCAAATCAAGCAAATTTGAAAATTGATTATTCATAAATTTACTGTGCACTCTATATGTTATATTTGCAGGCGATGAAACATTCTATTGGTTTCCCCGAATTCATAGTGGCCCTCGAGCGGAAACTAACTACAATGTGGCCCGTGGCAAAAAACTAGTTTGACACCCTTGCACTAAAGCACAGGTGTCAAAGTCAAGGCCCGCGGGCCAAATCCGGCCCGCCACATCATTTTTTTCGGCCCGCAAAAGCAAATCAAACTTGTTAAATTCCATGATGATTGCTAAAATCTGAGCCAAAATTTCATATTTTTGGATGTCAACCACAATAAAAGTCATTATTCTTGACTTCAGATTTGAAAACGAGTTATTCATTAATTTGCTGTGTGCTCTATATGTAATATTTGAAGGGATTTAAACATTCTAATGGCTTCCCCAAATTCATAACGGCCCTCGAGCGGAAACTAACTACAATGTGGCCCGCGGCAAAAAAATGACTTTGACACCCCTGCACGAAAGGGTACTGCAACTGCATAAATCGAAAAAAAAACAGGCCTTTTTTTAAAGGTGTGCTGCTTTAAATAAACATGGCAGCAATTTTTTTAAACGCAATATTGTTTCTATCATGACATCACTACTTGTACCCTCAATATGACCAATATGTCACAAAAAAACTTGTGATTGTGTACATATGCTGAAATCCCTTTGATTTTTTTTTTTTTTTCTTGTTATCGGCCGTCTATCGTGCTTTCATTAATCACCTCAAGGTTATCAGCACCGCAAAAGGTCTCACTTCGGTCTGTTGACACCAAATAAACGAATGGCCGCTTGACGCCACTGCTCCTTTTAATTTCCTGTCAGCTTGAGTGCCTGAAAATGTGTTTCTATCAGCGGAAGAAAAAAAATCGAGGACCTGCATTAGAGGTGATGCACTCCAGATGAAATGTTCTTTGAAATAGACATCTGGTTTTTATACATAAACAGTAAAGTCTCGTTATATCGATATCGGATATATCGATAGTCCCGGTTATATCGATACTATTTCTATGCACGCATGGAGAAAATTACATGCAAACAGGGTCGGATATATCGATAGTCCCGGTTATATCGATATTTTTTCGGACTCCCTTGAATATCGATATAACGAGACTTTACTGTATATGTATTCGCACGGCATGCTGAGAGGTGGTTACCGTATCTACCCTGCTGCTCTGAGGTTGATGGTTTGAATCCAGGCTCTTGCTCGTGTCTTGTTCGGTAAACAGAAGGCTGCATTTACCTTTGGATTAATTGTGAGTGTGAATAGTTGTCTTTGTTTGCTGGTGAACAATCTTTGCCCAAATCGGCTGCGCTAGGCTCCAGCATACTCATTACAGTGGGGCCTCGGTTTACGAAAACCTTGCCTTATGAATTTTTCGGTTTACGAACGTTAAAATTTATGAAAAATAAACCGTGGCATACACACTACTTTCCGGGATACACATGGAGCGCCGCCCCAACCACGGCAGGCGGAGTAATCTTCGGCGAAAGAACACCAAAGCACACGACCGAACAGCGCCTGTACCTCACTCTTTGTTATTCCTGCTGGTCACGGTTGGGGAATTGAAGACACCATTTTCTGTATTTTAGAGTTAGAAGTTCAACTTTAGAATGATACAATTGCATCGATCTATGGCCTTCTTTATTGAATCTGTAAAAATGGCATTTTGTTTGCTAATCCAGGCTTTCTCATTCGAATTTATATTTTTGCTATTTCGTTGACGGGGGGGGTTGTTCAGTGAATAGGTTGTCAAATATTGGCACTTATAATACAGTGATACCTCAGTTTACGAACTTAATTGGTTCCCAGAAAGTGTGTGTAAGGCGAAATGTTTTTTTGTATTTAGATATATATTTGAAAAACGTTTTTCATTCATTGAAAATATGCATCTTATAGTGCCTTATATATGAAAAAATTCATTCGGGGTATGGCTTATTCTCCAGTGCGCCTTATACACTGGAAAATACTGTACTTTCCAGTTGGTTCATGACTTCAAACAATCATTTGTACTGAAGTCAAGACGTTTCTCACTTTCTTTTCTAAAATGGATGATTGATGATCTCCTTCCTGCCACTGACTAATGAACTGTTGATGGAATCTGCTACAAATCTGGTTATCTTCATCCGACTGGATATTTAAAGTGAGTGGAGAGCGATTGCACCACTGCGGAAACACCCCCCCCGGCCCCCACCCCCTGCCAACTCTCAAGTCAGCCTGTGGATTGTTCTCGCTTCATTTAAAACAATGCAGCACATTCAATTGTTGTCAAGTCCAAATTACGTTCATTCCAAAATAATAATAAAAAAAACTTTTGGGGGTCGAGTAATATCTTTTGGCTCGAAAGAGAGATGTTTGTGACATTCCAAATACTCACAATTATACAAGTCAATAAGACTAATTAAAGCAAATCTAACACTGGTACTCTTCTGTGGTGGATTCACTTTTACTTGCTGACTGAGCTTTAATGCATACATGTTAAGTTTCAGAAATCATAAATCTGGAGATATTCGTACTCGCAACTCTCCGGTGTGTGTTAAAATAATATGAGTGTTACAAAAGTGTAAATTAGAAGTAAATAAAACACAAAAATCCTTTCATTGTTTATTTATACATTCAATTAGTATAAAAATGTATTTTTGACGTTTTCTTTGGTTTTACCTTACAAATTATTGTGAGTATTGTGTTCAAAATCGGGGGTCTCCCGACCAAATCGTGAGACTTAACATATTAATGAAGTGAAGAAAAGTATTTAACTAATTCACTGCCAGACAGTGTGCAAAAATGTGTCCACTCCAGTGGCTGGGTTTGTGTCATTTTCACTCAGATTTCAGGACCCACAGAATATTGATTTTTAGGACTACTTAAACATTCATTGCAGCGTTAGAAACCTTAGACTCTTCTTTCATCAGAAGAACGGAGTTAATTCCTAAGTTATATGGGTCTGGGGTTATCTGAGCTTGAAATGGGGACGGCTGTTCAAAATACAATACAATCATATCAATAAATTCGGGAATGACAACGAATGAGATAATGAAGTGTGTGAGAGTTCACCCCCCCCCCCTCAAAGTCATGTGCGGCGTAGGAAGTGGCGCAAAAAAGAAGCGCCTGCGTGTTTGATACGCGTCAGGCCAAGCTAATGGGTGCAATTAGTTGAAATATAAAGTTTTAAATATGGAAGGCAAAGCGCCGCACACCTCATTGGTTCCATTTTATTACTCTGTAATGGACTTGCTGACATTTGTTTGCCTCTCACTAGACAAAGCGTCGCCCTTTTCATGGTCTGTTAAAAAAGAAACATAGTGAGTTGTTGGCATTATAGTTAAAAGACTTCCAATCACTGACTACACAAGTTTTGTTTTTTCGTTACTGCACTGGTGTATTTATCCCACATGACATATGGTCTTTATGTAATTGTGTATTGTTGTGACGTGAAGAGCTTTCACGCAATTGTCTTTTACTCTCAACTGAACGGTTTCCATCTTGTAATTCCATGCACATTTTCTCCCTCTTTTTTATCTCTACCCACCCAGACAGCAGTTATCCCAAACTTATTTTGAATCTCCACCAATATCCCCTAAGACCTCAACATCAGTCAAAAGCAAAACAGCGAGCGACAAAGGCCGAAAAAGCAACAACTCTCTCGTGAGTCACTTTTTCCCGAAGAAGCCCCAAAAATCTACCGCAGATGCCTCGACTGGATCTAAAGACACCCGCAAAGCCACTGTAAAAGAAGAGCCCGATGATGTGGAAGCTGAATCCATGTTGGACGCAAACTCCATGAAGCAGCATGAGACGGAATTGCACAGCATCAGCACGGCGGAAGAGATGCCGCATTCTTCCTCATCACCGCCAACGGATGTGAAGCCTGTAATCAAAGGTGAAGCATCTCATCGCTGCACAAGCTTGTTAGTTCCGATGGCGTCGGGTTGGTCACAACCTGTATTCACAATCTTTTGATAGGCCGGGCATTATCAGGCCTTGTACCGTGAAATCACTCCAGGAAATAGTCACGATTTAGAGGAAATGTGTTGGTCACATGTTTGTGGCAGTTGATAGATTGCAAACTAACCTTTCAATTTGAGCAGTATAAAATGCAATTGAAAGGTGAAAGTGATTTTGATGCTGCACATGAAGCTATTACATTTAGCGATGGACTATTTATTAATCTGTACATATTTACATTCTTTTTTTTTTAATTTATGTGGTCACATTGAGCATCATCTGACCCAGACATCAAAACAAAACATGGATCACATAACCATCTCATTAAAACGCTTTACATTTCTTTTCAATTCTGCTGGTGCAATGTCCTGTTCACTGTGCCATATACAAAAGAAAAGTTAACAAATAAATAATGAAAAAATGCCACAGGATCTCCAGAAAGCTGTACTTGATCCTTGTGCATGCCCTTGAGCCGGAACTCTAAAAATAATCTGACAATGTTCCTCCACCTAAATTCCATTCCATTCGTTTTTAATGGGTAACTTACATTTTATACGTGTTGAATCCAGTCAATGTGTCTTCTTGCAGTGGAGTGCCCTGTATGCTCCTTAAGTGTGTCCAAGCCGTTTATCAACAAACATTTGGACATGTGCCTCACAAGTGGCGACAAGAAGGAAAGCTTAAGAAGGTAAAGTCTCGACACTTGAACACATATTGAGCAGAGAAATGTTGACTCAGAATACCGTGTAAACACCACAAAACATGTGCTGACTTCAAAATGAAGTGTGATGCTCCATGTTGAAGATTTGAGTTCTGGTAATCTTAATTTGATTTGAGTTTCAGTGGTCCGGGTGATTCATATTGCACTATGTGCAGCAGGTTGATTGTCTTTTAATGACTGATGATGGTCATATTTTTACACCGGGACAGACCACTTAATCTAGATGACACTTTAATGTCACAAGGAAGAATTTTGGTACCTGGACCGGGTTAAAAAAAAAAAAAGGCATTTTTTCCCCACTCCAATGCATTTTCAATGGGTGTCAATGACACGTTTTTTATGTTCATAGGACAGCCTGCTTCCATTTCCCGTATAGCAGATGTCAACTAAAACGGCATATAATTTAGAAAATTTACTTTGTGGTCCCTTATATGTCCCATTTTTATCATTGGCATGATGTTTGATATTTTGTAACTCATTCACTACCAGATGATGTGCAAAAATGTGTCCACTCCAGTGCCAGGGGTTTCACTGAAATTGCAGGACCCACAGAAAATTGAGTTTTAAGACTATGTAAACATTCAATGCAACGTAAGAAAGCTTAGACTCTCTTCTTTCATCAGAAAAAAAGAGTTAATTACTAAGTTGTATGGGTCTGGAGTTATCTGATTATGGGGGTGGCTGTAAAAAAAGGCAAATGCTGCCCTCTCGCGGGAGGGAAAAACATTGCCAGAGGTCTGACCAGCGCTTGATCTGCACGCTCCCGCAAGAAAAAGCAAAACCCGAACAAATTCGGGAATGGCGCTCCATGTGATGCTTTTTAATTCCCGAATAAATTCGGGAATGGCAGTGAATGAGTTAATGGGACACACAATAAAAATTGATAAAAAGGAATAAATAAATACAATGACACAATGAAATGATTTTCTCTGAATGATCAATTGCACAATGAAGCGAGATGTTAATGCTATTTTAAATGCACTTTCTATCACTAAAGTCAAGGATGTCCAAACTTGGTCCTGGATAGCCGCTGTCCTGCAACTTATGTCTTACTTTCTATGTCTATGGTGCAGAAACTGTTTATATATATATATATATATATATATATATATATATATATATATATATATATATATATATATATATATATATATATATATATATATATATATATAATATGTACGTGTTCATCCATTCACGTATCGTAGTAGAAGTGCTAACTTGGTAGTGCTAGCTAGCATGCAATTCATTGGCATTTATAAAATAAAAATAAAATATAAAATATTTATCCCGCCACTCTGTTTCACCTTGTCATTGGTGATGTTGCGGATATAGAGCACGCAAACAGTGATATTAATGTTGAATTACTTTGTTGACGTTTCCATTATACACCTTCATTATAATACAGCCCAGTGACTTGAATCCAATGGATTGTTGTGTTAACGAGTAAAATGTTTTTGTCACAGCTCCTATGGCAAGGCAATGCGGCCAATCGGGAAGTTGGTGTACAACCTGCTTAACCTGCAGCAATTGAAGCAGAGACTCAAGGAATGGAACCTTTCTGTGAAAGGCTCCCGCGATCAGATGATCAAAAGGCATAAGGAATTTGTGCATATTTATAATGCACAGTGTGACTCACTCAACCCTAAATCAGGTGAAGGAAAGCAGTCCTCCAAAGCTGTTATTTTATGCTTCTTTCTGTTGTAAATTAGTCACTCTGTCGTGACCTTCGCTATGGGAAAAAAAATATTATTAATACTTTTTGTGTAAGTGAACACTTAAAGGACAACCGACGTCTTCGGACAAGTTGTGTCCATAATTTTTAAAATGGCTTCAAATGACTTCTACTGAGCTTATTTTACAAAGATTCCACTGCATGTAGCTATATTTTACGTTTTAAGACTCGCACTGAATATTCCGGAAGTCTTGTTTTTGAGTTGGTGACGAGTCCTCACCCTACGTCACTGAAGGAACGCCCCTGACCGAAAAAAGGACACATTGTAGCAGTCCTTCCATCACGTCAATGCATTTGGCTGTACTTGGCTGGGCTGAAAACTTCGTGTAGCACCAAAACGGAGGCAGAAGAGGGCGACAAAGCTCTGTGTAAGGAATTAATCAGCCTGTGGAAACGGGCTGATTAATTCCTTACTGGAGCTTTGTCGCCATTTTCTGCCTCTTTTTGTGCTACATTTCCCGCCCCCAGATACCTCAAAATGGCACGGAATAAATTCTTTAATCCATTGCAAACATGTATGCTTTCCTCTTCAGAACTATTTGAATCATATTCATAATTGGACGAGTAACAAGAGAGCATATTCTCCAAATCTGAAGCCATTATTTTGATTCTCCGGCAAGGCAAGATGTCTTCTGGTGATATCACGAAAAAGGGGGCGGGACCTTCTGAAACTGGCAACTTCCGGGTTCTTTTTTTTTTGCAGATTTTGGACACTTTAAGTCATTTTTATTGGTGTTTTGCATTTGACAAAAAATATCATACTGCGTGTTTTGCGTATTTTAGATGCTATAAAACGTTTTTCTGATGTCAGTTAAGAAACAAAAAAGTGACGTTGGTTGTCCTTTAAACCATGCTGGTTTAGAGTCTCCTCGAGGACCAGAGTTGGTGACTGTGAGCTTGTGTAATCGTCCCATGCTTGCTTGCTAGTCTTCAAAATTAGGAGAACCATAGGAAAATAAAATAAAAATTGCTTAACTGCTGCATTAAACACGGTAAATTTCTTATGTCTGATATCATTCCTCAACAGTCGAAGAAATTGTTAAAGAGGTGGAAGCCACTGAGAGGATCAAAAATCAGCTCCATGACAAAGTCAAACCTGTGAGTTGGGACTTAATTTGTATTTGTATACATTGTTGATCATGTCCATGAAATGTTATTTCACTGCTTTTAAATGTGCAGGTTATGGTTTTCTCAAAGAATCACTCCAAGGAGGAAATTGATGAGGTTCACTCAGCGTATAGTAAGTAAACTGGTACTGTTATTTACTTATTGTTTACATATCTGGCCTCTGCTACAATGATGCCAGCTAATGTCTGATAAATGGTGTCAATTTGAACTGCTAAGTCACATATTTAGAGAATACAATACACATGTGGCTGTATAAATCAATATGTATTGTATTGTGAAGCAATTTCAACACTTAGTAAATTTCAATATTTACAAATGTCAAACCCCTGTAAATTACCGTACTCCAAAGTTCTACTCAGTGTTGACCGACCGCTGTAATTAAAGTGATGCAAAGTAGCCCGGTGCGTAAAACTGTCACAAATGTAATTCATCAATTACCCATCTGGGAAAAAAAAGTACATTTTGTGTACATTTCTTAAAAAGAGGGGGAAAAAAAAGATATAAACCTGTTGACCTTTTGCAAAAGTCAGCTTCATGATTGCAGTCATCGGTAAAAAAAAAAAATCAATTCAATAAGTTGAAATATTGAAGTGCTTTGTGGCAGTTTGCCAGTTCATGGTAGGATTGAACTATATATTTCACAACCACAAAAGCTTCTTCTGAAAACTGCTACAAAAGGGGCACTATAGCGAGTCACATGACATTCGTTTTTCTTTCACTGACACATAGTCAATATATGTTGACAGTGAGACCGGTCAGTAAGATGTCCTCTGTTGCAATGAAAAGCAAAAATTGGATTTGTATTCCTCTTGAGACCAGGGACATGTTTTATTTTGAAGTTCTTTGCAAAGAACACTTAAAGCCGTGAGACAAAAAGAAAGACTTGCAGGCGTTAACTCAATTGCTAAAGTTTTGATCTTATCTCATGAAAGCCCATCATATTCTCTAACAGTGGATTTAAAGGACAACCGACGTCTCCGGACAAGTTGTGTCCATAATTTGTAAAATGGCTTCAAATGACTTCTACGGAGTGTATTTTAAAAAAGATTCCACCGCATATAGCTATATTTTACGTTTTAAGACTCGCACTGAATATTCAGGAAGTGTTGTTTTTGAGTTGGTGACGAGTCCGTACGTGACGTCACTAAAGGAACGCCCCACACCGAAAAAAAGACACATTGTAGCAGTCCTTCCATCACGTCAATGTATTTTGCTGTATTGTTTGGTCTGAAAACCTTGTGTTGCACTCAAAAGCCGCCAGAAGAGGGTGTCCAAGCTCAATATAAGGAATTTATAAGCCTGTGCAAACGGAGGTCGCCACTGGAGGTCGCCATTTTGTGCCTCTTTTTCGTTGAGACATCTCCCCTCAATGTTGCCTCATAATGGCACGGAATAAATTCTTTAATCGATTGCAAACATGTATGCTTTCCTCTTCAGAACTCTTTGAATCATATTCATAACTGGATGTGTAACAAGAAAGCATATTCTCTGAATCTGAGGCCATTGTTTTGATTCTCGAGAAAGGCAAGACGCCTTGGCGTGACGTCACGAACTGGGGGCGGGACTTTCTGAAAATGCCCAATTCACAGCTCAATTTTTTTTGCAGATTTTGGACACTTTAAGTCATTTTTATTGGTGTTTTGCATTTGAATAAAAATATCATACTGCTTGTTTTGGGTATTTTAGATGCTATAAAACGTTTTTCTGATGTCAGTTAAGAAACAAAAAAATTACGTCAGTTGTCCTTTAATGTACGTAATGATTTTAGTCCTATGTTAAAATAGCCCAGTGGCCTCTAGAACAAACGTTAAACTCGGGTTTATGGCCCCAAACGTTCAGTCTTTCCTAAACATATAAGCTTTTATAGATGAAGACATTCATGTCAAGCTTTTCTCCTGGTGGCACTTTCAATTACAAAGTAAAATAGAAACTACCGGAACGCTGCTCCAGTAATAGTTCTAACACTTAGCCTGCGTGAAGCCAAAGTTGATAGTGTTGAGTCATCTTTGCATGTTAATCAAAATTGCATACTTGGTATTTACAATCATGACATAGTTATCCTTTAAGAAAATCTCAATCTTTAAACACACAATTATGTGTGTTGATATGACAAAAACAAAATAAATTGCCAGAATACTGTGCTTGGCATTTTGGCCTCTTGGGGGCAGTGTGGTGCCAAACAGGGATGGAACTACACCCTTAGATTGAGTACAGAAGAAATTTGCTATTGAACTCTATTTTAAAAAGCTTTTTTTTTTCTTATTTAAGAGGAATTTGTGCCTATAAGTAGTGCCATCTTACTGTGTTTGTGTGTAAATATTATTTGAAGGAACATCACTCCTGAACCTGATTCTAATTTCTGGTTTGCTTTTGAATGGGATATTAGCTTAGCTTTAGCATTGGTGCGACTGCTGTATGAGAGTCAGCAGGAGGGAAGATTTTTTCTTTTTATTTTACTATACAGTGTGTGTAATTTTTTTTATCGTGTGTTTAGTTTTATTGTAAAATCAAAACTACGATTAACCGCCAAGCCCTACTGGAAGAATAGTGCAACTAGATGGTTACATGCTAGTTACTACCATGAAACCAGTCCAAAAACAACAAGCAAAGATGTTCTCTAATGAGCATTTGAGTAACTAAAATTGGAATGTCCCTCCAAAAATGTTTGATATTCCACCTCAACCGTCATGCTGCCTTTTCTCAGTAAGTTCACACTATCTGCCCAAAGTCAAACTAAAGTGAAAGCTTACTGGGTCAATTTTCACCTTTGGGGTACATTTCGAACATAAGTTGCACCATTGGAGATTCTTTTCTGCTTAACCACCATATTGACAAGACGTGAGGGGGGAGGGGGGTGTTTTAAAATTTAAAAAAAAGTGAAGAATGAATGTGACTCACAGGAGGAGGCTTCTATTAATAGCTGCACTGCTGTGATAACCTCTTGATTTATCACAGGAGGATGTGGGTGAGTCACCCTGCCAGCATCGCGAGCTAGCTGATAATACCGGAAACTCTGTGGAGCACTCGCATGCGATTGCAGTCTTTTGTCAAAACTGGCCATTTATCATTTATAGAATCAACAGCTGCTTATTCAACATTGTCAACAAATCTGGAAATCCCGATGAGTGACGCCATTGTTTGTTTGATGTTGTGCAGCTGTACGCCGCTGTAATTGACAATGTAATAAAATAACATTGTTAATAATCCTTTTGCAGAGTCAAACTGTGATAGATCGAGTAGCTTCCTTGGAAATCATTATCTTGTGTTTCAGAAGTGTTTCAAATTCATGGATAAGTGGCTCATTGATGATGCAATATTTGAAGCAATTACATATTTGGTCACTTTCAGTGTTACTTAACCGACGGCAGCCTACTGACCTTGCAGCCTTCCAAGTGCACTCTCACTCGATTCAAGGGGTTTCTTATGCATCATTATCTTCATAGGGAAGCAGCACAGCAACGACTTCTCTCGACTGGTTGCTCAGGTTCGTGGTCGCCTAGATACAACCAGCCAGACTCAGATACAAGAGGCGGCGGGTGGCGAGGATACAGAGCAAACACCTTTGGCAGGTATGAGGATCCTAAAGATATTCTTTTGCATCACAAACTCTGTCAACCTTCACCTAAACGTATTACAAACATATGCAGGGCAGGCTATTTGAACACTCTAAATCAGGGGTGTCAAAGTCATTTTTTGCCGCGGGCCACATTGTAGATATGGTTTCCTCTCGAGGGCCGTTATGAATTTGGGGAACCCATTAGAATGTTTAAATCCCTTCAAATATTACATATAGAGCACACAGCAAATTAATGAATAACTCGTTTTCAAATCTGAAGTCAAGAATAATGACTTTTATTGTGGTTGACATCCAAAAATATGAAATTTTGGCTCAGATTTTAGCAATCGTCATGGAATTTAACAAGTTTGATTTGCTTTCGCGGGCCGAAAAAAAATGATGTGGCGGGCCGGATTTGGCCCGCGGGCCTTGACTTTGACACCTGTGCTCTAAATTGTCACAGCATGAGCGTGAGCGCGGATGGTTGTTCTTCTCCGTGTGCCTTGCGATTGGCTGGCAACCAGTTCAAGGTGTCCCTTGCCCACTGACCAAAGACGGACGGGTGGGGTTCCACGACCCATGCAATGTTGAACAGATTGCTGGGTCATGGTAACTTTTGCTTGGTTTGCCCTGGGATGTGAAATACTTGGTGGTATTTATTCAGTATGTTAACTTTTTGTTGACTTTTTGCATTGCATACATTTAACGTTTTATCGCTATGAGGCAACTCAGCTTCACTCATTCACAAATTCATTCGGGAATTGAATATGTCGCAGAGCGCCGTCCCTGAATTTGTTTGCGTTTTGTTTTTATTCTTGTTTGGGTGCCGATAAAGCGCTGGCCATGGCCTCCGGCAATGTTTTTTCTCACATTTTCCTTTCTTCCATGTGAGCGCTTTGTTGCAGCTTCAGCCATTGTTAAAGCGCTATATAAACCAGGGTGCATGTATTGCATTGTATTTTGGACAGCCACCCTCATTTCAAGCTCATCTAACTCCAGACCCATATCATTTAGGAATTTTTTTCTGATGAAAGAAGAGAGTCTAAGGTTTCTAACGTATTGAATGTTTATATAGTCCTAAAACAATATTATGTGGGTCATGGAATTCGAGTGACAATGACAAAAACCCTGGCAGTGGAGTGGAGACATTTTTGCACGTCTGGCAGTGAATGAGTTAAAGGAAGCAAAAACGATATTCAAGGTAAAAATGTAATTATTTGACCAAGCTGATTTCCATTCTTCTGAGCTACTGTTTTCAGATGTCATGCGACAGCTGATACAATGTAAAATAAATAAATAAATAGCATGATAGATGATAACATGAGTCTGTCAATCTCGATTGTAGGGCTACCAAGATCAGTTGACAAGTCACGATGTCCATGACTAAAATCAGTGACAATTACCGTATTTTCCAGTGTATAAGGTGCATCGAAAAGCCATAATTTTCTTTTAAAAATGACCCTTATACACAGGTGTGCCTTATATGTGAAGTATTATTGAGTCACAACAGGTTTCCCAACTACTGTCAGCAGCCATCGACTTTATTTCTTCCTGTAGAAGAAGTAAAGCGTAACCCCAGGCTCGACCGTAGCTCCTTATAACATGGTGTGCCTTATATTTGGAAAACTTTCATATATTCATATATTATATTTGGAAAGCTTTTGTCATTCATTGAAGGTGTGCCTTGTCCTCCGGTGTGCCTTATATATGGAATAGGTTTGAAAATACAGTATTCATTGGGGTGCGCCTTATACTCTGCTGTGCCTTATGCGGGAAAATACGGTAATTTAACTGTAAATGGGTTGTTTGTTTAAGTCCAAGTATTTATTTGTTTGGCTCTTTTGTTCTTCTCTTAAAAACTGCTTTTTTCCTACTTCCGCTCCGAACCTTGTCCGACACCCATGCGCAGTATCAATCCTTTATGGCGGCCCTGATGTACTGTCTGTGATGTAAGATAACGTATGAAATCCATTTGTATCATTCAGCTCCAGGCGCAGAATCAAAGACTTGTTTGGATACCAAATCTGAAGGCGAGGAAGAAAAGGAGCCTCTTCCAAGAGGCGTTTTCTACTCAAACAGCCCCACTTACAGCGACGTGTCTGTCAGCAGGTGAGTCTCTCCATAAAGTACTGCATCTAAAACAAAATATTTTTTCAAGAACAGAAGAACATGCGCCTCATAATCCGGTGCTCCTTATGTATGGAAAATGTTTTAAAATATGTCATTCGTTGAAGGTGCACCGTGTATTCCAGAAAATACGGTACTTACATGCGACACCCTAAAACTCTTTGGTGAGACTTCCTCAAAGCCTGAATGTTTATCCCCGGTGGTGTAAAGTCAACTTGGGAACTACTTGAGGATATTACTGGCTGTCTGTACAATGAGAGATGTATGTGGCATGCTTGGCAGGATGCTTGCAGATTTTTGGCACGGACCTGCAAAACCAAAAATTGACCCCAAAAGGGCTGGCTGGCCCTACCTTGTGGATTCCCGCCATGTACTGTAAATCATAAGTGCTGTTCCTAAGCGGGAATTTGAATGCAGTTTTTCAAATGCAGGACAAACCTAAAATGTGATGCACCTGAGGGTAAACAAGTCTTTGTTGGAAAACGTGGTTAAAAAAAAATCTCGAAACATTCTTTCCGCCTTGAGTTCCTTTTCATTTGTCTATATCTTTATAGAGAAAACGAGACATAGAGCGCTACTCCCGAATTTGTTCGGGTTTTGTTTTGCCATGCTTGGGTGCCGATAAACCGCTGGTTATGGCCTTTGGCAATGTTTTTTTTCTTTTCCACGAGGAGGCAGTAATTCCCTTTTTTTTTCCATATTAGCGCTTTGTTCCAGCTTCAGCTGTTGTTAAAGCGCTATACAAACCAATATGTATGTATTGGATTCGATTGGATTGGATTGGATTGGATTGGATTTGCCTTTATTAGTCTCGCAGTGGAGAAATTTACATTGCATTGCATTTTGGACCGCCACCCTCATTTCAAGCTCATATAACTCCAGAACCATATAATTTAGGAATTAACTCTTTTTTTCTGATGAAAGAAGAGAGTAAGGTTTCAAACGCTGTATTGAATGTTTATGTGCTGTCGTCTTAAAGCTCAATATTCTGCGGGTCCCGTGAAATGTGAAAATGACAAAAACCCTGGCACTGGAGTGGACGCATTTTTTGCATTTGTCTGGCAGTGAATTAGTTTTAAAAAACTACCTTATCAAATCACGTCAAGACATCAACACCTTTTATTTTGAAGTTCCTCACAGTGCTTCACAGCGTGAAGGCTAAACTCCTATCACTGAATGTAGTCGTGGTTACTTCATATGACCTTTGGCAACAACAACACGTCCTGAAATCAAGTTCATTCATTGTCGATTTTATGGTTAGTATAGTTTTTCTTTTTTGAATGTTGCTGTACCGATGACCATTTTGTGTTTGGGAGCTTTTTTCTGAGCATCTTCATCTTTATTAAGTTCATAGAGTTGCTTGTTCTGTAGCCACAAGGGGACATAAGCCAGTGTCTTCTTGTACCGGTCCCAAGCCCAGATAAATAGAGAGGGTTGTGTCAGGGAGGGCATCCGACGTAAAAGCTTGGCCAAAACAAACATGAAAATCAAACCTCTGAAGATGGAGGGCACTGATTCGCTGTGGCGACCCCTGAAGGGAAAAAAGCCGAAAGGAAAAGAAGAAGAAGAAATGTGCTGTTTTAGATGTCGAAATCGCGACTGTGGTTGTGAAATTATTTAGTGTCATTGACCAAAATATTGGAAGAGATTTGTTGAAAATGTCACAAATGTTTCATAAGCACATATTTGAAAAAAAAAAGCAGTTTTTGAGTCTTCACACATGGGCTTTTTTTCCACCGGGTACTCCGGTTTCCTCCCACGTTTCCAAAACATGCTAGACTGCTGTCTCCGTACACTATTTGCGTGTCTGCGGCAGTTGTCATGTTGCAACTCCCCATATCCTCCGCGATGTGTCTTGAAATACAAGAAGCACAAAATCAGAGAAACCTGTTCATCAAAGCAAATAGGGAAAAGTTTCACGCTGTGATGTTTACTTTTCTATCGTCTCGTGTGAAGTCCGGAACCAACTTCAATTCAGTGCAGCGCAGTCCAATCCACACATTTTATTAAAGCCTTGTGTTGCCACAGTAAAATTGAATCATTGTTTTTTTTTTCTTCTCATTTTCTCTACCTTCAAGCTCCATTTCGGACATCTTTGCACCAGAACCTTCCATAAATGAGTAAGTCTTTCCCCACTATGCAAAAAAAACAATAATAATAAATAAATAAAATCTCATTCTCATTGTTTTCATCTTTTTTCTTGTAGCTGTCATTGTGAGTCTCCGTTTGAAAGTGAATACGTACTGAAAATATGATAATTAGATATAGTAGAGCCCACACCGCTTCTGGGTCACAACATCCGGCCCGCAGCATATTTTGCGGTGTGCTAAATAAAAACAAAGTGAGTCATGTTTTATGAAAATTAACAAAATCATTTTTTTCCTCTCCACCAAACCCCTTTGTTAAATGAATTGATTTTTTTTTTGTCTGTCAGTATTTTACGCGTCTCATTCTCACTGTTCTGTTTGGTTGAAGGCTGGCTCATTGCTCAGAGCAGTATTTTCTCCCTGCAATATAAATGTCATGTTTGTAAATTTCTCAATAGGCTGTCAGTTGAGGTAGGAGCGCATTGCCAGCCAGTTGCTGGGCAGCGCCTCGGCATGCTGAGCCAAAGATCAGTGCTTTCTTTACTCCTTTACTCCTTCCTTATTTCACGTTCCGAACGAGGCAGAAAGTAACTGACTCGTCGGAACGAAGTGGGATGTTTGGATCCCCATGCAGGCGACAGAAGATCCTTGCAGGGTGTTTATTAATGCAACAAATGGCGCTGGTCCAAAAACAGGTGGACCAAGGGAATAGTAAGAAATAAACAATGACGAGTAGGTGGGCATCATGGTGAAATGTGCACGTCTGCTACAAGCTAAATGTTGACAGCAAAGACGAAGCTGTAGCATTGACGAAAAAAGACTCACATCTCCTGTCCCACGTAAATCCGCTTTAATTCCAAGCCGCTACAGTTCCACATACGCATCGGCACTCTGCTGACTCTCCTGCGACTTCCTTTTGAAGCCAAACATTGAACGGGATACATTCAGGCTAACTGGAGACTTGGTGATTGGGTGTTGCCATGTCACTTGGATGGAAGAAAACCTGAGAAAAAAAGACTTAATCTTCGCATGGCAGATTGTCGAGGTTGTTAATTTCACATGCGCATCAAGCCATTGCCCATCCACTCGCCTCATTCCAGCTTCCACTCGACCATGTGGACGTGTGACCCAAATTCCAATGCTGGAATTGTGTTTTTCCTGCCAATACAGTCAGCATAAAGAGACATTGGGACACTTTGTCATAGGCTGTGAGCCCATCTCAAATTTGACTCCTTGTGAGGGGGGGGGCCCTGTCTGCATGTGAAATTCCATAAAAGATTCCACATGTGAACCACAGAATGGTGTTGAAATGAAATTAACTTTTTTTAGTATTCCTATACTGTATACAGTAACTACAACATCTTAGGTTTAATCGCATTCAGTGTCAGAATCATGATTAAAGGACAAACAATGTCACTTTTTTTGTTTTTTAACTGACATCAGAAAAACGTTTTATAGCATCTTAAATACCCAAAACACGCAGTATGATATTTTTAGTCAAATGCAAAACACCAATAAAAATGACCTAAAGTCTCCAAAATCTGCAAAAAAATTGAGCTGCGAATTAGGCATTTTCAGACAGTCCCGCCCCCAGTTCGTGACGTCACGCCAAGGTGTCTTGCATTGCTAGTGAATCAAAACAATGGCTTCAGATTCGGAGAATATGCTTTCTTGTTACTCATCCAGTTATGAATATGATTCAAATAGTTCTGAAGAGGAAAGCATACATGTTTGCAATCGATTAAAGAATTTATTTGTGCCATTTTGAGGCAACATTGGGGGAAAATCTCTCACCCAAAAAATAGGCACGAAATGGTGACCTCCTGTGGCCACCTCTGTTTACACAGGCTGATAAATTCCTTATATGGCGCTTGGACGCCCTCTTCTGGCGGCTTTTGGGTGCAACACGAGGTCCCCAGACCAAACAAGTACAGCAAAATACATTGACGTTATGGAAGGACTGCTACAATGTGTCTTTTTTACGGTCAAGGGTGGTCCTTTAGTGACGTCACGTACGGACTCGTCACCAACTCAAAAACAAGACTTCCTGAATATTCAGCGCGAGTCTTAAAAGGTAAAATATAGCTATATGCGGTGGAATCTTTGTAAAATACGCTCAGTAGAAGTCATTTGAAGCCATTTTATAAATTATGGACACAACTTGTCCGGAGACGTCGGTTGTCCTTTAAACAAGTCCGTCATAATTCAACTAAGTCAACCTTGTTACAAAACAAATCATTTCACTTCTCAAATGCAAATTTGATAAGCAAGTAAAAAATGGTTCCTGAAGGCCACATCTGTTGTTTTCACTTCCCTGTCATCAAAAGGACACTAATTATTGGAAGACATATGTATGCAAAAAAATAAGTAATTATCTTTTAATTAAATGCCATACACTTTTATCTCTGCCTGGTGGTTTTAAAACATTGAAGGAACCAATTTGAATTGTAATGAATTTGATGGGGACAGAATTAGAACGCCATTTGTCGAAACAGTGTGAAATAATTGTCGTCGCCCCGGCAGCATTCTAATCATGCATAGATATGTTTAGATAGAGAAGGTGCAGAGTTTTTGGGCATAAGATTAAGTAAAGAGCTTTTTTTCAAGTCATTGGGTTTGGAAAATTCCAGTTCAATTGGTAGTCACGTATATCTCATTATTTATCTCTTGTGTTGCAGAGAAGTTATGTTAATATTATCTCTCCCTCTCACTCACTCTCTATTTTTGCCATGGGGGGGTCATACTTAATGCCACAAAAAATGTTGTCCTAAGGGGTAGCACAGTATAATTTCTGCGCTATCAAGCACCTTGAAATAGAAATGAATAGTACTATTTGAAAACTTTTCGTATCTCGGGTGCACCGCATTACAAGATGCATAGAATAGAAGGTGACAATAGTGGCTGCGTTTGCAATATGCAACCACTAGATGGAGCTTCACAAAAGGGAAAGTAATACAATGCAGCTTTATTTAGATCGAGCTTTCAAAATCGCTGTAATAAAGCATTTGACAGAACATTAAAAATTCTACGTCCAAGAAATCAGAATATTGATCTGTATAATTGACGCATCGGATTACAAGATGCACTGATAGTTTTTGAGAAAAGTGAATGCTTTTAGGTGTGCCTTGTAGTGCGGAGAGTTGCAGCGACTTAGGCATCGGGGGCCAGTATAATTACAGTCAGGACAAACTTTTACAACTTCTGTAACTTAGTGAGCTGCATTTATGTTAGTTAGTTTTTTCACGGAGGATAAAGAATATATGCACGTGAATGTTATTACAAAATTAGCAACAACAGTTACTTTTGTTGAAAATGTTGCTCGTAATGGACCCGCAAGCCTAATTAATTGTGATACATAACAAGCCTTCTCTGGTACATGGGCCATATGTTTGACACCACGATAACATCTTGTCAGAGATGTTTGATCTCTATCACATCTTAAAGGACAAACGATACCATTTTTTTGTTTCCTAACTGACATCAGAAAAACGTTTTATAGCATTTAAAACACCAATAAAAATGACTTAAACTGTCCCAAAACTATGACCTCGGCATGGCGAGTTTCAGAAGGACCCGCCCCCTTGTTCGTGACGTCACGCCAAGACGTCTTGCCTTGCTCGAGATTCAAAATAATGGCTTCACATTCGGAGAAGATGCTTTTTTGTTACTCATCCAGTTATGAATATGATTCAAATAGTTCTGAAGAGGAAAGCATACATGTTTGCAATCGATTAAAGAAGTCCTTCCGTGTCATTTTGAGGCGTCTGGACTGCAATGTAGCGACCCAGAAAATGCACAAGATGGCGCCCAAGCTCCATTGGAAATGGGCTGATTTGTCTGCTGGGAATTTGTGTCAACTAGTATCAAGTAGTAGTCTTGGCGCAACACACAACAATTCACCATCACATTATTAATGTGTTTTCCTTCTAATTTCGCCATCAACATGATGTTTTCAGACCAAAGAAAGTACCCAAAATGCATGCTTTCTCGGTCAGGGGCGTTCCTTGAGTGACGTCACGTACGGACTCGTCACCAACTCAAAAACAAGACTCCCTGAATATTCAGCGCGAGTCTTAAAATGTAAAATATAGCTATATGCGGTGGAATCTTATTAAAATACGCTCAGTAGAAGTGATTTTACAAATTATGGACACAACTTGTCCGTAGGCGTCGGTTGTCCTTTAAGGCTTAATACTCACACTCGGGTTACTCACATAACTACAAATTAGTATTATTTCTGCCATTTTGTGTGAGACAGGTGCATAAGCTCTGCTAAATACCAATGTTTCAATGTTTCGTAGAGAGTTGCGTCATAAAAGGCAGCACATTCTCCCCCCAAACACCTTTTGAATCCCATTTATGCATCTGCTGGGGGTATTTTATATCCCAATAAAAACGTCTTCTTCAGGGGATGTCTTACAAGAGAGATGTTGCCTATTTTCCACATGCAATTTAAAAATGACCCAATCTTTTTTTTTCTGAACAGTGTCACGAACAGGACGCCAGCCAGGAAGCGGACATCTTGCTCCCGGATATCTGCCGCCGCCGCCGCATCATCGACCGCTTTAGGCAAACGACGGCGTAGAACGTGACAAGGGGCTTGATTGAAGATGCAGGATGAACGACATTTGAGGGAAGACTTAATGGAGGTGGAAGAATGTATCAAAAGCGTGTTTAGTGGAGACCTGGCTTTTTGTTCATAATGTTACCTCTTAATCATCAGTTTGCGGCCTTCCTTTTTTACTACTGTGTCTGTACTGCCTGTTCTTGCATTGTACATACATACATCTTTTCTTTTCAAAATTGCAAAGAGTCTGCTTTAGATTTTAGTGCAAATGTAAATAAAGATAAGAAAAGCTTTATTTGTCTCACAATGAAGAAATTTACAGCAACAGAAATTACGAAAGGGACAAGTATAGTAGAAAGCAATAGTTTTTGATCAATTTCCACTTCAGTTAGACCTTCTTTGTTTGATCTGAAAACTTCGTGTTGATCCGTGTTGATGACGAAATTAGAAGGAAAACACATAAATAACGTGATACTGAATCGTTGTGTGTTGCAACAACACTACTGTTTTATACTAGCTGACACAAATTTCCAGCAGACAAATCAGCCCATTTCCAACGGAGCTTGGGCGCCATCTTGTGCATTTTCTGGGATGCTACATTGGAGTCCAGACGCCTCAAAATGACACGTAAGGACTTCTTTAATCGATTGCAAACATGTATGCTTTCCTCTTCAGAACTATTTGAATCATATTCATAACTGGATGAGTAAAAAGAGCATCTTCTCCGAATCTAATGCCATTGTTTTGATTCTCGAGCAAATCAAGACGTCTTGGCGTGACATCATGAACAAGGAGGCGGGACCTTCTGAAACGGAAACTTTCAGAGGTAATTTTGAAGTAGTTTTGGGACACTTTAAGTCATTTTTATTGCTGTTTTTCATTTGACTAAAAATATCAGCCTGCGTGTTTTGGGTATTTTAGATGCTATTTTTCTGATGTCAGTTAGGAAACAAAAAAAATGCTGTCGGTTGTCCTTTAAGCATACGTTCCATACAAAATATAGCACAGAAGCAACTTATGAACAAATACGTACACCTAATGAACAGAACGTATCTCGTTCTTAAGTTGACCCTCAGTAGTGTATGCATAAGGAACCTATAACCTCTCACACACGACAAAATCAATGCTGTAGCGCTACATTTTAGCCAGTGTTGGATGAAAATCTTGACTCAACATACTCACATCCACAAACGAATGTTTGCGTCTTTTTCGGACGCATTGCTAGGTTCGTTCTTCCACCGAATTTTTGTTTACTTTTAACGCAGCAGGAATGGAGGTGCCTTAGAAGTGAGTACACGTCAAAACAATGAGGTACCAAAACGGGATGAGGAAGCTCTTGTTTTGTTTGGGGTTTATTGTCATTGCCAATTTATGAACGTTCACTACTCACTTAGAAAGATGAAAAAAACTCGCTTGGATTTCATCACCTTTGATGGAAAAACTGCCAAGGTCGTAATTTAATCAATCCAACACTGATGGAAAGCTCGGGTTAAAGCAAGTGTGTCCGCACAGATGTGAATGAGGGTGATGGAGAATTTAATCTTGATTGAAAACAGAGTTTGCCTGGAGTCTGGACAGCAAGCGGCGCTCCACACTCCTTAATCTCTCCCCCCGGGGCCCAACGGAGACAAATTGACGGAGAAAAACTGGATTGCTACCTATGCGCTACTCATGACACTTCTTATCCTGTCTCCCCTTGACTTCTCCGTCGCACCGCGCTGCCGTTTGCTTTTTCTTCTTCCACTTAGCATGCATCGCGTATTCCTTCTTGGAACAGTGCTCCAACCGCCTCCTGATTCTGACCTCATTTCAGACAGAGGTGCCAACAGAACCTTACAAGAATGCCAACCGCATCACGGTCTATGCGGAATAGGATGCGTGGTTACTGTTGTTCACGTGTTGCCCCGCTGAAAGACTTAGGCTGTGTAAAGCTCATAAGGATGTGAGAATTAGTTGTCATGTCACTCTCAAATGCCCTGGACAGTTGTGATAGTCTCTTTTTTTTACTCCTTACCTCCCCTTTCCCTTCAAAACTCCCTAATGGTGATTTTGTAAATTCATAGTCACGGTTGTGGAATCTTATTTAGTGACGCCGCATCCACCTTGCCCCCCACCCCAGCGACCATTGCAAAATCCTGTTGGAAACACAAATAAACAGTTTATGAACTGACATCATTCAAAATTGAGAAAAGTTTGAAGCTGAACTGTTGCCGTTAAAGGCTTTCAGATGATGGCTAAATACAATACGATATGATACAATACAATACAATACATATTTTATATCCAGTGAGACCTAAACTTACATTTATTCTATGTATAATAAATGTGCTATTGCATTGTAATGAAAGAAATACACTGCATTGTATCATAAAGTCACTTTATTTGCATTTGTGATGGTCATTGATGGCTTGATGGAATGGCGTTGGAGGTCGAAGGTCAAACGGAATTGCTGTTTGGAAAGAGAGGCACATTACATGAGGACTGTAATTAAAGAAATAAACTGCTGTAAAATAAAGTTTTATTTACCTTTTTGATGGTCGTTGATGGCTTATGGAAGGAGAGTCACCTTCCATAAGGACTGTTGGTAACTCAACCTCTGGTGCTGTTCGGTCGTGTGATTCCGCCGAAGATCACTCCGCCAGCCGTGGTTGGTGTGTATTATGACAATAGTGCTTATTATAAGGTTTAATTTTCAGAAATTTGACGTTTGTAAGACGAAAAGTTTGTAAGATAAGGTGTTTGTAAGTTGAGGTCTCACTGTACTGTATATGCCGCAATTTTTCATCTCCTTTTATGACACATGGCTTTGATTAGAGACTATTTTGATGACCACTATGACTGCCAAGAGATGGTGCTCTAACAACGGGTGACAAAAACCTGATCAGATACTTTCTGAGCAAGTATTGTTTGATTATAATAACTCCATTGGCTTCTGCTTATGGTCCAGTTATTAAGCATCATTTTAATCAGGACAAATAAATGCCTTCCAGTCTATTTTTCCCAACTGTTCAAAGAGAAGGCCAATTGAGCAAGTTATTAAATTAGAGGAAACACAGCTCGGTACGCTTTCCACAGAACCATAGAAGGCAAGCAAAGTGGCTCTGTTTTTGTCTTACATGTGTCAAATGGAACATTATACTGATAAAAAAACACCAGAGGGTGAAGCGCTATGATGTCTTTATTTATTTATCTTCAGTGAATTGTTATGAGCGGAGTTGTTGTGATTTTTATCTATTAAAGTTGTGATAGAATATCACGACGCCTTACTTGTTCCTCACATCGCTCCAAACGTTTGCAGAGACTCACGGGCTCCTCTTGGGGTTCTAGTGGAATGATTTTAAAAGGAATCTGGAATTGGATACTTTTTAATCCAGTCAGTGTAGCGCCGTGCTTCTGGGACACTTTGTGGCATTTGTTCAAGTGTGCATCGACTAACTCTTACAGTCCATTTGTTATATCAAGATACACACATACATACACATTATACTATATATATATATATATATATATATATATATACACAGTAAAGTCTCGTTATATCGATATCGGATATATCGATAGTCCCGGTTATATCGATATTTTTTCGGACTCCCTATGAATATCGATATAACGTATATATATATATATACATACATATATATATATATATATATATATATATATATATATATATATATATATATATATATATATATATATATATACAGTAAAGTCTCGTTATATCGATATCGGATATATCGATATTCCCGGTTATATCGATACTATTTCTATGCACGCACGGAGAAAATTACATGCAAAAAGGGTCGGATATATCGATAGTCCCGGTTATATCGATATTTTTTCGGACTCCCTTGAATATCGATATAACGAGACTTTACTGTATATATATATATATATATATATATATATATATATATATATATATATATATATATATATATATATATATATATATATATATATAATTCATTTTTTTTTTTTTTTTTTTTTTTTTTTTTCGTGTTTTTTTTTCCGCAAGAAAAAAAATTTCACCGAAGAATGGGAGCACAAGTAATAAGGGCAGTACTTATGTAGCATTTAAAGCCAGTCACATTTAATCCGCTGCAGTCATCTTGAATTACTCTTGATGTAATCCAAGACCAAGTCTCAAAAGTATATTCAATGCCATTTCTTGTGTATCGGGAGGTTAAATGTGGTGACAGAAGAGAGTTTGGTTCCAATTTTCCAAGTTGGAATCTTAGCCATCATATTATTTTAAAAAGCATGGGGCCAGTTTGACACGTTAAAATGAAGAGATTGGATGTTGCAATTTTTACTTTCTGAGACGCATTTATCTTGAGTCAACACGTTGGCTTATGGAAGGAGAGTCACCTTCCATATGGACTGTTGGTAATTTAACCTCTGGTGCTGTTCGGTCGTGTGCTTCCGCCGAAGGTCACTCCGCCAGCCGTGGTGGGTGTGTATTATGAAAATAGTGCTTATTTAAAGGTTTAATTTTCATAAATTTGTAAGACGAAATGTTTGTAAGATAAGGTGTTTGTAAGTTGAGGTCTCACTGTATATTTGGAAAACTTATTTCATTCATTGAAGGTGCGCCTTATCGTGGATCAATTCAATCATGGTATAGGGCATCATTCTAATTTTTCAATATATTAAGTCTGTTCCTTCTTGTCTTCCAAAATCCAGCCCCACAATTTCCATCCCTTGAGTCTCAAGCACCACGTTCACCTATTGGAACAAATGCCGTCCTCCAGGTGGTGATTGTAATTAAATTTGCCTTCTCCTTGACCGCCAATGCGTCAATAAATGAATGTTTCCTCAGCAGTCTTTGATGATTCTGCGCGGTGCAGGAGGGATCCATTCCCACTGCAACCGGCCTCGCAGAACTTCAACCCCGGATTCTGTTTGATGAATAGAAAAATACTCATAATGCCATTGCGCTATTTTTCCAGGGCTGTCTTAGGAAACCCGAGTGAGTGGCAGCCCGGCATTTTCTACACCCAACTGACATTTTCACTGCTTTGATTTTTCAGTGCTGTATTTTGAATGACGGCTGATTTGCCAATTTTTTCTTCTATATAGCTGATTCAATAGCCCAATATGATTGCTATGGAACAAAAACCACAATAGGACCGCAGTGCAGGCCAAATGTGTTCTGGAGTCGTCAGGAAGCCATTTTTTTGTGGTGGGCCACATTGTAGTTATGGTTTCCTCTCGGGGGGGCTGTTCCGAATTTGTGGAAGCCATTACAATAATTAATACCCTCCACATTACATATACTGTAGAGTGCACAACAAATGAATGAATAACTAGTTTTCAAATCTCAAGTTTTTAAGCAAGCATCATGGCACTTGACACGTTTGATTTCCTTTCGCGGGCCGAATAAAATGATGTGGCGGGCCAGATTTGGCCCCCGAGCCTTGACTTTGACACCAGTGCCGTAATGTATAAACCACAATGCCTGAATACTTTTTTGAAAATGTGCCTTATATATGAGGACAGTTTGAAAATACACCATTCATTGGGGGTGCGCCTTATACTCTGATGCGCCTTATACACTGGAAAATACGATATTTTTAATTAATTGTTTATTTTGTCAAAGGAAACTAAAACTAACCAAAAACCAAAAGTTTTTAGCAAGCATCATGGCACTTGACATGTTTGATTTCCTTTCGCGGGCCGAATAAAATGATGTGGCGGGCCAGATTTGGCCCCCGAGCCTTGACTTTGACACCAGTGCCGTAATGTATAAACCACAATGCCTGAATACTTTTTTGAAAATGTGCCTTATATATGAGGACAGTTTGAAAATACACCATTCATTGGGGGTGCGCCTTATACTCTGATGCGCCTTATACACTGGAAAATACGATATTTTTAATTAATTGTTTGTTTATTTTGTCAAAGGAAACTAAAACTAACCAAAAACCAAAAGTTTTTAGCAAGCATCATGGCACTTGACATGTTTGATTTCCTTTCGCGGGCCGAATAAAATGATGTGGCGGGCCAGATTTGGCCCCCGAGCCTTGACTTTGACACCAGTGCCGTAATGTATAAACCACAATGCCTGAATACTTTTTTGAAAATGTGCCTTATATATGAGGACAGTTTGAAAATACACCATTCATTGGGGGTGCGCCTTATACTCTGATGCGCCTTATACACTGGAAAATACGATATTTTTAATTAATTGTTTGTTTATTTTGTCAAAGGAAACTAAAACTAACCAAAAACCAAAAGTTTTTAGCAAGCATCATGGCACTTGACATGTTTGATTTCCTTTCGCGGGCCGAATAAAATGATGTGGCGGGCCAGATTTGGCCCCCGAGCCTTGACTTTGACACCAGTGCCGTAATGTATAAACCACAATGCTTGAATACTTTTTTGAAAGTGTGCCTTATAGTCTGTTACGCATTATATATGGGAAAAGTTTGAAAATACACCATTCATTGGAGGTGCGCCTTATACTCCGATGCGCCTTATACACCGGAAAATACGATATTTTTATGTATTTGTTTGTTACTTTGTCAAAGGAAACTAAAACGAACCAATCAAACAATTTCAATTGACACCTGTGCTCTAATGCGTCAGCATCATCATAGTAAATTCAAGAATGCCAGTTCTTACAAAAGCTATTCCTTCTTCCCTTGCTAATGTGCATTCCAGATTCTCTCAAGCTGAGAATCAACTTTGAATCTGCCTGTAAAATACCAATGAGGGTGCGCGGAAACATGAAGTTCAACCCAACCTGGACTTTCTTTCTCTTCTGTGTCGTGATTCAATTTTTCTCGCTCGGGGCCTCGAAGCTAAGTGTCGTGGTCTGAATTAGAAGTCGCCTGCATTACGCTCTCCTTAATTCAAGTCGAGTTGTAAAAACCAAGGTTGTGCATAATATACTTGCGCGACTTCTCTAATTTCCAAGTGGACGCACGACTGTGTCGTTTACATCATCGTGGGAGCCCTTGTCTCATTAGTTTTAACACAAGGCAGGCGTGTGATGTCTTAGAATGGGTATTAGTGCATTTGGATCGCATTAGGAAGCTGACATTGATAGAGTATGCGCACAATCCTCACAATAGTTAACGGGCCGACATAACTCATTGTCTAATTAAGTCAGTTTTGCTCGCTAAGAGGATTATGTCAAATTGAACAAAGGAGATTTTGGACCGCTGAGTCGATTCGCTTTTGTCTTTGACAGGATGGCCGTTCCCGAAGTTTACACTGAATGACCGTGTCGCCATAAACACGGCTGAAGGCACTGGATTGCTTTTAAATAAGGGTGCTGTGAAAAGACAAAAATGATAAAATTGCTTGAACGAACACAGCTAAGCCAATGTAAACGCAAATAAATTTGACAAATCACACATGTCTAACATGTCGCTGCCTCGATTATGTCACGGATTTATTGTATTCAGATGCGAGATAATAATAATACATTACATTTTAAGCGCCTTTCAAAGCTCTAAAGGACACTTTACAGTCACAGACAAGCATAGGTACTTCTGTGTCTGTGTAAGCTCTCAGTCGTACAGGAGTGGTTCATCGATGAAAAGGTTTCTTCAGCCGTCATCTGTACTTCTTTGAAGGTGTCAGACGTTTCGCTTCTTATCCAAGAAACTTCGTCAGCAAACTAAAGAAAAGAAGCGATTTTTTTATAAAACAACTAAATGCTTCATTAAACCGGTTTGGTGGGGTGAGGTTCAATTTGGATCGTTCGAGAGTGGCTGCTTTTACAGCAAGCTCTGTATTTTGTTTTTTCTACTTCTTCCTTTCCTTTCCTCTTACTTTCATCA